>NW_022196900.1:13794397-13824665 GCF_008632895.1 Mastomys coucha
GATAGATAAAGAGATAGATAGATAGATAGATAGATAGATAGATAGATAGATAGATAGATAGATAGATATAAATAAGTAAGTAAATGCCTAAGAACTTCCAGAGATACTGTTGAGCTTGTTTTGTGTTAACCATCTACTGCTGGCCATGAGCCTACCTTTAAGGGTAGTTTGTTTCCCCACAGAGACTCTCTTGGAGAAAACAAATTTTTCATTGCAGATGGCTATCAATTGGATATTGTTTCTGGGTTAGGGATGGGGATATGTGCCCACTTCTCCTTTCAGCTCTAGGATCTGCTGTAGATCCCAGCAGGCACTGTGCATGCTGCCAGACTGTGATTTCTTATGTGCTGCTGTGTTAGGAAGGCCCTGAGTCCTTGGTGTTCTCCTCCCCTTTAGCTATTACACTCTCTCTCTTCCACAGGGTTCCCTGAACCCTGAGGAGAGGGATTTAATTCAGCTTTTAAAGCTAAATGTTCAAGGGCTCTTACTCTCTGAATATTGTCTGGCTGTGAGTCTCAGTTTGCTTCCATCTCCATAGGAAAGGGAAATAAAATAGTTACAGATGCAAAAGAGAGCGATTGGAAAGGGATGATCAAACAGGGAAAAGGCAGAAAGAAGGAGCTAGGGAGGGAATACAGGGAGTGATAGCTGAAACTAAGAGCCATTTGAGAAGTTGCGTGAAAACCTTATAGTTGAGGCTTCCAAAAATATATGTGTATATGGACACCATCTACATTAAATCTCCAAATACTATGGGAGAGAGAGCCCCAATTGTACATCCCTTGTCACCAAAATGCAGCTTCCAGTACTGGGAATGGGTTACATTTAATCAGGTTCTTGGCCAAAGGTGTCCATGGGAACTCCTAAACAGCAATGGTAAGGTTCCATTGCTGAAAACAACACGTACAGAACTTACTGGACACAGAACAGTTGAGCTCATGCCTCTATAGAGCCTTCACTCCTACTGACTAGTGTCCATGGTAGGGACAGGAAGGGACTCTGCACACTACCAGAGGAGAAAGGTAAACACCAACCCAGCTACAAACCTTCAATCTACAGTAGTGAGCTGCCTGCAAGACATTCTTGGTGCAGTACTGGCACAAGGTTTACAGGAGTAACCAACCAATAACTAATGAGTTAAGGTCTACTCCATGAGCTAGAACCAAGTGTTGTTTGGCTGGCCAAGAACCTGAGACTAGACAGACCCAGGGACCTAGGAGAAAACCAAAAAAAAACAAATACTTGCTAGAGAAACACAGCAATGACTCCTAATGATATTATGCTAGAGTCATAAACCAGTGTCTTAATCAGCTATCATCCGAGAAGCTTCATCCTGGAGCAGATTACAAACATTCTTAAACTTAACTTAGGAAAAAATTCAGCTATTTTTCAACAGTTAAAACTTTTTAATTAGGCTATTTACATCCCTTACAAGAGAAAATGTTAAAATAAATTTAATAGTCCCTGTGAAAACTTTATTGAAAAGTCTCTCAGCTTAGAAAAAAAAAGTTCTGTTATTTTAAAAGCAAAACTTCTTAATAGGTACTTACAACTCTTGCGAGTGAGAAATTAAAAATAAAGTTTAATGGTCCCTGTGAAACTTAATTTACTATGCACAGCTTTGACAAGGTTTCAGCTGTGATTCCCAGGGGATGGATGCAAGGAAGAAAAAAAAAAGAAAGTGAAGAAATATATCAGATTCATCAGAATCAAGTTGGCATGATGCATTGTTTTCAATATTCTTCCAAATAGTTTTGGCAACTTCTAATGGGCTACTATTTTCCCAAGTGTGTCAGACTATGTGAACTTTAGCAAAGGAAGGATGGTTTTTCTTATGGTTTTCACTTAACATCTAATGTAATTAAAGCCAGGAAGTTCTTCAAAGAACCTATATATCTACATGACAATTGCCTATTTATTGTATTACACTGCTATTCTTAAAAACATTGAATTTTCATAATCACACCCATTTTCCAAGAGCCTTTCTGATATTGAAATAATAAAAATTGAGTTAAATTTTAATTCAAGCAGAAGTGGTTCTTTCCTGTGTTTTCTCACATCAGCTGCAGGACAAAATAAATGACAGTTACTATTGGTTTAAAACAACATAACTGAATAGCAGTTGTGTTATAGTAGTGATTCAGATGGTTATGACTGCTCATCTGAAAGCCTCATACCATTTATAAAGGTATGAAATTTCACTTAATATAATGAAATTATTACTAGCCATGCCCCTACTCAGTTTAAAATTTATGTTTCTGAATAAAAGTTTTGAAATTCAAGGCATTTTGAAAGAGCAAAAATGCATGCCAGAGACCATAACAAATAAAAGAAATTACTTTAAGTCAGTCAAGTAGATGGAAATGACTTTATATTAAAATAAATTGGTGCTCAAATAACAGAAAATGTTGGTAAGCCTGGGGACTCATAGGAAAGGCCATCTTTGGAGCCTCCTTGAAGGGTTAAACCTCTTCAAGTCCTTTGTCCACTTTTAATTGCTTATAAACTTTTGTTGTAGCTGCCTTATGAAATATTATACTTTGTCCCTACAGTAATCGTATTTTGTTACCTCCCCATTTATAGTTCCTGAGATCATGTAGTGATACTCAGTGCTTATTTCTCAGTATACATATTGGACCATAAGATTCCTTCATCCCACAAATTTTGATAGCAAATATAATTAAGTTCATAAATACTTATACTTATCTCCATCATGATATTTTTAACCTAAAAATTATTTAGGAATATATTTGTAAGAGCCCATGTTTAAACTACATTTTAGAATTTTTTTAAAATATGGATTTGAAGATTGTTGCATTATGACTCTAGAAATTGATCTAAATTATGTTGATTTTTGACATTAAAAGACTTCCTTCCTAAGGAGGCAGAAAGACTGTAAGAGTCAAAGGGGATGAAGGACACCAGGAGAACAAAGCTTTCTGAATCAACAAAAACAAGCAGATATGAGCTCATAGAGACTGAAGCACCAAGCGCAGAGCCTACATGTCTCTGTACCAAGTCCTCTGTGTATATATTACAGGAATTAGCTTAGGATTTTTATAGGACCCCTGCCCATGAGAACAAGTGGGACTCTGACTCTTTTTGGTTTTTTCGAGACATGGTTTCCCTGTGTAGCCCTGGCTGTCTTGGAACTCACTCTGTAGACCAGGCTGGTCTTGAACTCAGAAATCCACCTGCCTCTGCCTCCCAAATGCTGGGATTAAAGGCATGCGCCACCAGTTCCGGGTGGGTCTCTGACACTTGTGCCTCTTCTTGAGACCCTTTTCCTCCTGCTGGGTTGCCAGGTCCCAACTTGATATGATAGTTTTGCTTCATTTTATTATATTTTATTTTGTTTGGGTGTTATCTCTTAGAAACTTGTTCTTTTCTAATGAGAGACAGAAAGGGAGTGGATCTGGAGGGGAGGGGAGGTTGGGAAGAACTGGGAAAAGAGGGAGGAAAATTATAATCAGGATATATTGTATGAGAAAAGAATCCACTTTCAATTACAAAAAAAGAATGGCATGCCTAATAAGATATATTGTGACTCAAAAAATTGTTAAGGGCTTACTTTCTTTCCTAAAAAACAAAGACAAGTATTATAAATATCACAGATGACAGAAATCAGAAGAGTCTGGGAAATGTGTTAGTCCATACGCTAAGTGAAATGTTTAACCAAAGATGACACTACAAATCAGCTAGATGAAAATATAAATGAATGCTCCAAACATGGGGAAAGGAAAAGTGTACATTAAATGAGGCAAGGAGGACATAAAACATAAAAGACTAGGAATTTAACTTAAAAACATTTATGTGGAAAAACATACAGCTGAGACAGTTCAAAATATGACACAGATGGTAGTTATCACATATACATAATTATACAAAATGGATTAGAATCCAGGTTGCCTTTTCCTTTATTTCTATGCTAGAGATTGAACCCCCTTCATTGGATGGAAACAGTGACCAGAGTAACATGACTTGGATGCAATGATTCCACTAGGAGTGATGTGAGAAGCTGCCTGTAAAGTTCCTCTCCAAAGCATAACGGAGAGACTAAATGTATAGGAATATTGCAGATGAGAGGGGAAAGAGTGAGCCTCAATACAGGCATGCACAGGTTACAGAAAATGATGGAAATGAACTAGCCTGCTCTAAATTATCTCCTGTGTCCACTTTGGTGAGTCGATTTCTTTCAGACTCTTGTTTACTGATTTTTGTTTTAATTAGTTAGACTTAAACATCAGCATTACAAAGGAAAATCAATATGAGTGAGAGTGAAGTAACAAAAAATACAAAAGAACAACAACCAAAAAAAAAAAATCAGTATACATGACATTAAGTACCAAATAGGCAAAATAGAATGTGATGATGTCCTGCATGTGAGATAGTATTAGTGACATTCCCCAAGAGTAAAAGAGAGAAGGGGAAGTTACAGATGAGGAATATGAGTTAGGTGCTGTTGAAATGTTTCCAAATGTAAAGCATGAGTTGTTAAACCTTGTTTAATTAGAAGGGAAGCTGTGTGGATATGACGATGAACCCGGCACTTGAGGTAATAATAGAGAAGGCTCTAGCAACATGAGTTGGCAGATGAGCCTCCTCCAAAATGCAGAGACAACTGATTCCAACAGAACAGAATATGAAATAGGAGTGGTACTAGCATAGTCCCCAAAGTTAGGGAAGTCAGGAAATAAACACACACACACAAACACACATGCACGCACACACGGGCATGCGTGCTCGTGCACACACACATACCAGATGCCCCAAAGCACACGACACTGCCTTAACCACACACATGGTTGTTATTGCACAAGAGTTTCATCCGTCTTTGCCTAGGGGAGTGCTAGCCTCCTCTCCTTTCATACAACATAGGAATTACATTTTTAAAACAATGAGTTGTCTTTATAGGCAAATAAAATAATTTGGTAAATAAAGCCTACTTCTCTCCAGACCCACACCCTCTCCCACCCCATTGGAAGAACTCAACAATTTTTTCCCATTTCCAATATTTTAAGGTTGACACAAATTTACTTACAGTGAGGCTGATTATAAAAACAGACAAGATGGGCATAAATGATAAGATTAAGTCCAGCATTCCCACAGTCCCACAGTGATAAATAATAAAAGCACAGGTGCTTTAAAAAGAACACCGATGGCCAGAGATGTGAAACCTTACAGCACGAGCTGTTTAGGGTACCAGCTCACAGTGGGATTTTCAGGTGTGCCTTGCATTCTGTTTATTATTTAGTAATAATTTGCATAGTTAAATGGTCTTTATAGGCAACATTTATGCACCTACTATAAATAAAGCATTTCCTACAATTGTGTGATTATAAGGTCATGATATTGTTTTGAACAAACCCCTGATTTTAATGTAGAAGTCATTTTAATGTCATTTAATGTAAAGTCATTTAATGAATATTACTCACTTTGGAATCTTAGGTGTTTTAACTGACTTTCAGTTATACTGTTGGAACTGCACATGTGTTAGCATATGAAAATCATACTATTTATAGTTAATATACAAAGAAAGTTTGTTTGCTGCCAGGTGGTACATATTCATCTGATATGTTTCACATGCTTACTAATTGACCCCGAAGGTACTGTTACAGGTCAGTATGATTTTAGTCTAGTCTTCATTTTACTATGTTAGGATTGTCACAGCTACAGAACAAACACAAGTGGTGCCCACCCAAGGATACCGGCAGCTCTTTGTAATTGTCACAGTGTATGTAAAAATACTCATTAAGTAAAGAAAGGGCCAATTCTTCATTAAGAGGTGATAGAGTCTGTCAGATGGACACTTTCCCCACTTGTATTGGAAGTGTTTTTCCCCTCACAAATATATATCTGATTACAATTGCCCCTCCTTCCACTTCTCCCAGCCCTTTCCCACCTCCACTGCCATCTGGATCTACCTCCTTTGTCTCTCATTAGAAAACAAACAGGTTTCTATGGAATGGGGGTTAAATAAAATAAAATGTAGTAAGATACAATAAAAACTAACACATCAGAATTAGACAAAACAAACAGAGAGAAAAGAGCCCAAGAGAAGGCACAAGAAAGAGACCCACTCATTTACACACTTGGGAATAGCAGAAGACACTAAACTGGAAGACGTGTACACAAAGGACCTAAGGGGTAAAATGAAAGAAGAAACATACATACATATTACATAGTATATATGTTATATATACTATATATAATATATATATGTAATATGTTATTTATATATATAATAAAAAGAATAAGATAACAAGGCATTATTTTTCCGTATCACAATTAAAAAGAGAAACTGACCAGAACATCATTTCTCTCTGACTGCTAAAGCACATTTCTATGCAGAGACCCTACAGGTTCTCCTCCTGTGATCCAGGCACCTAACTGTGATGAGACACCTCAGGAAGTCTCAGCAGCAGGATCCACACCAAGCTACAGCTAAGCATGGCAGAGGCTGCATGAGCTCCCAAAAGGCTGAAGGTCCGTCAGTCCTCAGTGAAGGCCTGGCCAAGGGAAGCCTGTGACCTACAGCACCATCATCCTGTCTTGAAGAGATAACTTTCCCCATAAACTCTTTCCCCACTTTCGCAAGATTCAGATGTGCAATTGAACTTAGATCATGCAGAATGCTTGTAAGTATCCTAGGCAGAATCCTGAAGCATCTGACAGGGAGGATGACAACATGGCCCTTGTGTGTGAGCCCCGCCTGGAAATTCTCATGCTAAAATACTCCAGTCTTCATCTAAAATAAAATAAAATAAAATAAAAAAGAAAAATACTCCAGTCTTCAACACAATACTGACAACAAACAAAATAAAACAAATAGTAAAAAAAATGCTTTAAAGTCAAGTGGTGAGATTCAAGTCAAATTAAAATAAATTAAAAAGTCAGTTTTTCAGCTAGGAGGTATCTGGAATCCTGGAGCACTAAATAGTAGATGTACACTTGATATTCATGAAAAAAATGTCAGGGCACAGATGAGTACATAAAGCTAAATGGTGTGTCAACTAATAACACAAAACAAAAAAAATCTATGTTAAATAATAAAAAAAATTCCAGAAATATTTTCTATGTGCCATTTCTACTGAATTCCAGAGAAGTAGTTTAACAGGTACCAAAGCCATCTCCCTACATAAAACCTAAGGACAGCCAGCTCCTTTAAGATATCTACAAATGTCTACGGCCATACCACCCTGAGCGCGCCCAATCTCGTCTGATCTCGGAAGCTAAGCAGGGTCGGGCCTGGTTAGTACTTGGATGGGAGAAGATATCTACAAACGATGTTATGTACACCAATTTGTTTTATTAATACAATCATTAAATAAGTTATTGCTATAGTTAAATATTGAGCTGTTCACAATTTTTCTACTTACTCTAATAAAAAGAGCAGCAAATAGTCTAGTATACAAATGCCAAGACACATTAATAAACTCATGAAATATGCAGTGGTTTTATTTTAATCCCCCTTAGAGTATTTTAAATTCTCTATCCCTCCCTACAGCAATGTTCAACATGATGCACTCAGTCTCTTAACAAATATTCAGTGACATAATTAAGGCTCTTTATAATAAAATGGCATGAAACTTTTCATCTTTAATTCTTGCTCTTATTGATATTTTAATTCTTAATATTGTTGATAATATAATAATAATGCAACCCATAAATGTTATAATTCACTTTTTCTCTACTACACAATTTGTCACCAAACACATAAGCACAAAACAAATCCAAGACAAAAATACCCTGAAAGCTAAATCATTCTAAATACCTATACTTTATAGTAAACAAATTCAAAATCACACCTCTCTGTCTCTTCTGTCTCTCGCTGTCTCTGTCTCTCTGTGTCTCTCTGTCTCTCTCTCTCTGTCTCTGTCTCTCTCTCTGTCTCTCTGTCTCTCTGTCTCTCTGTCTTTCTGTCTCTCTGTCTCTCTCTCTCTCACACACACACACACACACACACACACACACACACCACGAAAAGTTTGTTTATGTCACCACCTAGTGGCCACAGGAAGTAGCACACTGATTCACAAAAGTGCTTACCCAGGGAAGTAACTGCAGAATACATTTGCCCAGAGGTATAGATCCAGAAGACAAACGTCCGACCTATAACTGTCCTCCTACCCAGCTAAGGTAGCATCAGATCAACCTCACCTGCTTCCTTCTGCACAGTTTCATGAGTTTGACAAAATCAAGCAAGAATAACATTAAATTGATTTTTAGCCTGCCACAATTTCTAACATCCTGTAAACTGGTACCTATTTGTTATATGAAGTATTTACATCAGACCACAAAAAAAGATAATAAAGAGTAAGAAAATCCCCGTATGCTGCTATGAAGACTATACATTTGTAAAACATTTTGGCATGATTTAGTAAAGATGAATATGCATATAAGCTACGAGCCAGCAACTCCACTCCTAGGTGAGAACTCTCAAGCAGTGGTTCGTTTCCCCCAGGACACAGCCCAAAGGAATATACTGATGGTGATCAAAGAGCCAGTAAGATGGATGGGTAAAAGATTTGTCTTAATTGTAACCACTTACTAAAATTAAGCATTTCCTTTTGTCACAATGGGAGGCAATAAACAGCATAAGGACTTGTGGAATTCTAGACAATAAATTCATAAATACTATGTTCTAATTACATTTGTTACAGACATGGTAAAACTCTCCATATTCTCAACACTACTCAAAATGCTCTTAAATGCACCATTACATTTTGTTATTCTGTGCCAGGTCTACTGTTTGTTTGTTTGTTTGTTTGTTTGTTTAAGCTTCTATATGTCCATCACTTAAGTTCAATTATTTCCTTGTATTCAATTCGTTATCTTTTGTTTTCTTTGCAACTCTGTGTGTGTTACATATTTAGAGACAAGGATTCAAGGATTCTTATCATACTAAGAACAATTAGAAATGCCTTAGAGAAAGGCCCTGGCAGAGCTATTACCAATCAGCTGGCAGGCTCATCTCATCTCTGCACAGATAGAATCATGGGTAGGCAAGCAAAAGGAGCTGGTCTTTGGCCACTTTCATTTCTCCTTCTGGCAGCAGTCAATGGCAAAAGCTGGCAAGAACAATGGCAAATGGTGACCTCCATGTGCCAATCCTCATTGAAGCTTCCAGAATCAGGACCCTGGGCCCTGCAAGTGCCACAGCCTGAGTGGGCCTAGCAAGTACAATTCCTACCCAGTTGGCTGTGGCAGATTCTAGTCATACCTAGTGTCTTAACTCATCGGCTCTTAAAGACACCCTGTGTTACAGTTTTTATGCAGGCCTAGGTGTCAGGGACCTTCCCGGCATTACAAGTACTGAGGTGGGACACAAGAGTTGGATGAAGGCCAAAGACTGATGATCTACTTGGCCTTTTAATTCTCTCTTACTGGTCTGGGGGCCAGAAGCTGATGGCCTCTAGAAAGTTAACTCTTTCTTAGCATTCTGTGCTAATAAACCCTAGTTTCTTTTCTCTGTAACTCTCTTACTATTTTGTGCTAATTAAAGCTGGTTTCTTTTCTCTGTTGCTGAAGGACCTCTCCCTGGCTAGGTCAGAGGTTTGGACTCATTAACTCTTTGTGAACCAGGAAGAAAAAGAGAAGAAAATCTTTTACGTAAGCAATATGCACATATACATTCATACACACACATTATGGTCAGGCCCAACCACATGTCTCATAAGCTCCACAAGTGTTCATGCATACTTACATAAATACACATATACCTACATGTATGTATCTGCATGTATATAGACAAACAGACACATACATATATACATTTGGATGGATGGGGCAGAACCTCCAACTCAAGCTACCACTTTATTTCTTCTCTCTTTTGTTTTTATATCTTCTTAGACAAAAGTTCTTCAGAAAAAATTACCTCATAGATAAAATATTACATGAAAGGAGAGTTACAGAAGGAAGTTGATATTGGGTTTAAAGCAGTGTTCATCACAAGTTCAAAGCAAGAGTTTCACATTGCCTTGCTTTATCATAGTGCACACCTGTGGCTTCATCTTTGGATCTGACCTAGAATGAATGTTTTTCCATGATCATAAATTTGTCACAAGCCTATTCCTCTTCTTAGTGTAATTTATGACAGCTCATTGTATTCCTAATCATGCAGCTTTTACTTACTATTCTATGAGGAGTTAATAGGCGCATTCTTGACTCTGACTTTATTATATCTATCTGACAAAACAACTAAAACCATCTCTTAAAACTTTCTTCCTAAAATTATCTGAATCAAATCAGGAATTCTGTAAAATAATTAATTCATCTAAACAGCATTAATTCATGAAAGCTCATCTTTATGCTGATCTGTAGGAAATCTGCTCACAAGGGTAGGCTAATACCCAAGAATCATCAGACTATGTAATAATGAGGAAAGGTCTATCAGTACTAAGCAATCGTGGAATGAAATCTCTGAGGGCCCTGCAATTTAAAGCTTACCCATTGCAGCCATGCAAAGCAGTGGGCCATCTCCAGGAAACTTATTTATTTGCCTTTACCCTTTCCTAGATGGCTCCTGAATCCTAGGTATTGAGGCTCCTTATTCCCGATCACCTGCCAGTGACACAGCTCTCAGCCTGAGATCTAAGATCCTCACCTCCTAAAACCTCCATAGTTCTCTGGAACTCTTCTGGTGACCAGGGCTGTGGTTTCCATTCTCTGGCTCCTTTCATCCTTCATCTGTCCCTGTCTTGACATCCCTCTACTTGACACTCTCATTTCTCCCCAGCCACATCTCAAGACACTCAGTTGCTTCGTTGGCCATTGATTACCTGGCTCTGACACGTACCTTGCCTGCTAACCTCTTAGCTTTCGATGCCTTTTGCCATCACCACCACTCTGATGGCTCCTCTGCATCTTTCTAGGTGTTGGCCAGTACAACCACAATACTGAAAGCAAACAAGAAGTCTCTACTGGTTCTGACCGTGCGTCACCAAGGGAGACAGCATGTAAGACTAACTCTGAACTGATTCACTAACCCTGAGCAGCCTGCTTCTACAGCCTGAGATGAGCTGTCTATACCTCATAGTCATAGGTTTGGGGGCAAACACAGCCTTACCTTAGCACAGGGACAGCAGTGCCATTGCTGGGCTACCTAAAGAAAGTGCTTCCCTTCTGACCCAGATAGAAATGGGAGCAGGGCCATCTAGAGTTCATCTACATTTGTGAGAGTAAAAAAGCCCACCTAAAAACTCTTGTAAAATGTCCTGGTTGAGGCTATACTTTCAGTAGCCAGAGCAACCAACTGTGTGTGGTTTTCTCCAGGTGAAGGCAAAGTGATAAAGATGGCTGGTGCTGGTGTTAGGGTAGACTTGTTGACTGCTGACGATCTTTTTGTTCAAGATAGTAGCTAGAGTGCTTTAAGGGAAAGCCCAATTTGCTAACAGTAATAGTTATAAATGTTAAAGTATAAACAGACATGAAGAGGTGGGTTCCCCTTGTCTGTGCCAGAACAAAGAGACATTTACAAAGAAACTCAAGCAGCTTTGTCCCTAATCATTGAACTTACAAAAATAAGGTATATCCATACATTGCTGCACATGTAATAGGACAGTATACAACAGAGATGTGAATGGATTCTGGCACCTGCAAGAGTTCTGAAAGCCTAAGTAAAATCAAAGTAAGAGTCACATGACAACAGTAAAAAGTCCTACTTAGCTTAAAGAGCAGTCTAGATTGCAAAAAATAAAAGCAACATACAACAAAAAAAATGAGTTACATACAACATTATGTTGTAAAGAAAATCAAAGTAATGATAAAAAATTGGGAGCTTGTGAAGTCAGAAGAATGTGATGGGAAGGAGCAGGCATGAGCACACAGGGGACGTCAGTATCCTGGTTCTTAACTCTGGTGACAAGAGCATAGCTCCTCATAAAGAATGACAGCAAGCGTGCAGCCACTCATAACGAACAACTCAGAGAGAGAAGATGTCTAACTCATAACCCAAAAATAGGATAAATATTCAAAAAGCTGTGTAGGAAAAAAATGGAAAAGGCACATTCCAGGAAAGGGCAATAAAAAGAAACTTTTGAAACAAACACAGTACTATTCGAAATTGAAAATGTTTATGAGTGAGCTAAAAGATAAAAGAAGGGCATTGCCCCAAGCCAACTATAAACAATCAAGATTTTAACTGCTTTGAGAATGCCATACATTAATACAGTATTGACATCATTTCCACCTCCATCTCTCACTCCTTTAACTCCTCCCCCATCACGCTTTACTTTCTCGCAAATTCATGACCTTCCCTTCTGTGATTACTGTTCCGTACATACATGGACACAGACACACAAAACCTACTTAGTCTGTTTACTAGTTGCTCAAATGTATGTGAGTTTAGGGCTGACCAGTGATGACAAGTGATTGATGAAAACTGATTCTTCCTCTACCCTACCTAGCAGCCACTGATTGCTAGTTAGCTCTTCATACCCTGAGGGACATTGTGAGATTTCCCACCCATGCTGATGTGCCAACTGGTGTTGCTATGCCTTACATTGTTGCTATTTCATGGGTACAGCAGGAAGAGGAAAAAGAACAGAGAGGATCAAGAGAGTCCCAGCACTGAGCAACAGAAGCTCTGGAGACAGGGAAGGAAAGAAAACAGTCTAGGACACAAAATGAATGCTTTGGAAGTTGGGGTTTCCAGGAGCAAGGGATGAACCTGCGCAATCAGAGCATTCGCCTACCATGCCCTTTAGATCACTTACATTACTCTACTGACATTTCCCAGGGGTGAAGACCATCCAAGTTTTCTAGTACAGATGTTTTTTTATGGCCAAATGAATGAATGGGTACGGGCATGCATGCTCGCCTCTCTCTCTCTCTCTCTCTCTCTCTCTCTCTCTCTCTCTCTCTCTCTCTCTCTCTCACACACACACACACACACACACACACACACCTTTGTTATGTTTCTCCAGCACTTTTAATTCTTTGTGTTCTACTGTATTGTTCTCATTCATACTGACTAATTCCCTCAGAAAAAGAACATCCTAGATCCAGGACGCAGTGGAAAAGATACCAACATTCACGTATGCTCGAGTCCCTTCTACAGTGTTTGCCTATAACCTACACTTGACTTCCTGGGTCTTTAAATCATCTCTAGCTATCTCATGTCATGTAAACACTTGTGATACTCCACTGTCTCAGTAGTGCAAGAGGAAACATTTGTACATATCCAGAACAGATCCTTTTCCCCCACAATTTTCTTTTCTCCTGTTAAATCCACAGATGTTAGCCTCAGCTACATGGAATTGACTATATTTTTCTCTTTGCTCATTTTTTTCTGCAAACTGTAAGCTCCAATAGAAAATGACTATACCTTTTTTTCCACTTCTATAGTTTCTGGGAAAGTGCCCACAGCATAAAAGAAATGCAATAAGCATTAATTGAATAATCAAATGAACTGTTAACTCAAGGCTGAAAAAAAACTCTAAGGGACAGATTTTAATCAAGTAGATTACATAAGTGATGCTTCATTTACATGTGCTGGTTTAGGGAATAACATCTTCAGGGGGAAAAAAGGCTAAATTCTTTCAAAATTACTAATTTTTTAAAACCTCCCTCATCTAACTCAAACCCTTCCACAAGGATTCCAGATAAAAGCATATCTGATAACCCTACAATTCTTCCCAGGAATGTCACTTCAATATTTGCAGTATTAGCAAGAAGTCATAAATTATAATGTAGTTTAATGCAGTGACTATTTTAAACTCTAAAGATAGATGTCTGAAGGTAGGTGCTATGAAGTGAGCTAAAGTCTCATCCTTCTAGTAAATGGATATGATCTGTAAATAGAAAACTACAAAACACCAGAGTACATCTAATGAGGACATAACCAGAGGGGGATGTAAGACAGCCTTCAAAGCTTAGATGAAGTTCTTCTGGGCACCACCAATCCAACCAGGAGGACTTAAGAGGTCAGCAGTTTAAGTAGCATAGTGGAATTTACTTTTGATCCTTCTGTGTATGGTTGTAATGGTCTCATTTAAGGCCTGGGATCCCACTGTTCTTGGCCCCGGGAAAATTAACCTATTTTTATTCTGAGCCTCCCAAGCTATGCTGGGGGTCAACAGGGAGGCAGGGTACTCTGTGATGAAGGTGAAGACTTCTGGGCACTATCACAAGATCACCCCCATCCCAAGATTTTAAAGCACCCACATATATCCATGTCTTGCCCAACACTTTGGAGTGTTTGTGCCCTGGGGGTGGGGGGGCGGAGTGGCAGGGACCGGGGAGTGTAAAGTGGTAGCCCAGAATGTGGAATGGCACCAAGCTCAGGGTTCTGCTCATTGCAACATCACCTCTGACATCAGTGCCAGAACCTTATAGGACAAAAGACTAGCAAGGAGTCAAAGCTGATATCACAGACCATACCGGTTGGCCCTCTGCTACCCGGAGAAGGGAGGGTGGAGTCGCTCCTCCGAGCCCCGCCCAGTCCAGCACGGACTAAACTGAGCAGGAACAGGCACCAGAAAGCAGGGACAGCGCGTGTCCCAGCACGTGTCCCAGCAGCTGACGTCTGTCTTCCAGCGCGCTCCAAGTCGCACCATGCTCGCACTCCGAAGCAGCCTGAAGAGGATGCTGGCCCCACAGGTTCTGGCGCATCAGGTAGGGACTACAGGTCACAAGCAGGAAAGTGGGAGGAGCTGTGTGAGGTGCTAGATAGAGTATGGCGCAAGCTGTTAGCGCTTGTTGAGTCTAGGACGTCTCAATTCCTAGGAACCAGCAGGTTGTGGCATGGGAGGACCTTCTGGAAACTGGACTAAACTGTGAAGAGACCTTCACCAAAGGGAACCCACCATTCTGCCCTAGCTGTTGAGCGCTGGCTTATCCAGGGAATAAACCCTGGTGGAGAGAGAAGAGTCGGGTTAACCAAGTAAATCCTGAGGAAGAGACTAAAAGCTACTCTTCCAGTGTTGTCCATACAACGTGACCATTTGTTTCCTTACAGTTATTTCGCTGGCTTTGTTTGGTTTTTGATTTTTAAATCAACGTTCTCTTTAATGAGTCAGTGCTGGCAAGATCAGGTTTTAAGTTGGATGCAATGAAGTGTGTGACGTTTCCCCAGCGTAATTCTGACTCTACAACAGAAATCTGGGAAAACAGCTTTATCGAGCCACTCACACACTTCCTCCTAGAGCTCTGTAGGTTTCCTCCTGTGTATCATGTCCAGGAAACAAGAAAAGTCTGTAGCCTTGACAATTATTGCCTTCTCCAAACACACAGTCACTCTTTGAATCAGCCTGTGAAGTACTGTGAGTGCCACTGGCTCACTTCCTAATGTTTTATTCATTTTTCAACTATAGATAATAAGCACTTGTTCTGATAATCTCGTTAGTAGATTTTGGTTTAAAGCACACACACACACAAAAATTGCCCATCAAATGCAGAGATAGCTGCAGATTTTTATAGGAAGTTTGCTGTTTTGAGCAGTATAGTGATTTGAATAAGTATGGCCCCATAGACTCATGTGTTTGAATGCTTGGCGCACAGGGAGTGGCCTTATTGGAGTAAGTGTGGCCTTGTGGAAAGAAGTGTGTCACTGTGGAGACAGGCTTTGAAGTCTTATATATAATCAAACTATGCCTGGTATGGCACACAATTTCCCTTCGCTGCCTGTGGATCAAGATGTAGAACTCTCAGCTTCTTCCTCATCACCATGTCTGTCTGGATGCTGCCTTGCTTCCAGCCACAACGACTCTGAAAGTGTAAGCCAGACCCAATTAAACGTTTTCTGTATAATGTTTCCATGGCCATAATGTCTCTTCACAACAATAAAACCCTGCCACTTAGTACCAGGAGTGGAGTACTTCTCTGTTCTTGGGATATTTTAGCAAAGAATTTGGTTACATTTTGCCCTTGTCCAAAAAGATTGCCTAAGTCTAAAATGAAGAGTTTTGGATAAATTGCCTTAGTAAAGGAAATCTTAAAACAGCCTAGTATAGACTCTATCATATGGTTACTAATATTCACTCTTATAACGAGCATTTTAATGAAGAGGAGCAAACTGAACAAGGAAAAATACAAAATATATGATTCTAGGAGAAATGGGCACCAGAAAGTGAAATAGAGCTAAATCATATGTTCAACAGTATAAACAGATTCAAGATATTAAATGAATAAAGAGCATAGAGACCTCAATGTGAGATCCCACACAACTAAGTTTCCATCTTGTGAGAAGGAATTAAAGAACAGTTTGGATCCAGGCATGGTGGTGCATGACTTTAATCCCAGCACTCAGGAGACACAGGCATGAAGATCTCTAAATTCAAGGTCAGCCTGCTGAGCAAGTTCCAGGTCATCCAAGCTTAGGCAGTAAAGGAAACCACAGAATCCAGAAAGTTGGTATAGATGTAATTCAACAAGGGGGCCATGTCCCAGCCCCAGCAGGCTGCAGAATTTGGCAGCTTTGGCCATGTGGTTCTGGTTTCTGAGTCAAGAATAAGAGAAAGAATGGAATCTCCTTCTGCAACCTAGGAAAGCTGCTGAGACCAGGTGTATGGCAGGGGGTTCTCTGCATGTAGGCCAAGAAAGGCCATTGTTTGAAGCTGTAAAGATGGAGCCCCCAAAATGTCATACATGTCTGAGCCATGGGATAAACAGTGAAGAAAATGGTTAACAGGGAGTGGAATCAACTCAAGAGAAAACAAGTGTATTGCAGTCAGCAAAGCTGAAAGGAGTTGGAGATCTGAAGAGTGCTTTGACATCAGACATAGAGATGCTGAGTTTGGAGTTTGACCAGCTGGTTTTCAGTCTTGCCTTGGTCCATTCTACTCATATTAAGCTGTCAGTATATACAGTGATTTTTCTATATTTTTATATTCATTTGATCTGCTTTAGCAGATTTTTCTGGTATTATTAACTTCATGAAATGGGTGCATGATAGCCCAACTTGAAAATAAGATGGGCTTTTATAGTATGATGTCATACAGTATATGTACACATATGTGTGTGCATATGTACAGACACAAACTCAAGGAAATTTTCAACACAATATTTCCTAGGGAAAAGTGCTCTCAGAACAAAAAATAGCAACATAGTAAGAATACATAATAGATAAGATAGAAACATAGTAATAAAAACATAATAAACATAAAGTTACATAGTAACTTTAAAAAAAATACTTGAGCCAGGTGGTGGTCCACGCCTTTAATCCCAGCACTTGGGAGGCAGAGGCAGGTGGATTTCTGAGTTCAAGGCCAGCCTGGTCTACAGAGTGAGCAGAGTGAGTTCCAGGACAGCCAGGGCTATACAGAGAAACCCTGTCTCGAAAAACCACAAAAAAAAAAAAAAAAAAAAAAAAAAAAAAAAAAAAAACTTGAGAGGCATTTCTACCACATAGATATAACTGAATACATTAAAGCCCATCTTCTCTCTACATTTCTCATAAGAAATTCAGGTAATTCTGGCAATGATTTTTTAGCATCCATGCTCTATTTCAGTAGCTCCCAACCTGTGGGTCATAACCTCTTTGGGTCACATATCAGATATCCTTCATATCAGATATTTACATTACTATTCATAAAATAGCAAAATTGACATTAAGAAGTGGCAACAAAATAATTTTATGGTCCAGGTCACCACAACATGAGGAACTGTACCAAAGGGTCACAGCGTTAGGGAGGTTAAGGACCACTGGTCTATTACCAGATTTGTGACATGGTTGGAGCAGTAGCATCCTAGTGCATTGCCTACATTCCAGTTCTATTTTTGCTGAATGTAGGAATAATTATTTGACCTGAACAGAAATTTCTCTTTTTAAGAAAAGTTTTCTTTAAGCTGGGCATGGCAACATAGGCCTTTAATCCAATCATTCAGGAGGCAGAGGCAGGCAGATCTCTGAGTTTGAGGTCAGCCTGTTCTACAGAATTCCAGAGAAAAACCCTATCTTGAAAAACAAAACAAAAAACCATTCTTCTTTTAGTAAACATGTTCATTGTATATGCCCAAAGGTATGTAGTCTACAAAGTTCTTTCATATGTGAAGCTCTACTCACATACACTATGGATTAAAAGAATATAAGGGAAAACAAGTTATGGGAATCTCACCAGGCAATGGTGACACATGCCTTTAGTCCCAGCACTTGGGAGGCAGAAGCAGGTGGATTTCTATGAGTTCTAGGCAAGCCTAGACTACAGAGTGAGTTCCAGGATAACTAGGGCTACACAGGAAGACTTATTTGAAAAAAACAAAACAACAACAAATCTTAATTGATTCTCTGGCCCAAGGGAATTTCTAAGATAGCACTGCCATAGTTTGGGGCAACTTTACATGAAAAGGTGACTTAAGGAGAACTCACATGTTTAACAGTAGATATTTTTTGAATCCACTAAAACACATCAATGGGGAGTTGAGAAGAGAAATAGAAAGAGGGATTCTGCCGGGCGGTGGTGGCGCACGCCTTTAATCCCAGCACTTGGGAGGCAGAGGCAGGTGGATTTCTGAGTTCGAGGCCAGCCTGGTCTACAGAGTGAGTTCCAGGACAGCCAGGGCTACAGAGAAACCCTGTCTCGAAAAACCAAAAAAAAAAAAAAAAAGAAAGAGGGATTCTGAGTCAGCCCCAGATTTGGTTGGAAAGATGTTCAAGTTTTGTCATTCCTCAAATACTGAAATTTGGTTTCTATTCCCTCAGGTGTGCTCATCTTTTACTGCTAGCCACAGACACCAAGATGGAACGTTCTATGAGTTTTGTACTTATTACTTTAAACCCTCAAATGTGGAAAAGTTCCTAAACAATTTTAAGAAAAATGTTCATCTTCGGACAGCTCACTCTGAATTGGTCGGATTTTGGAGTGTAGGATTTGGAGGCAGAATAAACACAGTATTCCACATTTGGAAGTATGGTATGAGTTATCCAGTTCCAGAATTCAATATAGATGTCTTAGATGCCTATACATTAGTACAAAGACAGATGGAAATTTTTTTTTAAAGCATACAGAACCAAAAAAAAGTAAATTCAAGACCATTCTTCTTGGTCCATCTTTGATAACTCTTTTCCAAAATCTAACATTATAGCTGTAAAATTACGAACTATCTATCAAATCATTAAGTTTTAGATGACTAGTCTCAAAAACTTAGTGACTTATTGGAACACTGATTTAATGCAAAATTTAAAACTGTTCACAAAAGCCCGATTAGGTTAAGATCACAGAATGAGAGAAGTATCTGATGCTAGACCTGGTTATCAACATCCTGGTGGAAAGAGTTTACACATTCAGGGTTTTCAATAACTGGAGGTTGAGAAAGGATGGCAGTCAACTTTTGACCTCCTCTCAATGCTGATTATTTTTAGTTTGTTTCTTACATCCCAGAGTGTTACAGAGCTTACTGTCATACTACTTTAAGAATTAAAGGAATTTCACTTTAACATTACTATATGTTCTACTGAAGCTACATTGCCTTGAAAAAAGGAGAACAAGTTACAAAATTATTCAAGAATGTTGGTTAACTTTAAAAGTCTACTATTAGTAGCCTACAGTGGGATTTGAGCATGTTTAGCAAACTCTTAATAATTAATTGCATTTAGTGTTTGGTCATCTATGTTCGATTAATGTTCACACAATTCTTGAATGAGAAAAGACTCATTCTGTGAATGACGTGGGTATACTTGGGTTTTGGTTGGATTTTGTTTTATTTTGTTTTGCTTTTTTCTGTTTTGAAAGACAAAACACAGCATACACTTCAAATGTGGTTCCTGTTAAACCATGAACCACTGGGAAAAGTAATTAAGTCCTGTTTGCTATAAGACAAGAGTAATTTCGTATCCCTCGAATTAATTATATAAATATTTTACCTTAGTCTCATTACAATAAATATAGCACTAGGCCCATACATCATTAAACATGTCTGTTTCAGTAACTTAGAAAGCAGAGAAATGAATGCTGAGGAGAAATGATGGGTGGCCACAGTAAGGGAATCAAAACTAGTTTTTTTGGTATAGAAAAGATACCAAGTACATTCAAGTTTCACATAGGTTAACATGTATTCAAGATATATCTTGACCACCTACCATCACTGCCAAAGCAGAATTTATCTTTCAGCTGACACCATCAGTTGAATGCCTCAGTTAAATAAGAGTAGTCCACATGGAAGGAAGTGTTAAACCCTGTTGTAAGCTGCAAACCTGAAAGTCGACATCATATTATTTACCATGTCACAGTCTGAGAAACTTAGCTCCTGTCCACAGTATCCTTCAAAGAACCTGCAAAAGCTATTCAATGCTAGTGCAGTAGTTGTTTCCCTTTCTTTTACCCTGAAGACGAAGAACAACTTGATGCTAATGTCACATCTCCTCGAATGGCTGTCCACAGATCCACAACATGGCGTGCTTGCATGCTCCAGGTTAATGATTTACAAGTGATCCAAAGAAACATAGATGATTTTAAATCATTTAAAAAAAATTTTTCTCCACGTTTTTCTGCTGCAGATAATTATGCTCACCGTGCTGCGGTTTACAAAGCCTTGGCCAAGGATGGGGAATGGCAAGAACGATTCCACATTCCAAGTTTGCCTTTGATTGATAAACAAGAGGTTGAGATTACCTACTTGGTACCATGGTGTAAAATAAAAACGCCTCCCAAGGAAGGTGAGTCTGTCTTAGGCACTGTGGATTGTCATGACTGAAACTGTACATATTTTAAGTTCTAATGTGTTTGGGGACTGAGGGAGACTCCCTTTTATCCGTGGACATAAGAGATTGTTGAGATAAAACAAAGTGCACCTCTTTGTTTTATACTTTATCTTTTTTTTTTTTTTTCCTGAAATAGAGTTCTGGCTGTCCTGGAAACTTGCTCTGAAGACCAGATTGACCTTGAACTCACAGAGATCCTCCTGCCTCTGAGTGTTGGGATTAAAGCTGTGGGGATTAATTCTTTGCACTTGAGGGTTTTTAGAGTTGTAAATCTTATGTACATTATATAAAATGCCACATAGTCAGCAAAGGTTGAGAACTACACAGTGAGAACCAGGGACTATGTACGGGGCAGTAAGGGATGATATATGATATTCTGTCATCATTTTAAAACAATATTAATATTTACATATAAACTGTATTACATAGAGATATAATAAATACATTGAACATATATCTATAAATCACACTACATTTTAAATTTTAAATCACTGCACATGTTTTTCCTACAAAACCGACCATTTGGAGGAATTGATCAAGTGGAATTGCCAAGCTTGTTGGCATGGGTGCTGGGGACTGAACTCTGGTCTTCTTCTAGAGCAGAACGTGCTCTTAAAAGCAAAAGCATCTCTTCAGCTGACACTGGATCCTCACTTTTTGTCATCTGTGTAATCAATAGCATAAATAAGTTTAAACACAGACAAGGAATTTCTAAGGATAAAAATTAATGGAAAATGATACAAATGTAATTACTGTGTCTGTGTACATGTGTATACATGCACAATCCTTGAGATATGAACATGCTGAGCAGGCTTCTACTGAAGCCAAATAAATATAAGTATGAATAGAAATTCCTTGGCTATCATCTTTAAAATTGTTTTTTCCAAAATCTAGGAATCTATGAACTGAATACTTTTCAGATGAAACCTGGTGGCCCAGCTCTATGGGGTAACGCATTTAAAAGGGCAGTAAATGCCCATGCTGATCAAGGCTACGTTAAACTAATTGGTGTGTTCCATGCAGAGTATGGATTGCTCAACAGAGGTACAGCTGTTTATTTCCTTTTAAATTTCCGTGTATGTTAGTGACTAATTCATCTTCTAAGATATGTTGGTTACATTATATGTTATCGACAAGATCATGTACTTTTTAATTTTTAAGAATTGAGACGTCTCTTACTTATAATTTAATACTCACTAAAACTATTTTGAAATGATAAACTCCTATTTTCTTTGACACATAAAATGAGCAAATTTTTTATGTCTTTATTTATATGCAAATTTCTCCATTCCCAGTTTCCCCTCCAAAAAACAAAAAAAAACAAACAAAAACAAACCCCTGTTGCCTCCCCGCTCCCCATGCCTGCCACCCCGCCTTCTCCCACTTTCTGGCCCTGGCATTCCCCTACACTGGGGCACAGAACCTTCACAGGGCCGAGGTCCTCTCCTCCTATTGATGATCGATTTTGCAATCCTCTACCATACACATGCTGCTTGAACAATCAGACCCCTCTATGTGCAGTCCTTGGTTGGTGGTTGAGACCCTGGGAGCTCCGAGGGTACTAGTTAGTTCATGTTGTTGTTCGTCCTAAGGGGCTACAAACCCCTCAGCTCCATTGGTCTTTTCTCTAATTCCTTCACTGGGGACCCTGCACTCAGTTCGATGGATGGCTGAAAAATATGGAACGCTTCACGAATTTGCGTGTCATCCTTGCGCAGGGGCCATGCTAATCTTCTCTGTATCGTTCCAATTTTAGTATATGTGCTGCCGAAGCGAGCACAAAATGAGCAAATTTTAACAACTACAAGAGCCTCAAGAAAGTTTACTCCTTTTATAATCTTTTTTTTCCTCTAAATATATTATTTTCAGTACTAGGGATTGAACCTAGGACCTTCTACATGGTAGGCACATGCTCTGTTACTGAGCTATATTCCCTGTTTCTATTCTAATTAGGTTTCTATTGCTGTGATGAAACACCAGGGCCAAAAGCAACTTGAGGATGTGAGGGTTTATTTCAGCTTATATTTCCAGTTAATAGTCCACCATGAAAAAAACTTAGGACAGGAACTCAAGGCAGGAACCTGAAGGCAGAAACTGAAGCAGAAGCCATGGAAAAATGTTGGTGACTGGCTTGTTCCCCATGGCTTCCTGAATCTGCTTTCTTACCCTACCCAGGTTCATCTTTAAGCCAAGAGTGACATCATCCCCAATGGCCTGGTCTTATCCACACGTCTTTAGTCAAGAAAAATGCTCCACAGGCTTGCTTGTAGGTCAATCTGATGGGGCACATTTCCTCAGCTGAGGTTCTCTCTTCCCTGACATCTCAAGCTTTGTGTTAACAACAACAGGACCAACAACAAACGTAACAAAACTGACTCATTTGTCAACTTGGCATGTAAACATGCCATGGTAATAAACTTTCCTTTCTTGTTTGTCCTTGTCTTAGTCAGGGTTTGTATTCCTGCACAAAGCACCATGACCAAGAAGCAAGTTGGGGAGGAAAGGGTTTATTCAGCTTACATTTCCACATTGCTGTTCATCACCAAAGGAAGTCAGGACAGGAACTCGCACAGGGTAGGAACCTAGAGGCAGGACTGGATACAGAAACTGTAGAATGCTGCTTACTGGCTGGCTCCCCCTGGCTTGCTCAGCTTGCCTTCCTATAGAACTCAGGACTGCCAGCCCAGGAATGGCACCACTAATAATGCTAAAGTCCCTCCCATCTTGATCACTAATTAAGAAAATGCCTTACAGCTAGATCTCCAGGAGGCATTTCCTCAAGGGAGGCTCCTTTCTCTGTGATAACTCCAGCTTGTGTCAAGTTGACACACAAAACCACCCAGTACAGTCCCCAAGACATGTTGTTAATATTACTACAGTATAAAATCTAGTATAGCTTTAAAAGTCACATAGTCTTTAAAAGCTCAGTCTCATTTTAAAATTTGGATATTTTAAAAATATCCAAAGTCTCAACTGCGGGCTATTATAAAAGCAAAAAGAAGTTCCTTTCTTATTCCAAGATGGAATGAACCAGGGCACAGTATCAATTAAATTCAAAGCAAATCCAAAATTCAACAGTATAAAAAGTTCAGTGCCTGACATCTGGGACCTACTCATGGATCTTCTGGGCTTCAAGGGGCCTTGGATGTTCCACTTCTCTAGTTCTGCCAACCTCAGCCTACACAGCTTACCCCTTGGCCCACTCTGAACCACAGCTGCCACTGTCCTTGGTAATCATCCCACTTTCCTGCCATCTCCATTATCTCTGCTACAATGAAGTTGCAATCTCACCAATGCCCTTTCCTGGATGCTCTTCAGGGACTCCCGACCAGCTACACAGTGCCAAGAATCAGCTGTATGCCTGTATGCCCTCAAAACCACCTGGGTGACCCTTATGCATTCATTACCAAGTTCAGCTGCCAGCATGAGATGGAAGAAGGAAACATAGTAGGAACTCATACAGTTTGGGTCTTGAATTCCTTTATCTTGCTTATTTTACTTTGCTTTTCAAGCCTGTTTCAGTTCATCTATGAAACAAGTTTGACCAGTTAACCTGTAACCTTCTCTGCCAAGTCTCTGACTACTCTGAAATCTTACCACTGAAACATTTAGTATCATTCTTTTAACTTGAAACCATTGGACTTTTTACTTAGAAAAACTTAGTTTCTTTGTATTTATGGGCAAATGAAACAGCTTTTGATTTGCTTCTTCAGTTCACGTTCTGTGGTGGGCTGAGAACTTAGACACTCGGACAGCTGGGAAACATCAAGCGCATGAAAATTCCAGAGTCGTGTCTTCTGGTAAGCTGTTTCATGAGGCAAGAATTATTTTTAGAACCAGTTTGATGTATCTGAATAACTTTGTGTGTTTTATGAAATGTCTTTCCAGTTCGGGAAAGTGTCAACTACCTGGATACTCAGAAGAATATGTTCCTGATTCCTTGGCCGTTTTCACCATTGAAATAGTTTCCTACCGATGTTAGTAGCTGATGTGAGATGTGTCAGTGGCCAGTGCTTCAATTCTCAATAGGGAATTATTTCAACTTTTATTTGAAGGAAGTGGTAAGTTAAATTAGTATGCATTTTAAAGCCCTTTGGGGTCCCTTTTATTAAACCCATCTCTACATGGGAAATAGAGTTCATTTCCCCATACTTAAAAGTAATTAACTTAAAAATAATGTTATTTTGTCCCAATGAAATCTTTGAAGACTCTTTGTTTTATAAGCTGAAATGCCTTATTGTTTTTACTAGTATCTACTTCAATCAGATCCTTTGTAACAAAGAGACTTACTCACTAGATCAAGATCCTTCTTCTTCATTTGTTTCAGAATACCTCCTCTGTAAGACAACCCTTTGTTCAATGAGATCATATTTCCAAGCTTGGGACCATATTTTTAAATAATTAATAAATACATGAACTATTTTAATCTTGTCTTTTTGGCTGCGATGATTTTTGCTCTAGTATTTTACTTAATAATATCAAATGGGATTTATAAAAATATTATTTAACTTCTTTCATATGAAAAACTGTACAATAATCTGTGTTGTCTGTATTAATCATCAGTCACTCACTTAGAAAACAATAGACTGGCATACTAAGCATTGTAACATCTCAGGTTTATATGCTGAAATGTTATTAATAATTTACTAATATTTATCTCAAATTGTTTCCTATTTAACAAAGATACTTGTTGTATCTTACTTAAATGAGGTCATTCTAGACATGGAAACATTTGCCTTAATAAAAAATTACCAATATATTTTACTAGATTTTATATTTTCATCATCTTCTTTAGAATTGATGTAATGCATAGAAAAGAATAATTTATCATCCTTATTGTAAATATGCCTACATTAAGGAAATATCATGACTTGTTGTGGTTTGGACCTAGAATGGTGCCCCTCCCCCATCTCCTCAGTTGACGCCTTCATCAACACATGGTAGTGTTACTGAATGATGCTAGAAAATTTAGGAGATAGGGCCTAGATGGAGAAAATACATCTCTGGTCTTGTGCCCTTGAAAGGTATACTGCAATCTTGGCCCTCTTCCTCCATCTCTGATTCTTGGCTGCCACAAAATGAGCAGCTTTCTTCCACCATAATGTAGTACCTCATGACAGTCTAAAAAGCAACTGTGCTTAGCAACCATTACCCCGATACCCCTAAAAACATAAAACAAAGTTAGTCTTTCTTCCTCTAAGTTTCTTTTTCCTGGGCATTTTGTCATAGTCAGGCCTTCCCTGTTCCATCAGGAGTACAGGATCATTTCATCACAACTACAAGCATGTGTTTATCCTTCACCATTTGGAAAGGATTGGCATGAATCTCACTTTTAGACACAGCATCCCACCCCCTGGGCAGAGAGGACAGGCAGTCTTCTGGTTTTGCTTCTGTTGTACTGGCAAGTATGGGAGGGGTTCTCTGTACTTCATTTCCCAGTCAGAAGAGGTCCATGATGTTCTGGGGAACTAAGGTTGTGGTACATTCATCCTCACCAATCATGCAGATCATGTGTCTGCAAAAGGAGGACATAGTAGGGTCACCGAGGAGAACCTGGACTCCTGTGATACATCAGAATCATTTGGAAAAGATGACAACAGTCTATTTGTTTGTCTGTTTTGGTCTTCCGTTTGTTTGTTTTTTGTTTGTTTGCTTGTTTTGAAAAGGGGTCTTATGCAGGCTAGACTAGTCTAGAAGTCACTGTGTAGCCAATGATTTCCTCAAGTTCCTATCCTCCTGCCCCTACTTCTGTGCTGCTTAGTTTTATGTCACCTTGACACAATCTATAGTCATCTGAGAGGAGAGAATGTCAATTGAAAAGCTGCTTCCATAAGATCTGACTGGAGGTAAGCCTGTACACATTTTCTCCATTAGTAACTGAAGGAAGAGGGCCTACTTCATTGTGGGTGGGGACACAATGGACTGGTGGTCTAGGCTGGTAGCCCTAGATTCTATAAGAAAGCAGGCTGAGCAAGTCATGTGGAGCAAGACAGCAGCCCACCCTTGTCTGTACCCACCTCCAGGTTTCTACCCTGTTTGGCTTCCTGTCCTGACTTCCTTTGCTGATGGTCTATGATGTGTAAGTGGAAACCAAATAAACTCATCTCTCCGTAAGTTGCTTTTGGTCATGGTGATTCATCACAGTGATAGTAACCCTAACTAGGACAGCTTCCTAAATGTTGGGATTACATGCCCGTAACATCATTTTTGACTTTCATTTGGCTTGTCTGATTCCATAAATAGCCTTTAAACTATAGCATTACTTTATAGATAAAAAATGTTCTTTAAAAATCCCCTAAAAAGTGATCTCTCTTCAATCTAATCACAACCAGCATCTGACACACAAAAGATATTCATTGAACTATAGGCCAGACATATATGAACATATATGAAAGAAAATATGCAAAAGTCTGTGGTTAACAAGACAACGTACCTGCTTTCATGTAGTCAATATTCCTGAAGAATTAATTATATAAGATACAGAGTTAAAGAGCATAACCTTGGCTAAAAGAGCAAAATATGAGGGCAGTGAGTGGTGTGCCAGGGTCTAGTTAGCTAGAGGTAATCTCTCTGTGACGATTCTTTACCCAAAGCTAAACAATGAGAAAGGTCAAGCCAGGAGGACTTAGAGAGAAAGAACACTGCAAGGAAAAATGCCAGAAAGTGTGCAAGCTAAAGTTCTCAGAAGAAGTGAGTTTAAATGTCCAACAGGAAGGCAGTGGGCAAGAATGTAGTGACCTAAGAGAAAGACAGAAGTGAGGAAAGAAAAGTAGGAGCCAGAGCACATAGAACTTGTAAGTAGTTTGGATGTTCTGTTCAACATGCTGAAAGTTTCCGTGTTGAGTAGCACAAACATGCATTGCTTTATTTTCTAAAGACTTTCTATTTAAGCATGTGTGGGGGGGTGTTCATTTATGTGTGTACATGCACATGACTGCAATATCAGTGGTGGCCAGAAGAGGGTGCTGGGGCTCTGGGATATGGAGGTATAGGTGGTTGTGAGCTACCTGAAATGGTGCTGAGAACTGAGTCAGGTTCTCTGTAAGAAAAGAATGTGCTCTTGACCACAGAGCCATTTCTCTAGCCCTTAAGTCTAACTTTTAAGAAAAAAGCATCTATAATGATTTTTCCCCCTGAGGACATTAGGACCTCTGAATGTTTGCTTCTTCAGATTCTTATCAGGTTACTGTATTAGCTTTTTCAAAATGACATAACTCAAAAGTCAAACAATGCTGTTAAGTGTCGTGGTAGGGACACTAATCCAGGAACTTCCGAGAGTAAAAAAATAATCCCATGTCAATATTACTCAGAATGGTGGGTCCTGATAGCCTTTGTCTTGGAGACTAAGATCCCACCAGGTCTAGGCCCAGCTTAGCACAGAGGAAAACTGAAATAAAAAGGCCTGGGCCAGGAGCCAGACCTGAATCCTAGTTCTAACTTTACTACAAGTGCATCCATGCGACATCCCTTACCCCTTTAGCCTTGGTTCTCTAATCTTGGTAATCTAAGGGTGAGAATATATTCACATCCCACACTCATGGGACCACCTTCCCAGCAATGACTACAAGGAGAGGCAGCAGCAACCATTGTCTCCCAGGATCAAGTCAGAAAACTTACTTATCTAAATCCTGCTGGAAACTCCTCAAACTTTCTACTTATCTCCTCTAAAGATAGTGACGCACACTTCCTTTACAAATAAACCAAAGCTTTCTGTATGCTGACAAATAGGTCCCCCTAAACACGTGCTATTTAATTGATGCCATTAGTTCTATTATTCTATAATGCCAGTGTAGAAACTTATCGAATGAATACAGCCACATAGCTATAATGTTTTTGTTAATTGTGGACTACAGGTTAATTGTAGAACACAGTTCATACAACTACTAAGTTCCAAAATCAGAATTGAAATCTAAGAATGCATGTTGTAAGGACACACTTCTTCCCATGACTCACACTTTCTACATGGAAGACTCTCTGTAGACTCTGTCTTTCCAAAATGTATGGGGCAAAATATTCTCCCTTCTACTCAAGTGAGTTGGCAAACAAAACTGGACTTGTGGGCAATAATATAATAAATCTATTCTGTTGGCCAATTGTTTTCTAATCTTTCTCTCTTAGCTCACCCGTTTGAGTTAAACTTCAACTTAGGAAAAAAAATCAGCTTTCCAATACGTTCATATGTCAAGTACATCTGGTATAACATCTTTCATATTGTGAAAGTTTAGAGAGAAACCACAATTCAGTACCAGTCCCCATTATGAACATTTGTATATTCTTCTTGTAATAACCCTGTATCATAGACAGCATAGAAGAGTACATCTCACCCACACACACAAACTGTTTCTGTGTGAGTTTCTAGCCCTTCACTCAAGCTTCTGCTCTCCTGGGCCACTAAACGTGTGGATTATACAAAAAGCCAACATTGAAGGTCGTTATCTTATTTCTGTTGTTACTGTGTTTCTCTGTCCAGCATCTTCAGTAAGTCTTCAAATCAATAAGAAAAAAACAAGAACTGAAAATTGAACAAATGTAATAAATCAGGACCTTAAAAATGACAGCTTAAAAGACAGTCGATCCACAAGAAATCAGAGAAATAGAACCTAAATTGAGACACATCAATTTAATAAATTGAGACAAATGGTAAAATTGTATAATAGAAAAATTGGTAGGAACATAGGGGAAAGAAAATTCAATCACTTCCTGTAAGATGACTGGATAATGGAGAAAAATATGCAATGAAGTTGACTCAGTAATTTCATTTTTGGGTATATAAGAAGATATTTAAATCAAGTTATTCAGTGAACATTTATTGATCATGTATATGTATATGTATGGAAATGGTCCATAGAAAAGGAATAAACTTTTGAAAAACTCACTGGAAGAGTGGTCAGAAATGAGTGCATCAGAGCTAACTTACAGCTGGCCAGCCCCAGCGATGGCCAAGTCCCACAGAGGAGATAAGAAGTCAGTGAAGGAGGAGTTAAGTCAGACATGGTGCTTGGGGGGAATTTTGCAGCCTGACTGACTAGCAACCTGAATGTTTATTTAAACAGAACTCAGTAAGCCTGGATAGATTCATGCTGTTCCAAATCATATATCATATCATTTTTGTCTCTGAACACATGTCTTAACTTCCTCTTCACCATAAGTTTAGTGACCATTGATAAACAGTGACAGAACAGAGTTATCTTTTACAATCATTTCCCCTCATCTACCCCATAACCCAATATTTAAGAATCTTGTGATTTCAAGGGCACTAGACAGAAAGAAAATCTCCAAACCTGCCTGCATGAACTATCATGTCTAGAGTAGCATGTTATTAACTCTTAATGATCAGAGTGCCAACTGCCTTAGGCCCAAGAAAAATCTTCAGTCCAAAATTACTGTGGTTATTATTCAGTTTCTGCCATAATACAATGCTCATATTGTTGTATCTTTGTAGAATTTATTTATTTGTCCAATTTTGGTATTCTTTTTGTTCCTTGATCATACACCACCACAGTGTCTCTGCATGAGTTAACTTTTCTAAGAAAGGGGGGTCTTAATACTTTATTCTTAGATCATTTTTCCATACCATTCTTTGTCCATCAGTATAAGCTGCTGTGTAGGTAGAGATAACTCCAGACAATT
>NW_022196900.1:13824675-13826035 GCF_008632895.1 Mastomys coucha
GGTTTTTCAAGACAATCTTAACTGTGTTGCTGTATCATTTCCTCAAAGGGCATACTGTATGTGGTCCCCAGCCTTATATGTTCTGCAATTTTCTGAGCATATAGTAGGAAGAGCCTTTTAACCTGATCTGCTGCCAACTCCCCTAGACCACCAAATCTTATTTTCCTTTTAAACTTTACCTTGTTCTAATTATCTTGTTCCTGAGTAAGTACCCAGGCAGATGCTCCAAGAGCACGTTGGAGCCAGAACCTCATAAGGAGATCTCTGGCATCTACACTTGAGACACAACCTCCAGGGTACAAGGAAGACCTTCAAGTAGGGCCAGATAAGGATATCTCCCTGAAAGCAGGAAGAGGTAGTTATGTTCAGGAATTTTGTGGCAAAGCTTAGAAGCAGTACTCTTGGGAGAAGGTATAAATGATTCATAAGAAATCTCCCATCAATCCAGTATCCCCAAGCCATACAAATATGCAAAGCCCCCCAAAGCATGCAACACATGAAGATCAAAACCAAAAATGAAAGATGGCACAACAGCAATTGTGTCATGTGGCTCAGTTTTGCTGGGTCTTTGTCAGGCAGCTGTGCAGGCTTTATGACATTCACTGTTCCCATTAGATATGACTGGGCCACTAACTTGCTTAATATCTCTGGAGAAATACTTTGTTGAATGTCTTGGTGACTTGACATGTGAAGAAGCCAGGCCTGGACTCTGAAGGCTATGCCTAGCAACACTCACAGAGCTACACTGGAACACTCTCAGCAGCACTGTAGGGCTACACTGGAACACTACACTGGAACACACTCAGCAGTACTGTAGGGCTACACTGGAACACTACACTGGAACACACTCAGCAGCACTGTAGGGCTACACTGGAACACTACACTGGAACACACTCAGCAGCACTGTAGGGCTACACTGGAACACTCACAGCAGCACTCACAGAGTTACAATGGAACCCTCCCAGCAGTACTGTACGGCTATACTGGAACCCTCTCAGCAGCACTGTAAGGCTACACTGGAACACTACACTGGAACACTCTCAGCAGCACTCACAGAGTTACACTGGAACACTACACTGGAACACTACACTAGAACACTCTCAGCAGCACTGTAGGGCTACACTGGAACACTACACTGGAACACTCCCAGCAGCACTGCAGGGCTACACTGGAATACTCCCAGCAGCACTGCAGGGCTACACTGGAACACTACACTGGAACACTCCCAGCAGTACTGTAGGGTTACACTGGAACACTCTCAGCAGCATTGTAGGGCTACACTGGAACACTCTCAGCAGCACTGCAGGGCTACACTGGAACACTCCCAGCAGCACTGCAGGGCTACACTGGAACACTCCCA
>NW_022196900.1:13826202-13849325 GCF_008632895.1 Mastomys coucha
CCCAGCAGCACTGCAGGGCTACACTGGAACACTCCCAGCAGCACTGCAGGGCTACACTGGAACACTACACTGGAACACTCCCAGAAGCACTGTAGAGCTACATGGAAACTACAACTAGGAATGTTTTCCAACACCAATTTTAATCTTAAAAGTTCTGATTTCCCATAAACTGTGTCTACCTTCCTAGAAGAGACACTGATGTTTGAACTCAGAATGCATGGAGAGATCCTGAGGCTTCTGAGAGACAGAGAAGATGCAATAGGCCCCTTACATCAATGCTCCACCCTTCAATACAATATTGAAAATAAACTGTAAAGAATTCATGCTGAAGATACTGTAAAAGCAATTAGTGAAAGATGAATAAATCTAAAATAGACTAAACAAAAGACAAGCTATTATGTTTAATAATAATAATAATCAAAAATTACAAAGGGTCCAGAAAATTTCTCTAAAAGTCCACATGTAGGAAACAGAGTGAAAGACTAAACAGGAGCCTCTAGGAAATTGCCATATTCATGGCCTTCAGGTCTTAAAATGTCACTGGCACTAAAATCTACTTTTACTCCAAATCCCAAAGAAACCCAAAGGGGTATTTTAAACATACAAAAATAAATAGTGAGTATACTTTTTTTATGTTTTGGTAATAAAATACTTCAATAGAAATGAAAAACATACTTTCATTAAATAATTAAGTATTCATAACTTTTTCCTACCACTGATACTAAAAAGTTATCAGCAAAAAACGATACAGAAATATGAACAACTGTTGGCAGTTCAAGAAGGGAGCCTTAGTCTTTTTCCTTCTGCACAGCATTTTATTTTATGTTCAACACACAAAAGATACTTTGGTGATATAAGCAGGACACTGTTAATGAAAATTGATTTTTATCGTTACTACAAGACCCCCAAAGGAGTTCATACACTTGTTAAGGGGACATTGAATGAAAATTGCAAGCTCCTTTTAAATACAATAAAGCAATTCATAAACACTGTGATAGTAATTTAGATTTATTGAAAGTAAGCATCTCTTACACACACACACACACACACACACACACACACACGCACACAAATTGACTCCATTCTAAATACTTGCAGTTTAACTCATAAAAACTCAAAAAAATAAAAATTAGGAGCTGGAAATACAGCTTAGTTGATAGTACAATTGCCTGGCATTCATTGAAACGCTGGATTCAATCCCCAATTTGTGTGTGTGTGTGTGTGTGTGTTTGTGTGTGTGTGTGTGTGTGTGTAGGGGAGGGGGGAATTGCGGCAGGAGGGGGGCGGGATGATGCCTAGAGAAATAAAAAGTTAATCTATGTCACCATCTAGTGGCCTTAGAATATAGTTCTGAAAGGAGAAACTTCACCAAGGAGTATGGTTCCAGAGTCCTACATGTACTGGCCTCCTCCTAGAGGGGCTAGTGGAAGATCCACCAATTACAGGGGCCAATATCAGCACAAGATACCCCAAGACCAAGTTCTCAGCACAAAGATTTATTTGCCATAAAGGGGGGAAAAGCAGAGAATAAGAGAAAAAGACAGAAAATAGAGATGAAGGAGTAGGGAGAAAACAAGGGAGTCAGGGAAGGATATTTATCCCAGGAACAAAGGATTGTCTCTGGATAGAGAGGACACAGAGATGGCACATAGGAAAATGGCAGTTTATAAAGGAACAAGGAGACACCCTCCTCCCATGTTTGGTTGGGATGTTCAATTTTGATTGGACATGTTAATTAGAGCCAAGAGGTGCTTTTGATTGCTGGACTTCAATACTTTGATAGCTGGACCTTCATAGTCAGCCACAGGAGGAAGTAGCAGCCAAAATAAGGTGGCTAGCGTTAGGGATGCAACCTAATGGTTTTTAGCAAGGCAGAGGGAATGTGTGAGAAGGGCAAGGCCTGCCAGAGCCATGTTTGCCGTGTTCAACTGGCTAGAGTCCCTTCATACAGCTTCTGTCTGCATAATTGCACAAGCCTAGCCTTTGGACAAAATCAAACAGGAATGCCACCAAGGACATTGTTCTGTTTGCTAACATCATAAGTCAACTGTCCTGTAACTGGCACCTACTTGTTTCTTGAGGTGTACAAATGTATTTTCACAAAAGCCAGACTAAATGAAAAAATAACATGGTCAGAAAAGCCTTACACAAAGGTATATGAAAAATATAAGTTTATAACCTATTTCGATAGTATTTAGTTAAGATCAACATGCTTGTGGACTTAGAAGTCAGCAATTCAATGGATATGTGCTCTAGAGCATTATATGCACAAAAGAGAGTCAGCAATTCAGTAGGTATGTACTGTTTGAAATGAAAATGAGGACGTGACCACTCCTGGTATGGTTAAGGAGAAGGTTTTTATGGTAGGTATGAGGGCGAGCACAGCCAAAGGCATCTGGAAGGGTCCAGACTGAACACCGTCAGCAGAATAGACAGGGCTATGAGAAGGGAGAAGAGAGAGGGGGGAAGAAATGAGGGGAGATGGGGAGAGAAGCCAAGAGGAGAACCAAGCAAGATGGCGTCTAGGGGAGATAGCGGAGGTTCTATAGGAAAGGGAAGGTTGGGAGAAGGGAGGGGAAGCTCAAGGCTGGGGGCGTTTAAAGGACTTGGGATGAGAAGTGCTAAAGAGCCAGGCCAGTGTCTGCTTTAATATGTTAACAGACACCTCCATTAGCCAGTCGTCTCAGGAGTCTCTGAGACCTTCCGGTGGAGCGCAGAGGTATGTGCATACTCCAAAGCTGTCTATTGACTGCATCCAACTTCTGGTAACTTGGACAGGTAAAAGCGATATCTCACCTTCGTTGTTCATAAAAGAACGGAACAAAGAACAATACTATCAGGACTTGTGATGACTTAGTCAATAAAAGGCATCGATATCATATTCTATTTAAAGTTGTTGCAAATACGTCAAAATTCCTTTCATGATCACTGCTTGGAATGTCTTAAGTACACCTTAAATTGCCATTTAACACCTGTATAAAGAAGCACGCCTGTTTTTCAATAACTTACCTTTATATTTTGATGATAGTACAATGTAATTTGTTTTTAGAGCTGTATGTATTTGCTAAGCATAAAATCGTTGGGAGCTTAAAGGCTAACAGGATTTCCAAGTTTATGACGCTAAAACGGTTTTAATCCCTGATGAAGAGTAAAACTATAGCTTAGTGTACATTAGTAAAGTGGCCAAGAGGCTATTTTCAGGGAAATTATTGCGATTATTTAGCAATTTAATGTTTGTGAACAATAGACCCAATGAAAGTAGTGTATTTAAAAATGGTTTCTAACCGGGCGGTGGTGGCGCATTCCTTTAATCCCAGCACTTGGGAGGCAGAGGCAGGCAGATTTATGAGTTCCAGGCCAGCCTGGTCTACAGAGTACATTCCAGGACAGCCAGAGCTATACAGAGAAACCCTGTCTTGAAAAACAAAAACAAAAACAAAAATGGTTTCTAAATCTTACTCTTCCAAGTGAATCGAGTTGGAAAAATCATGAAATCTAGAATATACTTAACAGAGAACACAAACATGCACTAGAAAAATATAAATTGCAAATGGGAGTTTTTCTGAGGGCTAAAAATTGGAGGCTGTCCGAGGTCAGCTTTCGCATCACACAAAATTATTTCAGTCCCCACATGTGATTTCAGGCCCTAGGGTCCACTATTCTGGGCTCCAGGAAAATTAGCCCATCTTTGTTCAGGCCATGCTAGGGTTGGGGTCTGGGGTTGCAATGGGGATGCAGAGTATTCTGTCATACAGGAGAAAGCTCGCTGATCGTTGCTACAAGTTCACCCCACCCGGAGAAGCATCCATGCCACGCCCTACATTTTGGAGTGTAGTCGCGGTACTGGAGATAAGGTGACCGCTCAGAATGGGGAACAAAACCAGGCCCAGCATCTGCACGAGCCTCACGTCTGGCGCCCGCGGGGAAGGGCGGAGACACGCCGCCAAGCCCTGCCCAGTCCAGCACCGACCCAACCCAAGCTGGCGCGCGCACCAGGAAGCGGGGAGAGCGCGGATCCCAGCGCCCGGCGGCGTCTTCCTGCGCGCTCAAGACAGTACCATGCTCGCTTTCCGAAGCGGCCTGAGGACGGCGCTGGCCCCGCGGGCTCTGGTACCTCAGGTAGGGGCCGCGGGGGCGTGCGAGAGTCGCGCGCAGGGAGGTGGACATTGCCATTACGTTGTACAATAACGGGTTTCAGAGATGCGGGTGCGGTCTGTGGGGGGGGGGGAGAACAAGTTTCGCCTAGGGAGGTAGGCGGGGCGTATGGCGGCCGTGAGCGGCCATGGGGGGCGGGGTTCGTGGTGCGCGTGGTGACGACGCCGCGAGGTGGGCGGGTCTGTAGTGCGGAGAATGGGCTGTATTTAAGAACCGGGCGGAGCCTGTCTTGAGTGGCGGCTGGGGTGGGCGGAGTCTTGCCGTGAGGGGTGGTACAGGGAGGTGGGCGGGGTCTGTGGGGCTGGAACCAGCCACGCTGCGAGGTGGGTGGGGTCTGGAGCGCGAGTTTACACCCTCGCTCTCTGACCCCTCGTTGGTTGAATCAGGACTCAGTATTTCGTGAGTCCGAGGCGCCCAACACTTGAAGAGGCACTCACTCGCTTCTTAGGTTGCCTCCCCAGATAGTGGACGGAGGCCTTTCCCTGGCACGGGGAGTCCCCGAAGCCCTGAGCATTGCGTTCTTGCAGTCATCAACCATCGCGACTGCCAGTCATTGATGGTTTTACAGTTTCTGCCTGGTTCAAGTGCCCGCGTTTTGTGGAGTTCAGGGTCGCCCTGGGAGCATCCTGCCCTGCAACTCAGGGTCCGTGGATCTTAAGCCGAGCACGGCCCTGGAGCCTGCTGAAACTGGCTGTGCCAGAGATGGGACTTTCGTAAAAAAGAGGAAGCCAACCAGCCTCAGCTGTTGACCCTGGGCCATTTGTGACTTGAACCCAGAAGTTCTTGACCTCCTTTGTTTAGGAAGAGCATTAAGCTGTCTAGAGACAGACTTTGTGGTGAACACTAACAAAGAGCAATGTCCATACGGCCTCTATCCTCGCTGTCTTCCTAATATGGTTGACAGAAAGCTCTAATTTGGAGATAGAAACAAGCAGATTTCCACCCTGGCATGGTTTGGCTCAGCGCTGCAACAGAAAATTACCTCACCCCTTAACACACACCTTTTCAATACAGATTTCTTGAATGTATACTTTGTGTGAAAGATTATAGTAAAAGTATCTTTGATCAGTAATTTATTTCTATTCTACCAATACAAATTCCTCAAATCATTCTAAAAGATTGTTGTAAGTCTGCCATGTTTCATCTTTTATGATCTGGTATGTATTTAAGAGTTTAGATTTATTGTTGTGTGTTTGTACACCTGTACATGCCTGGCACTTAAGAGGTTAGAAGAAGACAATGGCCTCTCAGGGACTAGAGTTACAGTCCATTGAGAGCCACCAAATGGGTGCTGAAAGTGGAACCTGGGTTCTCTGCAAGAGCAACTAGTGCTGTCAACCACTGAGCCAACTCGCCAGCTTTTGTTATACATTTTAAACTAGTATGAGGCATTTATTTAGAGTGTGGTTACAAACAAACAAACAAACCAAAGAGCATTCCTACCACACGTAGGAGCTGTGTGTTTTATAACAAGCTTAGTAACTTGGGACAATAGAAACATAACTCATTATAGTCGTGAATGAAATGAGATACTTGGGTGAATATGTTACCCCTGTCCCCAGGAAAAATTCATATGTTATTATGTCTTGTAAAAAAATAGAGTCAAGGCCTGTTGCTTTCATTAGTCCTAAAGATGAACAAGGTAAGCACTGATTTTATCAAAGCTCTACTTACCACTGTGGTTTTGAATATTTTTCTCAATTAATCACTTTCAGAAAGTGGGTACATGCTAATTCAACCCAGTTAGGATGGCACTGTAAGCTAGAATGCCGTGTGTGTGTGTGTGTGTGTGTGTGTGTGTGTGTGTGTGTGTGTGTAACCATACACAGGGTAATTAATGGCAAGGTGCTTTCAAATAAAGCATATGTCTACCAAAGGATGTTTCCATCAACCTGATATACTTGGGTGCGTTAAACGCCCTACTTTGTATTGCATCTTTCTTTTCAAACTGAGGAGGACCCTGCAGGTGTCCAGGCACAACAGTGAACCTGCAGAGATGAGAATGAGAACTTGGTTCAGACTTTGGGGAGTCTAACGCCGGGCAGTTCATGTAAGCATACTTAACACAGTACAGTTTGGGGAAAAGTTTTCAGAAACAGCCTTTCCCATTCTAGGTTTCCAGACCACAGTCAGCAATTCCAGGTGTGAGGTAAGCTTAAGGTGTGACTACATAGGAATTCCTTTGCACAGTACATGAGGGTGCATTCTGTAGTTTAAGGGCTTAGAACCTAGTGTGGCTCTGACCAATAGCTTAGAGGTCAGCAGGTACTAAAGTACCTCCCCTAAGGGTGGGTTTAGCAGGAGATAATAGTCTAGGAGGGAAAGTCTAGACCAGTCCTTCTGGGGGTTTGGGTGAGGTCTGCCACCACTGATAGCAAAAAGGTCCCCAGATCCTCAACAGTATCCACCCTAGAAGGAAAACAGATAATTCCTCCACCGAGGAGAGGCCCCTGCACGTTTAACATTCCTGATTCCTTTATGCTCTGTGAATGCAGTGCCTATCAGACCACTTCTGTCTCCTTAAATTCTCCCTTTTAAGCTTTTATACAGTCATCCACTGTATTGCAGAGCAACTTGTTTGTTTGTTTGTTTGTTTGTTTGTTTGTTTTGAGACAGGGTTTCTCTATGTAGCTCTGGCTGTCCTGGAACTCACTCTGTAGACCAGGCTGGCCTCGAACTGAGAAATCCGCCTGCCTCTGCCTCCCAAGTGCTGGGATTAAAGGCGTGCGCCACCACCGCCTGACCGCAGAACAATTTTAATGGTTCATGGCATCCTGTTTTGTTTTGTTTTTTTGCTTTAAAAAGAAGTTTAGATCTAAATAATACTCATTTCTTTTAGGGACCCACCCCAAAGCCTTCTGCTAATAAGCATTTTCATTATGTCTGTCAAAAAGACACACATACAGAATGTGCAGCCTTCCTTTAAATGAGTCATACTATTAGCTACTGGTTTTGACTAAATAAGAGAAAACTCCAAAGTTACAAGGCTCCCGAGAAACCTGATTACAACTCTGGTGATTGCACAGCAGCAACTTTTCGTGAAAATGAGCTTAAAGATGGCCTCCAGCTAGGAAGAGTGACTACTCAGCCCACCAAAGAACAGTCACCTTTATTGGTGTATCTACATAAACATGTCTGTCTATAAAGCTGACAGGAGAAATAGAAATATGAGCTATGAATCTACTTTGTGTCCTTTGTTTCCAGGCTCAAATATATGATTGTAACAGCATAAGTCTTTTCCAAAATACTTGAATATCCCTTGTCTTTTCTCAGGTATGTTCACCTTTTGCTACAGGCCCAAGGCAAAGCGATGGGACGTTATATGAGTTCCGCACCTATTTTCTCAAGCCCTCAAAGACCAATGAGTTCCTGGAAAATTTTAAGAAAAACGTTCACCTTCGGACAGCTCACTCTGAAATGATTGGCTACTGGACTGTAGAATTTGGAGGCAGGACGAACAGAGTGTTCCATATTTGGAAGTATGGTATGAGTCGCACAGCTTTCTGCTTCCTGCAAATGCTCATTGTTAGGTAGCCTGGGAAGCTTGGTTCTTCAGTTTGTGTTACTGTACATACACAGGGGCTACAGAAAACATTTTGAAAGCAATATTATAAACATAGCCATTACTTAGTGACCACTTTGTATCAACCACTTGCTTAGACTCTGAGGTTAATATGTATGGGTATGTATTGTCTCATGAATCTCTAATGTGATGAACTAACTTTAACTCTCAGTTTTAGAATGGTTCGTTAGGAAAAAATATCTTTTGTAAAATTAAAATCTGTGCTGGCAAAAGTCCATGTCTGTAGAGAATACAAAATGAAAAGATCCTATTAATAGAGCTAGAGCTGGGTATTGACAGCTTTAGTTATTATTTTAATAAGTCTCATATTAAGAGCCTTTGAGAGGGTATCTATCAGCATTTAAGTTTCTCAATTCTAAGCTTTAATGATTTTGTTATATTTAGCTATCACTTTAGTTTTAAGTTCTTCACTATTTCAAAGAACTCACTGTCTTGTTCTATAATGGAGATAAAGGCAGAGGAATTGAGAACAAGTGTGAAGAATCTGTGAACTTTCTTATTCCCGTGTCTGGTCTTCACAGCTTATGTCAGGATCTGAGGGTGCCTAAGGAACCCTTAATCATTTCATTTTGGGCTTCTCCATCAGTGTCCAAATTAATGTTCAAAAAATGCTTTACTATGAAAATTCTTCATTCTGTACCTAACACGGCACAGTTGGGCCTTTTCTGTGTTATAATAGATCAAGTCTCATTAAAATTAATATAGGCTTCAGATGCTATACCAGTTAAAACATGACCCATTCAAAGAACTAGCAAGAGTGTAAGAATCAATACCATTTTTTTTTTTTTTACCGTAAGGAGAATGGGCTTGATGGGTGCATTTTCCTTTTACTTATGTTGATATTTGCTCAAGGGATATCATACCATCATTACTAAAGTATTTCTCTCTCAACTGGCCCTGTCAGGTGGGTTCTTCAGTTGAATAAGAAGATTCCACATATATTTAGTTCAAAGTGCTGAAGTCTATTCTAAACCCTCTTCATGGGCTCGTTTAATTCTTACCACAAACTTGATGGTTGATGTTATCTTATTTCCCCATATTACAGACTGAGAAACATACAGTAACTTAATTCCTGTACACGGCTGAGTGGTAGAACCTGTGAAGCCCATTTAGTGAGTGTCTTAGTCAGGGTTTGTATTCCTACACAAAACATCATGACCAAGAATCAAGTTGGGGAGGAAAGGGTTTATTCAGCTTACACTTCCACATTGCTGTTCATCGCCAGAGGAAGTCAGAACAAGAACTCACACAGGGCAGGAACTTGGAGGCAGGAGCTGAGGCAGAGGCCATGGAGGGATGCTGCTTACTGGCTTGCTTGCTTCCCCTAGCTTGCTCAGCTTGCTTTCTTACAGAACCCAGGACTACCAGCCCAGGGATGGCACCACCCACCATGGGCCTTCCTCCCCTTGATTACTAATTGAGAAAATGCCTGACAGCTGAATCTCATGGAGGCATTTCTTCAAGGGAGGCTCCTTTCTCTGTGATAACTCTAGCTTGTGTCAAGTTGACACACAAAACCAGCCAGTACAGTTAGATTACAATAGTTTCTTTTTCTTTTACCCTGAAGACTGTGATTTGATGCAGATAGCACATCTTTGCATGTAAGTGTTCCCAAAGCCATAACACAGCCTCTTACGTGCTATGGATAAAACGTATGCTCATTTGGGTGAAATCCAAGGAGAGACAATATAAACTTTTCTCCATTTTTTTTTCTACCATAGATAATTTTGCTCATCGAACTGAAGTCCGCAAAGCCTTGGCCAAGGATAAGGAATGGCAGGAGAGATTCCTCATTCCAAATTTGGCTTTCATTGATAAACAAGAGGTTGAAATTGCCTACTTGGTACCATGGTGCAAAATAGGAATGCCTCCCAAGGAAGGTGAGTTTGTCTTTGGCACTGTAAGTTGTCATGACTGAAACTGTTAAGATGTTAAGTGATTTACTAAAAAAAAAAAAAAAGTGTCCCTGGGAAAAAAAAAACCAATAAATTATTTGTTTTATATAGAAATGATGCTGTGAGTATTGAGAATAAACTGGTCTTAGTTTATTCTTGAAAAATGAGAATTAATTAATGAAGAATTTTTCATAAACATATATATACCCAGACATATGCATACACACACGTGTATATGTTTGCATGTATGTATTTTTTGAAACCTGTATGATTGTACACAGCTGGCATGCCAGGCACCTGGGGAGGTCAGAAGAGTGCATTAGGTCCGCACGGAACTTAAATTACAGACAACTATGAACTGCCATGTGGGTACCAGGAGCTGAACCCAGCTTCTCTGCTAAAGCAACTAGTACTCTTGACTACTGAGCCATCTCACCAGCCCTTCCAAACATTAATTCCAATGTAGAAAAAAAAATCAGTATAGTATTAAAGTTTCTAGGGTTGAGACACGATCCCATGATGTAGCCCAGGGTGAACTCTAATTCACAGTTCTCCTGCTTTAGACTCTCCAATGCAGAAATTATAGACATGTAATTCCATACTTGTTTAAATAATATAAACATTTAAATACAAAAATACTTCTGACAGATTACAGTGTTGTTGATTAAGTACATCGTTACTTATAGAACTGGCATTACCATGGTACACTGCAGCTAACCTTACTGTCTTCCTCTTCTTTCTCAGTATGAAAGTAATTCCTTATGATATCTCTTCTTGATGATTCAAAGAAACTGTTATCTCAATCCAGTTTTAAACAAAGGTCAGATAATAAAAGCATAACATTTTAATTTTTATTTTCCCTTTTTCCTAACTCTGTTTTTTAGAGTACAAGAAATTTGAAAAGTCTCATTGAGACCTTGTCTGTAAGGAGCAGAGGAAGCCCTGAGTGAATGTGTATTCCTACATGAACACAGCCTATCCAGGATACACAAGGCCTCAGACCCATAGGACAATTGGCAAAGTCATTACCCATAAGCCCAGACTCAATAGAAATGGCAAAATTTTCCTTAGGACTCACGTATGAATATTTATTTATATTGATCCTGTGTGTCAACAACTGCAGCTTCCTCCCCCTGCGTGTTTACAGCCTGAGATTGCTCACCTACAGAGGCCTCCTACTAGGTTAGCTAACCCTGCCCCCTGTGCTGCACCTAAAAACACAAGGGGAAGTTTCAGGTGGTGGTGGTGGCAGCAATGTTACAGAACCTCACCTGAACTGTTCTTCATTCCCTTGTCCCTCTAGCCTGGGTTCTGGGGCCCAAGCCACAAGGTTTGCAGCATCGATCTACTTAGACCTGCCGTTTGCTTTCAGCACTGTGCAAACATAGTTGCCATCTCTTGCAAAGTCAAATCATAGTTACTCTGGTTTTTGTTTTGGTTTGGTTTTTGCACTTTCCACATTTATTTACTTATGCAGTATATATACAATGCCATAGTGCACACATGAAGGCCAGAGAAGAACTTGGGGGAGTTGGTTCCTTCCTTATATTGTATACATTCCAAGGACTGAACTCTGTCAGGCTTGGCAACAAGCGTTTTTACACACTGAGCCCTCTCACTGGGCTTAAGTGTTATTTTCCTCTAAATTTTTCATAAATCTTTCATGGCCTTGTTCTCTTCTTTTTTTTGTCAGATCTACCTCTCCTCCAGTTTCTTATTTCTGCTTTATATTTCTGAGTAGAGGTTATAAAGCAACAGCAACAACAACAAAACCCTCTCAGACAATACTTGGATATTTAAGAACACTAAAGCCCATGCTGAGGTTCTTTTTCCTGAAAGTCAGACGTGGCTTCAGGCCAACTGTTTCCTTGCTAGGCTTGTTAGAAACAGACTCTCAACGGCAGAAATGATGGGAAGAGTAGGAGATCGGAAGATACTTATTTCCTTTCTGATGGACTTACACAATTTAATTTAATTTTTTTTATCCAATTCTGTGATAAAGTATCAATATCTGGTACATTGATAAAATTGCCAGATTAAAACTGTTTAATGTAATTGTTTTTAATATAGCTTCTATTTCCCCTCAGTTATTAAGATTAACCTTAAACATAAGTAAGAACTTCTCAACATAAAAATGAGGAAAAATAATGCAAAGAATTAACAAATACATCTGCATAAAACTAGCTGCAAATGACCCTTTTTTCATTAACTTACTTATTCACTTTACATCCCAATCTCAGCCTCCCTCCCTCCTCTCATCCCAGTCCCACCCTCCCACCCCACGTCTTCCATTCTATCCTCCCCCTCTCTGAGGAGAAGGGGAGCTCCCCCATGCCCTGGTACCAACCTGCCCTGGCATATCAAGTCACATCAGAACCAAGGGCATCATCTCCCACTCAAGCCAGACAAGGCAGCTCAGCTAGGGGAAAGGGATTCCAAAAGCAGGCAACAGACTCTGGGTCAGAGACAGCCCTTGCTCCAGTTGTCGGGGGACCCGCCTCCACAAGACTCCCTGAGCTCTTCCTAATGTTTGGCTGTGGGTCTCTGTATCTGTTTCTATCTACTCTTGCAGGAAGCCTATCAGGAGACAGCTATGTTAGGTTCCTGTCTGCAACCATAGCAGAATATCATTAATAGTGTCAGGTGTGGGCTCCCTCCCATGGCGTGGCTCTCAAGTTGGGCCAGACGATGACTCTTTAAGTGTGTGTGTGTGTGTGTGTGTGTGTGTGTGCTTCCCACTCCTAGAGTCAAAGCAAATTGCCTGAATAGTGTCTGTTGAGTAATTACTTAATTATTTGATTCTATCAATTCTAGGAGTCTATGAACTGGCTACCTTTCAGATGAAGCCTGGAGGCCCAGCTCTGTGGGGTAATGCATTCAAAAGGGCAGTAAATGCCCATGTTGAGCTTGGCTACTCTACACTAGTTGGCGTTTTTCACACAGAATATGGAGCCCTCAACAGAGGTACAGCTGTCTATTTCCGTGAGACGGTGATTGATGAATGTTGGTGATTGCCTATGTTTCTTGAGGTTTTTTTTTTTTAACTTTGATTTTAATTTTGAAGGGTTTTTTCTAATTGTTAGGTATGAAAACACTGATTTTTATCTTTTTTTTTATTGTGATTACTAATACCTTTTGGAGCTGTTTCATAGGTTAACAGTTGTTTAGAAACTGGAAGAGTCTTTAAGAAAATATTAATTCCTTTCATCAGTTTTCTAAAAGTTTCATGATTTATTTCAAGATAAATAATATTGGAGTAAAGATACTGTTTCTAAATGAAAATATAAATATGAATTTTTATAACAAACCCAAACAAAAAAGTTACCTGTTTCTGTTTATTGAAGTTAACAGTGTTCTGTGAATGGCAAAAGAATGCAAAGACCAAAGAACTGTCACATATAAATAGGCTAGAAACTCTGTGTGTGTGTGTGTGAGAGAGAGAGAGAGAGAGAGAGACAGAGAGAGACAGAGAGAGACAGAGAGAGACAGAGAGAGACAGAGAGAGACAGAGAGAGAGAGAGATGGTGAGAACTTCTCAGGACTCCAGTGGATAGACACTGTACTGGCATGATGACCCGTGTTGGATCCCTAGCGCCCATATCAAAGCTGGCTACAGTGTGCCAGCTACAGTCTCAGCCCTGGGAAGGTGAAAGCTGGCTACAGTGCGCCAGCTACAGTCTCAGCCCTGGGAAGGTGAAAGTAGGAGGCTTGCCAGCTAGTCTAACCTATTAAGTTACAAGTTCAATGGGAGACCCTGTACCAAAACAGGAAGAGAGCACTTGAGGAGGACACCTGGCATTAATCTCTAATTCGCACATGCACACGTATCCATGCACAGCCACAGCATACAGAGCTACACATACACAATGAGGGTCAGGGATATAGAGCAGAAGTAGAGTACGTACGACCCGGCGGTCATTCCCATTCTTTCAAAAGGCCCCAGACTCCATGCCCAGTGCCACACACATTTTTAAAATTACCTGCTATATGATTATATCTAGGGGCTGGAGAGATGGCTCAGCGGTTAAGAACACTGACTGTTCTTCCAGAGGTCCTGAGTTCAATTCCCAGCAACCACATGGTGGCTCACAACCATCTGTAAATGGGATCTAATGTCCTCTTCTGGTATGCATTAAGAGAACAACAGTGTATATGTAACATAAATAAATAAATCTTAAAAAAAGATATCTAGAATATAGTACACATGCACATGTACCACATGTACTTATATGCAGACAACAATAAAAAAGAGAGCATGAATTGGAAAGAGAGCAAGGAGGATATATGGGAGGGTGTGGAAAGAAGAAAAGGAAGGGAGAATGGATATAATTCTAATCTCAAAAATGAAAGAAATGCCTCTTATCAATAAAATTACAGCTAACTCATGACTTACTTCTGCAGTTCATGTTCTGTGGTGGAACGAGAGTGCAGACAGCCGAGCAGCTGGGAGACATAGGTCTCACGAGGACCCTCGAGTGGTGGCTGCCGGTGAGCTGTTTAATTAGGCGTGAATTATTTTTAGAACCAATGTGATTCCGTTGATAGCTTCATTGTCTTCTAAAATGTCTTTCCAGTTCGGGAAAGTGTCAGTTACCTAGAGTCCCAGCAGAATATGTTCCTGATTCCAACATCATTCTCACCATTGAAGTAGTTTCCTACCCAGCCTCGAGCATCCCCCACAGAGGTGAGATGTGTCTACAGCCGGTACTTGATTTCTCTAAGAGAATTGCCCTGTCTGCTGTCTGAAAGAGGTGCCGAGCCACTACACTGTGCCCTCTGCATTTTTAAGGCTATCTGAACCATTTACTACAAGTGGTTCAGGAAATATTTCTGTCCATTTTTATATCTACTAGATATCAGAAAGTTGTTGTTACTCTATGTCCTGGTATTTCACTGTTCCACGGTATCTTTCCTTCTGTGATTTTATGAGTAAGTCGTGTATTCAAAAAATGATTTTGAAATTTTTCCCTCAACGTGTTTATAAATTAAATAAATATAATATCTGCCTTTTTATCATGTTTATTTCTCCTGAAATTTAAAACAATTTCTTACCAACAATCCTTCTTTTGTGATATCAAGTGGGATTGATAGAAATATTAAATCTAGCCTTTGTCTTTATACTTTAGAAAAGTATAATACATGTCACCTGTATTAATTACAGTTTCACATTCATTATTAAGTCAAAATTGGAAAATAATACATTCTTGAGACTTGATGTATAATATGGTTTTAGTGTGTTTGTTTTTAATTGCTTTTTTACTACTTTACCTTGAATTACTCATAAATATTATGAGACACTTATATTTCAGTGAGATCTTTGTAATTATGGAAATCTCTGCCCTAATAAAAGCCTTCAGATTCATTCTGATTCTTTCCAAGTGTGTCTTGTCTATATATATCCTCTCTGGAGCTTTTCCTGTGTTGCATAGCGTAATGACATCACAACAACGTGGCAGCTTTGCAGGTGCTAAGCACACAGTGGCTAGCACGCTCGCTGGCTCTGGGGGCGAGCTTCTGTACCACTGCTGTCTTGCTGTCAGCACGATGAGATGATGCTCAGGAAGGCAGGCTGTGCAGCTTTCACACTCTTCAGGCAGCCTTCAGAACATTGTAACATTTAGTGACACAGCTGCAGCTCGGCATGTGCTTCACATACACATGCACTGACAATTAAAAGATAAAATTAAGCCAGCTTCAGATACTTTCGAGTCTCAGACAAGTATGTTTTCTCTCAGAGTGGTCCCTAGATTTTGTATGCACCTAAACTCACATATGTCTATATGAAATGAAAGTAAAAACAAAACCTGTCTGTGGTAATAGAGGGGACTACTGGGAGCAGAGAGAGGTTTGGCGGAGGGAACATAGCAATGTGTGCTTGTGTGAAAATGTCCTTAGATAGCACAATACCATATGTAATGAATGTATACAATGAATTTTTAGTTATTAAAGGCCCAAATGCACATAATTAAAAAAATTTTAATTTCTTTAGAATTTTAACATACATTTATAAAATGTTTTTTTCCAGCATAATGTTTTTCTTGGTTGTCTGGGAATTTCACACAGTGCATCCTGATCACACTCACTTTCCATTCTTCCCAGGTCCACCTTCCCACCCTTGTACCCTCCCCAAAGAAAGGAAGAAAAGAAAAAGAAATACATAGAGCCCAATCTGTGTTGTCCATATACTCATTAGAGCGTGGTCAAACTACCCGTGGCCAGCCCTGTGTAGAGACCAGAGGCTTCCCCCCACCTCTGCTCCATGGACTGTGAAGAGCTACACCTCATCATCCCTATCACAAATTTCAAGGACTTCTGAATGGCTTCCTGTCTATACACTGTTTCTTTTCTTTTGGGGGGATGGAGTGGTTACAGATCATGGACACCAACAATGGTGTCTTGTTATAACATAGACCATGAACATCAATGTTGGCCCTGGCAGCAGCATGGACCATGGACATGGACACCAACATGGTCTCCAGTCTCCAGCAGCAGCGCAGACCGTGGAGGTCTTTTTCAAAGAGTCCCAATCCAGAAAATGAACCATTCTGCATCTCGGACATCCTGTCACTGCCCAGAGCCAGGGCAGTCATGCGCCTGAGCAGCCCATTCTGGGGTTCAAAGCTGCTACACCACTTTATCGGCCCTACGCAGCAATGGCATGTTCCCAGGTCCGCCACTGCTGTGTTCCCACACTTGTCACCACAGTGTCTCTAGCTCCGCATCTCTCCAAACCATGCCAACAGTTCAGTCACCTTTCCCACATCTCCATGGCATATTTAATCACCAGAGTGACACTGCAGACTGCAGTATGTTACACAATATTGTTTTTTACCCAAACATCTTTACATGCAAATACTTATTGCAACAAGTCATTGGTCTCGTTCAAGGTTTCAGTTTCCGAAGCACCATAAATACTGGACTATAGCTGAGACTCCTCTCAGATATCCTGTTGTCCAGAGTCAGGATGACCCTTGCAACTGGGGCAGAGATGACAGATTCTAAGACAATACACAACACTCTGCCCTTGGTGCTGGCGGCTGCTCCACCTGTTCACAGGCTCACCTGAATGGCTGCTGACAGCGCTGCCTCGCTCTCCCACCAGGGCAAGCAGCACAGGCTGCAGCACCTGCAGCTCAGCCCTACTCAGCGATGAGTGACATGTCCTTCATCTGTGATCTCATGCCTGTCTAGGTACCGTACTTCAATGGGCGGGGCTCTGCTCTACCTTCTAATTTCATGAGACCACATTTTAAAAGCATCTTCCCATAAGGCCTGTCTTTTAAAAAGTTGTTCTGGAGATACTGCGGGCTCTTCAGACTCCCTTTTTGCCACTGTGTCTCTCCTCCAAGATTCCATGAGCCTCAGACTACTGCCAAACTCAGCTCATTATAAAATGTTACCCAAAGCATTTCACTTCGCTAAGTCTTTTAGCATAAATCTTTGACCATCACTGTAGCAAAGTAAAAGCTAAGCGCTAACATTTTGATCCTTTTGATGGATACACTAGGCATTATCCTATCCATTCTTCTTAATCTAAACCATATACTTACTTATTTGGTTTAGATCATATATACCTTATTTGTATTTAGCTCCAACTGCATTTTCACTTTCTACTTAAAATGACTGCAAGATGTGCTTTGCAAGAGGTTTGAAGAGTAGCATAACTGATGAGCATAGGTTTACGTGGTAGCATTGATTGTTCTGCAATTTGATTTTCTTCTGTTCCCTTAAATTGTTCTCAGGACTTGCTCCTCCTCTTCATTCTGTGTTGTTGAACCTTCTTCCTTTCTGGAAACAAGCAAATGAAAGTTATCAGAAGAGAGTGCAGACTGACACTCCCTGTCACTGCCTGCATGCTGGCCCCCATGCCTTTCTTTTTCTCCTACTCTGCACCTGGGGAAGATCAACTCATCCACTGTACACTTAGCTGAAGGAAATGGCTACAGAACATTCTGTCTCCTGAAGCTAGTTTTTCCAGTTCTCCGCCCTCAGCATACAAATATGCTTATTCTAGCTTTAAAAACAAAACCATCCTGCCCTGTCATAACACAAAAGAAGTATAGTCCAGCCTCTAGTTGATTCTCTTAAACGAGTCAGTACTCCACTAGCCAAATAGCTCTCACCAAACAACTTCCAGTTCTCATTTTAATAGATTTCCTAGCGGTTGACTTGCTCTTTGTTCTAGATTTTTTTTTCTAGATTTTTCTTCATTCCCATAAACACCATCTGCTCAGTCTTCTTTACTTACTTTTGCCTTTGAGTCCCTGTCTTGTCTTCTTCATCTCCAATGATGTCACCCTCCAGAGCTGACTCCCTAGACCTTTTTTGCTATCCTGCAGTCACTTCCTGGATTATGTCTGTCATACATATACGTATTCAACTGCCACCTGTATTTGGATGGTCCATCCAGTATATATGCATTCTCTAGAATTCAACCTTACTTAACTGCCAGTCTTAGCACCTCCAAACAAATATATTAGGAACTTCACAAGACACTTGTTGAAAGCTAAGCTCCTAATCTTTACCAGGAAGTCCTGTCTCAGTGAATGACACCTCTTTTCCTGTCCATTTGCTCAGGCCATTACCCCACTAAATATCTATCAGCAAATCCCAAAAGTCCAGAATTTGATTGCTTCACATTCCTCCAGCCACCATTCTTGTTCATACCCATCATTATTGGATCTTAAGGGGACAGCTCTTCACTGATTTGCCATTATCTTAAGTCTATTTTTAACATAGCAACCAGAAGAATATAAAACGCAAACCACACTAATTCACTCTTCTACTCCCTCATGTCTCTGATAGTCTCCTGTCTCCCTTAGGATCAGTGTGGCCTGCAAGCCACACTTACATGATCTGTCCCCCTATTACGTTCTTTAGTGGCATTCCATTCCCTTGGTTTCAGGTGACTTAACAGCTTTTCTTCTTTGACTCACTAAACATTGTCTTGCTGTAAAATCTATTTCCCTTGCCTAGGATCTTCATCCCTAGCCATGAATTTTTTTGGATCGTCTCCACACCTTATTGGGATCTTTACCCCAGAGCCTGGTGCAGCCCTCCCTGACAGCCCCTTTAAAATCAATCCCTGTTTTCTATTAAATGAATTTCCCCCCTTCAAAATCTTAGTGTAATGATGTTTAGAGGTAGAGATCTTATGATGTATCTTAGTTAGTGTTCTATTGCTGTGAAGAGATACCATGACCACAGCAACCCTTCTGTGATGGTTTGTATATGCTCAGCCCAGGGAGTGGCACAATTAGAAGGTACATGCCTGTTGGAGTAGGTGTGTCACTGTGAGTGTGGGCTCTAAGAACCTCATCCTAGCTGCCTGGAAGCCAGTCTTCCACTAGCAGCCTTCAGATGAAGATGTAGAACTCTCAGCAACAAAGTCAGCAATATGAAATTCTTCTAGGATAACCCATTAAGCCCCACTTAAAGCATTCCAGTGCTTTCCAAATCCAACATCCAAACAAAAACATGGTCAGGCCTATCATAGCAATACCCCACTCCTGGTACAAACTTCTGTCTTAGTTGGGGTTTTACTGCTGTGAACAGACACCATGACCAAGGTGAGTCTTATAAAAGACAACATTTAATTAGAGGTGGCTTACAGATTTCGAGGTTTAGTCCATTGTCATCATGGTGGAAAGCATGGTGGCAAGCACGGTGGCACATAGATAGGCAGACATGGTGCTGGAGAAGGAGCTGAGTTCTACATCAAGATCTGCAGGCAGCAGCAAGAGAGCTTAGAATGGGCCCTTGAAACATCAAAGCTAGAATAGATTAAAGAATAAATAAAAAAGAAAAGAAAATTGGAACTTGCAGACTCACATCCTGGACTTCATTTCCAGCATCAACTCCTATTCTCCTAAGCAAAGCATAGGCACTTAACTGCTGTGGGAACTAAAGTTGTAGTCCTTTCAGTGATTAGAGTATTTTTTTATTAGATGTTTTCTTTATTTACATGTCATACAATATCTCCTTTCCCAGGTTCCCCTCCACAAAAAAAAAAAAAAAAAAAAAAAAAAAAAAAAAAGAAAAGAAAAAAGAAATGAAATAAAATAAAAAAACAAAAACAAAAACAAACCCCTATTCTCTCCCCCATGCCCCTGCTCACTACCCCAACCTCTTCTGCTTCCTGGCCCTGGCATTCACCTACACTAGAACATAGAACCTTCACAGGGCCAAGGGCCTTTCCTCCCACTGATGACCTACTTGGCCATCCTCTGCTGTGCATATGCTGCTGGAGCCATGAGTCCCACCAAGTGTACTCTTTGGTTGGTGGTTTAGTCCCTGGGAGCTCTGAGGGTATTAGGTAGTTCATATCGTTGTTGGTCCTAAGGGGCTGCAAGCCCTTCAGCTCCTTGGGTCCCTTCTCTAGCTCCTTCATTGGGGACCCTGTACTCAGTCCAATGGATGGCTGTGAGCCTCTACTTCTGTATTAGTTGGGCACTGTCAGAGCCTCTCAGGAGACAGCTATATCAGGCTCCTGTCATCCAGCACTTGCTGGCATTCACAATAGTGTCTAGATTTGATGATTAACTATGAGAAGGATTCCCAGGTGGAGCAGTCTGTGATTGTCCTTCCTTCAGTCTCTGTTCCATAGTTAGTCTCTGCAACTCCTTCCATGGGTATTTTGTTCCCCCTTTTAAGAAGGAACAAAGTATCCATACTTTGGTCTTCCTTCTTGAGTTTCTTGTGGTTTGTGGATTGTACTTTGTGTATTCTGATCTTCTGGGCTAATACCCACTTATCAGAGAATGCATACCATGTGTGTTCTTTTGTGATTGGGTTACCTCACTCAGGATGATATTCTCCAGATCCATCCATCTCCCCAAGAATTTCATAAATTCATTGTTTTTAATAGCTGAGTAGTACTCCATTGTGTAGATGTACCACATTTCTGTATCCATTCCTCTTTTGAGGTACATCTGGGTTGTTTTCAGTTTCTGGCTATTATAAATAAGGCTGCTATGAACATAGTGGAGCATGTGTCCTTATTACATGTGGGAGCATCTTCTGGGTATATGCCCAGGAGTGGTATAGCTGGGTCCTCTGGTAGTACTATGTCCAATTTCCGGAGGAACCACCAAACTGATTTCCAGAGTGGTTGTACCAGCTTGCAATCCCACCAGCAATAAAGGAGTGTTCCTCTTTCTCTACAACCTCGACAGCATCTGCTGTCACCTGAGTTTTTTATCCTAGCCATTCTGACTGGTGTAAGGTGGAATCTCGGGACTGTTTTGATTTGCATTTCCCTGATGACTAAGGGTGTTGAACATTTCTTTAGGTGCTTCTCAGCCATTTGGTATTCCTCAGTTCAGAACTTTTTGTTTAGCTCTGTACCCCATTTTTTAATAGGGTTGTTTGGTTCTCTGGAGTCTAACTTCTTAAGTTCTTTGTATATATTGGATATTAGCCCTCTATCTGATATAGGATTGGTAAAGATCTTTTCCCAATTTATTGGTTGCTGTTTTGTCCTATTGACAGTGTCTTTTGCCTTACTGAAGCTTTGCAATTTTATGAGGTCCCATTTGTCAATTCTTGATCTTAGAGCATAAGCTATTGGTGTTCTGTTCAGGAAATTTTCCCCTATGCCTATGTGCTCTAGGCTCTTCCCCACTTTCTTTTCTATTAGTCTCAGTGTATCTGGTTTTATGTGAAGGTCCTTGATCCACTTGGACTTGAGCTTTGTACAAGGAGATAGGAATGGATCGATTTGCATTTTTCTACATGCTAATCGCCAGTTGAGCCAGCATCATTTGTTGAAAATGCTGTCTTTGTTCCACTGTATGGTTTTAGCTCCTTTGTCAAAGATCAAGTGGCCATAGGTTTGTGTGTTTATTTCTGGGTCTTCATTTCTATTCCATTGATCTACCTGTCTGTCACTGTATCAGTACCATGCAGTTTTTATCACAATTGCTCAGTAGTACAGCTTAAGGTCCGGGATGGTGATTCCACCAAAGTTTCCTTTATTGTTGAGAATAGTTTTGTCTATCCTCGGTTTTTTGTTATTCCAGATGAATTTTCAAATGGCTCTTTCTAAGTCTGTGAAGAATTGAGTTGGAATTTTGATGGGGATTGCATTGAATCTGTGGATTGCCTTCAGTAAGATGGTCATTTTTACTATATTAATCCTGCAAACCCACGAGCATGGGAGATCTTTCCATCTTCTGAGATCTTCTTCAATTTCCTTCTTCAGAGACTTGAAGTTTTTGTCAAACACATCTTTTACTTGCTTATTTAGAGTCACACCAAGGTATTTTATATTATTTGTGACTATTGTGAAGGGTATTGTTTCCCTAATTTCTTTCTCAGCCTGTTTATCCTTTGTGTAGAGGAAGACTACTGATTTGCTTGAGTTAATTTTATATCCAGCTACTTTGCTGAAGTTGTTTATCAGGTTTAGAAGCTCTCTGGTGGAATTTTTGGAGTCACTTAAGTGTACTATCATATCATCAGCAAATAGTGATAATTTGACTTCTCCCTTTCCAATTTGTATCCCTTTGAACTCCTTTTGTTGTCTAATTGCTCTGACTAGGACTTCAAGTACAAAATTGAATAGGTAGGGAGAGAGTGGGCAGCCTTGTCTAGTCCCTGATTTTAGTGGGATTGCTTCAAGTTTCTCTCCATTTAGTTTGAAGTTGGCTACTGGTTTTCTGTATATTGCTTTTACTATGTGTAAGTATGGGCCTTGAATTCCTGATCTTTCCAAGACTTTTATCATGAAGGGATGTTGAATTTTGTCAAATGCTTTCTCAGCATCTAATGAGATGACCATACGGTTTTTTTTTCTTTGAGTTTGTTTATATAGTGAATTACATTGATAGATTTCCGTATATTGAACCACCCCTGCATCCCTAGGATGAAGCCTACTTGATCATGATGGATGATCGTTTTGATGTGTTCTTGGATTCAGTTTGCAAGAATTTTAATGAGTATTTTGGCATCGATATTCGTAAGGGAAATTGGTCTGAAGTTTTCTTTCTTTGTTAGGTCTTTGTGTGGTTTAGGTATAAGAGTAATTGTGGCTTTATAGAACAAATTGGGTAGTATACCTTCTGTTTCTATTTTGTGGAATAGTTTGAGGAGTATTGGTATTAGGTCTTCTTTGAAGGTCTGATAAAACTCTGCACTAAACCCATCTGATCCTGGACTTTTTTTGGTTGGGACACTATTAATGACTGTTTCTATTTCATTAGCAGATATGGGACTGTTTAGATCGTTTATCTGATCTGGATTTAACTTTGTTACCTGGTATCTGTCTAGAAAATTGTCCATTTCATCCAGGTTTTCCAGTTTTGTTGAGTATTGGCTTTTGTAGTAGGATCTCATGATTTTTTGGATTTCCTCAGTGTCTGTTATGTCTCCCTTTTTATTTCTGATTTTAACTGTTAACTATGATAATGTCTCTGTGCCCTGTAGTTAGTCTGGCTAAGGGTTTATCTGTTTTGTTGATTTTCTCAAAGAACCAACTCCTGGTTTGGTTG
>NW_022196900.1:13849742-13898634 GCF_008632895.1 Mastomys coucha
AGTTTCTGTTTCCATGATCTGTCCATTGTAGAGAGTGGGGTGTTGAAATCTCCCACTATTATTGTGTGTTACAATGTGTGCTTTGAGCTTTAGTAATGTTTCTTGTATGAATGTCGATGCCCTTGCATTTGGAGTATAGAGGTTCAGAATTGATAGTTCATCTTGGTAGATCATACCTTTGATGAATATGAAGTGTCTCTCCTTATCTTTTTTGATCACTTTAGGATGAAAGTCGATTTTATTCGATATTAGAATGCCTACTCCAGCTTTTTTCTTGGGATCATTGGCTTGGAAAATTGTTTTCCAGCCTTTTATTCTGAGGTAGTATCTGTTTTTGTCACTGAGGTGGGTTTCCTGTATACAACAAAATGTTGGGTCCTGTTTACGTACCCAGTCTGACAGTCTATGTCTTTTTATTTGGGAATTGAGTCCATTGATATTAATAGATATTAAGGAAAGGTAATTGTTGCTTCCTGTTATTTTTGTTGTTAGAGTTGGAATTCCGTTCATGTGCCTATCTTCTTTTAGTTTTGTTGGATGATTACTTTTTTGCTTTTTCTAGGATGTATTTTCCCTCCTTGTGTTGAAGTTTTCCATTTATTACCCTTTGAAGGGCTGGATTTGTGGAAATATATTGTGTGAATTTTGTTTTATCATGGAATACTTTGGTTTTTCCTTCTATGGAAATTGAGAGTTTTGCTGGGTATAGTAGCCTGGGCTGGCATTTGTGTTCCCTTAGGGTCTGTATGACATCAACCCAGGATCTTCTGGCTTTTATAGTCTCTGGTGAGAAGTCTGGTGTAATTCTGATAGGTCTGCCTTTATATGTTACTTGACCTTTTTCCCTCACTGCTTTTAATATTCTTTCTTTGTTTTGTGCATTTGGTATTTTGACCATTATGTGGCGGGAGGAATTTCTTTTCTGGTCCAGTCTATTTGGAGTTCTATAGGCTTCTTGTATGTTCATGGGCATCTCTTTCTTTAGGTTAGGGAAGTTTTCTATAATTTTGTTGAAGATATTTACTGGCACTTTAAGTTGGAAGTCTTCACTCTCTTCTATACCTATTATCCTCAGGTTTGGTCTTCTCATTGTGTCCTGGGTTTCCTGGATGTTTTGAGTTAGGAACTTTTTGCATTTTCTGTTTTCTTTGACTGTGTCTATGTTTTCTATGGTATCTTCTGCACCTGAGATTTTCTCTTCTATCTCTTGTATTCTGTTGGTGATGCTTGTATCTATGTTTTCTGACTTCTTTCCCAGGATTTCTATCTCCAGAGTTGTCTCTGTGATTTCTTAACTGTTTCTACTTCCATTTTTAGGTCCTGAATGGGTTTGTTCAATTCCTTCACCTGTTTGGTTGTGTTTTCCTGTAGTTCTTTAAGGGATTTTTGTGTTTCCTCTTTAAGTGCTTGAACCTGTTTACCTGTGTTCTCCTGTATTTCCTTAAGGGAGTTATTCATGCCCTACTTAAATTCTTCTATCACCATCGTGAGATATGATTTTAGATCCAAATCTTGCTTTTCTGGTGTTTTACGATATCCAGGACTAGCTGTGGTGGAAGTACTAGGTTCTGATGAAGCCAAGTAGTCTTGGTTTCTGTTGGTAGGATTCTTGCATTTGCCTTTTGCCATCTGTTGATCTCTGGTGTTAGATGTTCTTGCTGTCTCTGGCTGGAGCTTGTTCCTCCTGTGGGTCTGTAAGCCTGTGTCAGCACTTCTGGGAGATCAGCTCTCCTCTGGTAAGATCTGTGTCCAGAGGGCTGTGGATCAGTCATTCCTCCTGAGTCCTGGGGTCAGAACAAACCCTGGAGACAGACTCTTCGCTTGCAGGAAAGGTACAGAGCGGGCTGTGGATCTGCTGTCCCTCCTAGGTATAGACAGAGGTAGAAGGGATCCTGTGCTGGCTGCCCTGCCACTTCTGAGGCCCATGCCTCCCAGCTGGTTCTGCCATAGAAAGTCACCAGAGAGAAATCTCACCTAAGTCTCTGGGTTGGAGCACTCCCTGGAGGCAAGCTCTCCACTTGCTGGGAAGGGGTAGAGAGGTCTGTGAATCCACAGTCCCTTCTAGGTGTGGATAGAGGTAGAAAGGATCCTGTACTGGCTGCCCTGCCACTTCTGAGGCCTGTGCCTCCCGGCTGGTCCCACCAATTAAAGGAGTCTTAACCTGCAACATGTTGAAAGAAGCCAAAGACTCATCAGAGAGACTTTCTTCCTCAATTCTGTTACTTGGAAAGATCTCTCTCAACTCATCTTCGTAAAAAGAAGCAAGTTGTTCCAGCAGAATGGGGTTTGATTTCTTTAGTTTCAACTAATTGGCCCAAGATCCAGAGGTAAGGGAAGAAGTGAGACCAAGTGTGGTAGGGTAGTTTGATGGGGAAAAAAAAAGGCTCCTGGCAGTATACATGGCTAAAGGATTAAAAACACTCAGAAAGGAAAAGAGGAATTCCAACTGTAGTCTGCAGGCAAGAGGGCAAGAGGACTCCAAGTCAAAGCTTTGCAAGGCAGCTCTATTTGTCTGTTTCCCTTTAGAGCACAATGGCCTGGAGAGTCATGATGATTCACTATTCCTCCTCCTTACCTCTCATTGGTCATCCTCTGTCCACTGACTGTAAGAGTCTCCTTGGGAACCACTGTCTTATGAAGTCCAATGGTCATTCACACAGTTACCTTGCTCAGTGTGGGTGGCAGTTTTCAGACAAAAGTATCATTCTGCCTCCCAGGAGCATACCATCCTTCACATTCTAGTGTGTGACAAACCAGATAATGTTTGCTCCTCTTCCCCTTCCTGCTGGCCATTCCCTACCACTTTCCTTTGGTAACTTCTAAATCTCAGGCTAAAACTTTCATTTTCTTCAGATAAGTAAGCTCATCCAGTCCCATGACTTAAAAAACAAAAACAAAATTGTTTGTGTATGTGTATTTGCATGAGTGTGTGTGCATGTGTGTGCGCTGTGCTGTTACTGTGGCAATTTTTACTTTCTATCATTACCCCTGAACAATGATAACAATGGAATGGATATCAACTGTGTGCTTCAACATAAGAATCTATCTGCTTCACAAACCAGAAGCCATTTTTGTTGTTCTTTCCCTGGCCCCCTACCTTGCCTGTGAGCAAGTGCTACTGGCTCTGAATTAGACCCTATCATCCGTCCTCCCTGCCTATTCACTCTCCTCTCATCCTCTTCTACAGAACCTACTTCCTATCAAAGTCCACACTCTCTGAAACAGGGATTACTCTGTGGAAATGGTTCCTCGTTATCCTAACAATAAAAGACAAATATTAGACAAATAAAAGACAATGAGGCAGCAAGATCCTGATTCTATCCCCTACTTCCCCACCCCCAGAGACATTGGATTCCTCTTCTTCCTTGGCAGCCAAGATTTCTCCCAATTGTGGCTTTTGTTTGTTTGTTTTTTGTTTTTTGTTTTTCAAGACAGGGTTTCTCTGTGTAGCCCTGGCTGTCCTGGAACTCACTCTGTAGACCAGGCTGGCCTCAAACTCAGAAATCCACCTGCCTCTGCCTCCCAAGTGCTGGGATTAAAGGCATGCGCCACCACTACCCAGTTTCCAATTGTGTTTTCTAAACCACGTGTTTAAGATGTGTTCTTAAAGCCCACATCCACTGCTGCCCCTGCTCATTTTGTTCAGATCTGAGCTTAAATATCTCTCCTCAAGGCTGTTTCTGATTCCTCCCCACTGTTAAGCCATCACCCACCAAGTTTCCTGTTCTTCAAAGCACTTACTGTGCTAGGAGTGCTTGTCTACTGTCATTTGCCCTTCACCAATGCATCATTAAAGATAAGTGTGATTTCCCTCAATATTGTACCCCAGAATTAGGATGGATGGCCAGCATATAAAACTCTGTAAATATTTGCCAAATTAATAAATAACAATGCTTAGCGGATTTACCAAGGACAAGTTTAACTGACACCTAATTTCAAAGGGAGAGCCATTTGTTGTTTAATTAGCTTTGTATCCTGAAGCAAATTTCCATGAGGTATCATTTATTCAACATGTAAAATGTCTTGACCCCCACATAGGGTAGGTTACCAGTGTCTGGCAAGTTGAAAACAGTTGCTAATTCTTCCCCAGGTTTTTTGAAACTTAATACATGCAATAGCACTATTCATATGGTCCAAAAAGGGTTTCTAATCTGGAACTTTAGAGAGGGCTTTGATCAATATTTTGGTCAATATTGTGGATAACTTGTATTTTCATCTAGGTTAACTGATCTTTCATGATACATTTTTTTACACTCAATTATGAATTTTCACAGGCATAGTTGCATTATTTCATTAAAGTCTTCTAGGACTCTAGAAGATACACTTGTGTAGCAGATACTGAGCAGGCTTCTTGGCCTACTCAAAAGCCAAGAACCTGCCTACAAAATTCTGACCTGTGCCCTGGATAAGGACCACTTACTGCACATTGTCCCAGGCATTCTGAAGCAGTCACTATAGAACCAGGACCAGGGAGTTTTCAAGTTGCAAGGTTCAGTATCTCTCTTTTTCTCTGAGACTGATTCTTAATAAGCCATGATAAATACATCCTCATTATCTCAACAGAGCTCTACTTGTGTGTACACTGCTTAGCATACACTGAAGTCTGGAAGCAGAGAAGTGTGGAAACCAACCCCAGTGTCTCCCTGTATCATTTTTTTTTTCCAAATTTCTACTCCTTGGCCCCAGTGACCATTGTCATTGCCCGCAGCAATGCATATGATGCTGTGTCCTTGTAGCTTTGGTTGAGAAAACACCCAAAAGTACCTCTCTGTACCTTCCACAAAGCTAGTTCTGTTCTCATTAAGGAAGTCTACCTATACTGTGTCCTCTTCAGCTTGCTAATCAGTAACCATGACTCCATCTGGCAAGCTTCTGACCTCTTATTTATAGCGGATATTCAGTGTCAAGTGACTCTGAAAGGAGACAACAGTCTTCTTTCATTTTGAAGTAGCATCCTGAGTTCATTCTTCAGAACATTTGAACTTTTCCTGAAACTTAACACCAGCGATTAGAACAGGTTCCCCTCTAGGATTTATAAACACTTAAACAGCAGGTGGTGCTACGGATGCACAAAAGTAAATTTGTGTAGACCAGCAGGACTGTCACAGCTTTATTTTGTGACTCATAACATAGAAACAGGCTTTTAAAAAACACTTCATATAAAGTTATTCACAATACAATTTTTTTTCAGTTTTTTTTCTTTTAATGAAAACGATTTAACTTAGAAATCTGCTCTAAAACTTTTGTCTAGTTTTGCAAATCTCAGATATTCCAGTGCAAAAATAGATCCATTACAGACAGCATAAAGTGCTTGGAATGAGGGCCAATGATAAAGAAAAAGCACAAAACCAGCTTCATCCTAGGGTACAAGGGAAAAGAGCATACCGAATCCTTATGGAAATATAAATGTCCTACAAAAAGGGATGCGACACTTTTGAATCAGAACAGTATTACTGTGGCGTTACACTATTACCAGTAAATAGTAATGAGATTACAAATTAGTATTTCAGTATCAAAGTGGTTCCCCATTACACAACACATGGCTCTTTGGAACAATTTTACCTGATATATACAACCATGAGAAGACAACAAACAATCCCTTTAAGTCAATGCCTACTATACAGAGAGCAAATGATGTATAACATTTAATAGCCACGAGGCATATGCTTGCAGTTACAGACACCTAAATACAGTAGTTTGAGGTTTATTTGTTTCATAATGATTTGTGCTAGTATGTCTAGCACAAGAGGACTCGCTTTCTTTTGTCTTTCTCATATTCACAGTTAGTAAGTTTTCCAATTTTTTTTTTTTAAGTAAACCAGAAGTGTTTGCGCTTGAGAATTTCTCAACTCACATAGCACATCTCCATAGGGAAAATAAGAAATTTTTATTTGAAGATTGTATTGATTTTTAACTCTCTAAAATAATTACATTTACACAGGAAAATTGAAGATTGCTATTCAGATAGTGTAAAAGGTAACATAATATCTACAGATTGTCTCTAGCTTCAGAAGATTTTAAATCTACACTGAATTTTTTTTTCAAAAAAGGTGCCTTAATTTTGTTGTTGTTTGTTTGTTTGTTTCTTTTTAATGTGGCCTCAAAAATCAGAGTATTTAAAACAAGGATTTTTCTCAGGGCTGTAGTATATTGAAAAGTCAGAACATGATGGACTGAGAAAGCCAACAAAAGTTTGTTTTTGAAAAATAAAGGCTTGCTTCTTTGAATTCCGTGTCTTTGAGACCGATAGTGGTATGCCAATATCTACTGGAAGCACACGTTTCTTGTCATTTTAGAAACCTATGTTGACATCAGTATCAAAATTGTCATTTTTCTCCTTTCAAGCAATGAGTTACAAAACATTATATAAATGTAATTTGAAATACATCTGAAATCTTATTCTTCCAAATTTTTAGAAGTTAAAGAAAATGGGGATAACAAAAGCTCACTTGAACTTTGCCCAATACAGGACTTTATTCATATTTTTGTTTTCTATGAATATGGATGGCAATGAGCATTGGTGAAATAACATTTTTTTCACATTGCTTGCAGATGAAAACAGATTAAGAGTGGGTTAGAAAAGTCTGAAAAATACCCCATGTGGAATTGTTTGTTGATTGTTTTTCATGACTGGTTAATGACTGAGGAGACGGACCATTTGAATTCATCAGAGGTTTAAATGGGTGTCTCACATCCTGCAAAGCCCATTGTTTGCCCATATTTTGAAGGTCCCAAAGGTGACAAGCACAAATTGTATCCATGAAATTTCCAGCTAGCTGTTGTCCCTGGAAAGAGTTGATTGTTTAGTGACCCTTCTCAGCTTTTGTATTGATACTATCAAGTAGGCAAGAGTGTGGCCATACTCTTTCAGTGGATTTAACAAAACAACCTCTATCTGTAAGTCAGTCTGCTGGATAAATAGCCCAGAAAACCTGCTAGCTCCCACTCACTCCTACCCATGCATCTGCACAGGGATTATATTCCAAAAATACTCGATCTGCAACCTGAAATGAATAGTGTTCTACGGGATCTTAAAATATGGCCTGAGATGTTGACTACCACATTGTTTTCTGGTCACTGCGCTAGTCAGACATTCTATCTGCAAATTTACCAAGAAAAATAAGGGCATGAGGCAGTGTGGGCACATTCCCCTATGTGACTGACATCGCACCTATGGTTCTAAGCTTCCAGAAGTATCGGTAAAACTTAAAATTCCAAATAATACTAATAATGCAAACATTTTTGTCAAAATGAAATGCCACCCTTTCATTTTCTAGGCTAATTCAAACAGTTAGAAAGAACTGCATTTCTGTTAAATAATGATTTCAAGATGTAGTAGTCTACCATCTTGTGTTAGCAGACTGTCAGCACAAGCAGACCCAGATGCCCCACGTGTAAATGCACCCTGGATCTTTCATGCCACACCCTAAACCCAGCAGCTTATAGGCCCAGCACTTTGGCTGCTGATCTTTGTTGCTTAGGAGGATCTAATGTGTTTGGAAAAATCTCAGAAAGATGCTCTGACGACCCATGACGTGGGCATGGGCAACACTGAACAAGAGAACCAAGTACCTGGGTTAGAGAGATGCACACTTTGCACAAGGCAGCCACAACAGCAGCTCATCAAAGAGAGAAGGAAAATGGGGATTTAGTCACACGTGGCACCGTTTTGTCACCTGATATTTAATGACGTCGAGAGACAGCAGGGCAGTTTTCACAAAAGTGTTTGTGACACACTCAGTGCTTCAGACTTTCTGAGCAACTTGGCACTAGTAATTCTGGCACACTCATTGCCAGCAATGGATGTGTCACCGGGAAACCAGTTCTGTGGTTCAGCATGGCTTAATGGATGAGGATGTGCATGCCTTTGACTTTGATTATCACTGGCCATGACTAGTTGATGGATTGTTGTTGCAATCCCAGTGAGAATACACAGGAACAAAAAAGTATGAATCCAAACCCAGAGTCTGCTTGGTTCCACACCAGAGTTTCACATCTGTATAAGGTAACGAACTAACTTCAAGTCATTTTTCACTAGAGAGCCATACAAGACATAGGCTACAAAGGCACTGCCCCTGTAATGGAATTGTGTTCTTGTTGCATTGAAGTGCATTGCATTGAATAGTGTCAGTACAGTATCCAGTTTGTTCCTCTCCACAGAAGCGCAGGACGCTTTCTTCTGGAACACTTAACACAGTGCAAGGGAAGTCCTCGCTCTCCTTTCCTCTCCTTCACCCTGCGTGAACAGGATTCTTCACACGTAACTTTCTTTCACTTTCTCGTCCTGCAAAAAGGATGTGAGAACGGCCACATCCACAACTGTCTGGTTTTTGTGTAGTGACAGGTCCTTTAAGTGGTCATCATCACTTTGGTCCTTGGCAAAGTTCACAAATACCTGTCAAAAGGGAAAACAGGTGGTCATGAAGGCCTCTGCACCGGTTCTTTTGTTGTAGCTGCTTTTTTTATTTATGATTGCATTTTCCCTTGTGCTGAAATTCAGAGGTCAGTTAGTAAGTACTTGAAGTAGAAAACCCTACGTGAAAGGGAGACTTCTCGAGAAGCACAGAAAGCACTGGAATCCTTTTCTACATTACCCATGTCACTAACTACTTAATCCACCCACTCATCATCATCCACTTTGGCATATCTAGGATTAAGAGGAAATGAAAAAAAAAATACTTGCTGGATACCTACTAACTGCCCAGCTCTGCTTGGTATATTGTTAGGGATTGGTTCTAATGCTTTGTCTTAATTCGGCTCCCCAAATCACACAGGAATATACATGTCCGGTCACCGAGGGTCCCTGTCCCCAAATAGTTTGTAATTGGTCAATAAAGTTACTAACAGCCAATGGTTGGGCAGGGAGACGGAGGTGGGACTTTTAGATTTCCCCAGACAAGGGACTAAGGGAAAAAGGCTAAGAATCGCCATGACTATGACGATGAAGCAGAGAGATCAGGCTTAAGAGCTGCAGGACAGAAATTATGCAGCCATGGAAGAGTCAGGGAAGCAGCCCCGGGGGCCACTCCCCAAAGGCATTTGGGGTAGTAGAGATAAAATATAGATTTTAAAAGGTGATAACTCTGGAATTTCAGAGGGGAAAGTGGGTTAGCCACTTGGAGTTAGGGAGAAGCCCAGCCTCGCGCTGTTAGGGCACATTAAAATTAACGAGGGTGTTTGTGTCTTTTATTTCGAGGATCCAGAGAACTCTGGTGGGTGGCGAGGAGCGCGATCATCACCCGCTGGGACCTCAGAGTGGTTTCACAGATTACCGCTACAATATATCTTGTTATTTAGAAGAGATAAGGCACCTGGCAAAACGCCTGACTCATGACAAGCAATCAATGGTAGTTATTGTGACTACTGACTACTGATACAACAGTCACAATAACTATCTATCGTAGAAAGCACTGACTTTTTGCATGCACTCCTAGAACTTTGTATAATGTAGGGAGTAAGAGCAGGGAAGGAGTCAAAGCACAGACAGGCTGAACTTCTCTCAAAGCTGATGGTGGGAGAGAAAGGAGCCGGCATTCTAAGCCTGTAGCTAACTGTACTTCTGACTGAAAGCTTACTTGGTCAAGTGTTGTCTGGGAGACAGAGTAGTCTTCTATGTGGAGTCGCTTTTTGCTCTGGGAAAGGATGCTGAATATCCTGGCCAGAGATGACAAGGAGGATGGAAGCTGGTACTGCAGCATGTTTCGATGTTTCTCTTTTAGGACACTTCCTGGAAATGCAAGTCCAAAGAAGTCCTGGACAGGCTTCAGGTCAGGGTTGGAGCCCGCTATCCGTACAACTATGGTATAACCATCTCCAAACCTGAAAGCAGGAAACAAATACATACGGATGGGCCATTCGTAGAAAACGACTCAAGAGGATACTCAACTCTGACGACCCCAACTTGTACCAAGAAAAATGGCAGACCCACAGAGAGAGCCATTTCTGAGAGAAAGAGCCAGTTTTATCTACCAAATACCTAGTCGTGTATGGTACGATGCTCACAGTCTTGAATTCGAGATCCCATTAAAACCTCAATGTGGACCTATGAAGTCTGGCACACAGACAAACAGGAGCCCGAGGAATTTAGTGTCACCTGCCCATGTCCCTGAGTTAACTCCCAGTTACGGCAGAGTGTGTCCTCATTATCATAACATCACAAGTGAATTATTAAATTTCACTTATATGACTAAATTCAGAAGAGTCTCAGAAACTGACTCTCAGAGATGCTGAGTAACCTGCCCACAAATCACACAGCCAGTACAAGGCAAAGTCAATACTGGGATACTGCCCATTCAGGCGTCAAAGCCCACCCGTGTTCTTTTTCCTATACTCCTCTGATTTTATTTTAGGTTATCATGCATGCACTCACCAAAAAAATAAATACCAATGATTTCAGTGCTATCCCATAGAAATGACCCCTGTTACCTGTTTTTCAGATGCTGGACACTGCCAAGGCACCTGAACCTCCCGTTGACCATTATGGCCATCCTTGTACAAAGAGCTTCACATTCCTCCATACTGTGGGGAAACAGAATGAGGTTAACCTTTCAGATAGATGCTCCAATAAGCGTCGGAACATCACCATGACACCCAGCATTTCAATGAAACAGATCCCTACTATCCCTTGCCATTATACAGAAATGATGATCTTTTCTGTCATGTGCCATACAATTGAGAGAAGGTAAAAATAATCCAAATGTTTACACAAAGAACAGCTGCATAAATTAGAGCAGATCTTCATAAACGACAATGCAGCTACAAGACAGGATAGCACACCTCAATTATATGACTTGAAATTTTGTTTTCAGTACCCATGTTATAATTAAATTTTTGTTTGTAAAATACTTAAGTGCTTATAGCTTTGCATAAGAAAAACTCTGGAATATATATAGACAAATGATAATAGTTATCTCTAGGTGGAATAATTCCAGGTGATAGCTGTTTCAGTATTTGTCCTTTTTTTTTTTTAATTTTTATAAAATGACTGGATACAATAGCACCCCATAGAAGCCAAGACTGTATAGTACAGACCTATGAGATGTAAGCACTACAGATCTCCCCTCCTTGACAATGCTTAGGGCACAATTCCACAAGAATCTCCGGGCTTTGGGGTCCATGCCTGTGGTTGGTTCATCCTATAATTAGAATAAAACAAGTTTAATTATTTGCTGGGAAAAAAAGTATCAAAGACAATTTTAAAAAAGATTTATCAGCCGGGCGGTAGTGGCGCACATCTTTAATCCCAGCACTTGGGAGGCAGAGGCAGGCGGATTTCTGAGTTTGAGGCCAGCCTGGTCTACAGAATGAGTTCCAGGACAGCCAGGGCTACACAGAGAAACCCTGTCTTGAAAAACCAAAAAAAAAAACAAAAAACAAAAAAACCAAAAACTTCAATTCGACCCCAGGCTTCTTCACATACTCCCGGTGTTCTCTACAAAATGAGACTCAAGGACCACTGTCCAGTTGGATCTGGTTTTTATTCATCTGTATGAGAGCAACTATGATGCAGTGCCTACTATGGTCATCTGTGGCTACTAGGGTCATCTAGAAGCCATGTCCTCACTTCTACATTTGGAGGATGAACATATAGTCATGAAGAATATTCTCAAGAAAGATCAAATCGCACATTCAGCTTCTGCCATATTTGTAGGGATTATCTAAGGCAAGGAAACAAGGTGCCTGGAGCTTGTCTACTTGGGAGCCTGTGAAGGTACAGCCGAGACACGCAGTGCGCTTGTGGGAGAGGCTCCCCCTTGCTTCTCCAAGCCTGCTCTGGAGTCACCAGCAGACTGACCTGCTATTACCAACGCCCAGTATGCAAAGGCCTATATGTGACATCAGATAAGCCATGCTGTCTATTCAAGACAGAAGAACAGCTTCCACCCTCCACTCACTCACACCCCTCTCACACTCACCAGAAACACCACAGGAGGCCCGCCAATCAAAGCCATGGCTGTGGAAAGCTTTCGTTTGTTACCACCGCTGTAGTTACTGGCATATTTTTCTCCATACTTTACCAGGCCCAGTTTGCGAATTGCCCATTCACCAACCTAGAGAGATTAAAAGCATTCTGATTTTTGTCTGGCTACGACGTACTGTCACCATACTTTCTTACACATAATGTAGGAAAGTTCTTTCATTGAATGGGACTCAAGTCTCAGCTACCTCTGCGGACCCAGAGGAGGGAGAAGGGACTCTTGTAGTGGGACCTGCACTCTCTCTCTCTCTGCCCCCTAGCCGGTGCATGCCTACCCTCCCTTGGAGTCAGTGCAGAGACTGCAGTGTGAGCCAAGAAACAGTCTCAGGTTGCTGTCCTGTATGAAGAAGCTATTCGATATAAGGGTGTCAAAAAGACATAGTCTGGTTGTCTGGTTCCTACAATACCTTGCCAACTTCCTTTTCCGGGACTCCCCTCAAGAGGGCAAAGAACTCCACATGCTCTCTTCCAGTCAGCAGCTCTGTGATGGCATCAAACTGAGGGCAGTAGCCCATGTTCTGATGTACTTCATGGATATTTGATAAGATGCTGTAAAGGAAGACAGAACCAGTCAGGTTTAAGTGTTTAGAGATATTCTGAGGAAAAAAAATCTGGCTTGACAGTTCTTTAAAAAAATATGCTTGTAGGGAACAAATATACACCTGCCTCTCTGATCAGAGGAACAGTCATTCTGTCCCTAGGATGTCAATTATTTCTATCAGTAAGGGTCCTGTCTCTGCCCTGCCTTGGTCTTGTTGACTAACGACTTCAACATGCAGGCTTGGCGCAGCATCAAAATGAGTCTATATAACTTCAATACAGTATTTGCCAACAGACTCACTCACACCAATCTAGAACTTCAACACTAAGTCTCCATTGCAAATTTGACTCTGGGAGCTAGTCATAAGTAACAAGTGCCTCTATACGCAGGTGTCTTCTTCGAGACCACACAGGACCACGTAAGTCCCAGACATGCTGGGCATGACTCTCTCTGCTTTCCGCCCCCTGTTCACTGGTTTGGCCGTAACATTCATGTTCCAAACATTCTGACTCCACCAAACATACAATGCAGACTCCCATTTATTCCTCTATTTGTTTATTTAACTATAGGCCTTCTAATATGGTAACAAGAAAAATACACATATAAACAATTTTACTTATACCTATAGGGTGACCTCTAGGTCCTATAGAGCCTGTCAAGTTAATTATCTGAAAATTGTGACATTCGTATTCTCGTCTGATGGTTGCCTTTCAGTCACTCCAGATAGCCATGAACTTGACACATAGGCACAGTCCTTTCTGCTTATTTAGTATTCTTGGGTTAGCCTTTGCAAGGTACCCATGGACATTGTGCCTGGCTCTCACAGCTACCCTGCCCAAGTCAGTTGTATAATTGTAGCTGAGATAAACCTTAGGGTGGACTGGTTATTGTTTTCTCTGAATGTTCCAGGAGCTTGGTACTAGAAAGACTGGGGAGTTGTCACTATTCCCAGAATCTCTATTCTTTTAAGTCTCCTTTAGATCGCTACTGAAAAATAAGTCAGTGAGAGACAGGAGGAGATGGATGAGTTCACTATGCTCTTGACTCTACCATAATATTGACTGTATCTCTAGCCAGTGTTTCTGAACTGTGAGCAATCTCCCATTATTGGGTTGTGAAATAAATTTAGTAGGTCTCAGCCAGCAATTTTTAAATGGCATAATGCAGACTAGAAGATGAACTATTAGGGTACACTGCAAGTAGTAAAAGTAGGTGAGTGCCATTTTAATTCAGTAGGTGTATGTGTACCTATCTGTCTGTATATATGTACTACATTGAAATGTAAAGTGTATTTTCTATATGAGGAAACAGAAAAGTTCAAAAGGTACAACTTATATCTTTATTCATATAAACAGCCAGGAGAAGCCCCACATCTTTAGAGTACTCAGGGAAAATACCACCTAGCAGGTCTCTGATATGTAGCTTTATCCACAAAGATTAGTAAATGGACTAACAATGGCTTTATCAATTGGTACACATTTTAGAGAGGCAATTTAACAGGTATATGCCCTTTTCCATGTAGGGAATTTTCTGAGGAAATAACAGAAATTATCCACAAGGACATATTTTAACAGTGAATAGAGAAAGTAATTAATGCCCAACATTTATAATGAACTGATCAAATAAACATGTTTAATTACTTGGTGGAGTTTCTAGATTTTAGAATATGTAATCCATTGTAAAATATGTATTATAGACCTATTTATAATACAAACTCAAAATCTATATAGAGCTGTGCTCGGCTACAACATATTTAGGTGCATAACCGATCTGAGCTGATGGTATAGCTCTAGAACTCAGCTGTAATTGTGTAATTCAATGAATTTACTAAAAATCACAGATCTATTCTTTCAGAACAAGGAAATTATATGTATGTAAATTATAGCCAAATAAAGTTTTAGGGTAGAGGGAAAATGAAAGAAAATATAAAGGTAAGGCTTATTTCCAGGTAGTGAACTTGGACTTGATTTTTAAGAGCTTTTGAACTAAAGTAATTTCAATGTTTTGACAAACTACAGCAATAGGATAGATAGTCAGAAAATAATTGTATAAATTGTTAAAGCTGGAAAAAGAAAATCCCTGTAGCAAATCCAGGCTGCTTCTTTTCCCACCTGTTTTTGTTAAGGAAAGCATCCCCTCTGGTCACAGCGGTATCTCCAGTCAGCATCTTGAAAGTTGATGACTTCCCAGCTCCGTTAACTCCCAGGAGTCCAAAGCACTAAAAAGCAAGACTAGGTTAACTGCAGGAACAAACTCCTAAATCTCAGTTGGAATGGCCTGATGAAACAGACCCCTGGGCCTGGATTTGCTTCACCACTGATCCTAGAGCTTCGCTCTTAAAGTAGCAACAAGTTCAATACAGATATCACGAGTGCGTGTGCGTGTGTGTGTGTGTGTGTGTGTGTGTGTGTGTGTGTGTGTGTGAAAGAGAGGGCAGGAGAAAAGGGGGACAGAGAGAAGGAGAGAGTTTATGTATGGGCCATGTTGTATGTGGGTATTTTTATAATGACTGAGTCATCAAGTTGAGACCAAGGTCAACCGGTAAAGAGCAGTAAAACTCACACCTACCATCTACCCTGACAAAGAACATGAAAGAAGTCCAAAAAAATTATGTGAAAAGGAGAAAATCTACTATTTGAAATTCATCCCTGAATGGATCCTCCCAAAGCATAATCTAGACGTGAATGTTTCATCATACTGTCTGAGAGCATCCAAACCTGTTCTGTTCTGACACAAGAGGTTTTCATCCTCTCCATGATGGATCGCTTCTCACAGCGATTGCTTCTCACAAATACAGAAGCCTTGAAAAGCCACTGTCCGTAGTTATAGGACATTGCTGTTCGTTTTGGTAGACAGGGTCTGAATGAATAGAGATAAAACCCAATAGGGCACAGTGTATTTACCTCTCCAGGAGGGATGCCAACGCAGATCCTGTCAACTGCAGGCTTCCGCTTCCTTCTGTAGATCTGCAACCAAGGAAACAACAGAAACCATATACCTCTGTGGCTCTGGGCTCTCCCAGTCAACTGTGGAGGAAGGGCCTCGAAAGGTCACACACACACCACAGACCAGAACTCATCAGATGGCTGCACCACACACTGGATGTGCCAAGAACCTTTCTCTGTCTCTGCAATGAGTAACCTTTACCTGACCCCGAAACTTTCTATTCCTCATAGGATCTTTTTTTTCCCTTAACAGACAGTGATATAATTTAGGATTGAATTATGTAGGTTGAAATCTATAACAAAGGGTTTCAATTACCAAAAACTAAAATGTGAGGGTCATGGTATTCGGAAAGGGTTGAAGCAGGTTGTCTTTCTGAGCGATGGGGGTAGAGTAGTTGCCTTTTGAGTCATGAAATTCAAAATCAACTATTTATTCTCTGCACCTTGTCTAGACATACAATGTTTGAATGTTTTAATAACTAACATAAATGTAAATATGTTCAATAAATAAATCTAAAGAGTGGGAATTGCATTACAGAAGTATTCTCAGTAGGATTTTGTTTTTTAATTAAGAAGTCTCCGTGGTGTATTTTAAATAAAATTGACAAAGCTTAGTGTAGAGGCATATTTGGGGAATTACTGGGTTTTGTTTTGTTGTCTTGAATTAAGAAGTTCAGTGAAATGCTAGTGAACAGATAAAATGCAGAAAATGGAAGAGAAGCTATGGGGTCTACGGTCACCACCCACCTTGGTCAGCTCCTTGATCTCTAGGATGTCATTCTGTCCGCCACCATCCAGAATCCTCTGTCTCTCCCGCCTCACGTCCTCATCCTCATCATTCAAAGGAGGAAGCTTCGTCTTTACAGGTCTTGGAAGAAATATTGTTTAAGAAAAATCAATCTTTTCAGCTATTTTCCAAGGCAAAATTCAAGTTTCTAAAGCACTTTTATCAAGCCCACATGCCATCATTTCTAGGGTGGACAGAGCATGCTCATGGCTGGAAAATCCGTCTCATTGGGTGAGTTCGGCAGAACTCGTGAGTCTCCTTTACACTCATCAAGTTCCTGGGACAGATAAAGCTCACCTGGGCCTGATGAAAAATCTGTACTGGATCAGAACAGTAATGAGGAAGAACACCACCCCTTCCACGGCCATGGCAAAAAGGTTCCGGCCTACTAAGTCCCAAGAGAGTGGAGAGACGAAGCGGTTCTCCCCTGTGAGATACAATGCAGACATCTGGTCAGAGGGGAGACATCAGAAACCATGGCGCTACTTCCTGTTTCCGAGATGAGATTCCCTTTGTATGTACACAGAACAGTGCCCTGCACAGAGTGGGCACCTGAGCTGTGCATGGCTTTGTTGCCTGTATGCTTTTTTTTTTCTCCTTTTTTCGTTTTTTGGTTTTTCGAGACAGGGTTTCTCTGTGTAGCCCTGGCTGTCCTGGAACTCACTCTGTAGACCAGGCTGGCCTCGAACTCAGAAATCCACCTGCCTCTGCTTCCCAAGTGCTGTGATTAAAGGCGTGCACCACCACCGCCCAGCTTTTTTCATTTAAATTAGTTAATATTATGTATATCCTTCAAGGCTAGCTTAATGTAAATTTCATTTTTTGTTTTTTGGTTTTTTTAGCACTTACATTATTAAAGGACTCCCTTTATATTAAAAAAAGGAAGGGAAAAAAGAAAGGAAAGAAGGAAGGAAAGAAAAGGAAGGAGGGAGGAATGGAGGAAGGATGAACTTCCTCATTTTGGGGGTCAATTTCACACAATTTTTCTAGAAACACCACTCATATCAAAAAGAAAAAGGAGTAACACGGGTGTCTACTTTTGAGATTTCATTTGGAGAACTATAATATAACCTGGTATCAAGTCCGAATTTCAGAGTCAATTAGCTTTAGATCTGTTAAGTTCATTAGGATTGCTAAGATCTCCTTTTTAATGAGACACGCCCCCACCCAAACCCAAACAAATCAAGTCTAGTAAGGCCAATAATCCTGGGTAATTTTGAAGGTCAGATTTTGTTTAGTTCTAAGTTTTAAAAGTAACAGGTATTAGAAAACACATTCAAAAGAAGCCTATTTCTGCAGCACCTAAGGTAACCTAGTGACTTAAGCCAGATGCTTTTAGGATGATATCCCTTAGTTCTCCATGTCCCCTCTGTATCACTAAACTGAAAATGTCCCTCTTCTATGTTTGTTAAGTAGCATGACCCATCTAACTCAATTAATCAGCGACTGAGTAATAGTTACATAATGGCCAGAGATATTTTAACCATTATAAAAGTAGGAAAAAGCCTCAAAAAATTATTTCTTTAGAGACTACACAAAACACAATATACGAGCATACCTGCAGATCCAGGTTTTCTTAGTAGAATCAAAGGGCATGTCTTTCTTTTTGAATCTCCGGCCTTATCTAATTGCTAAAGCTGTGGCTTGATTTTTCCAGTGATTTGACAAACTTACCCAGTGGCATTAGGAATTAATTAATCTCAAACTAATGCCACCATTTTCCTGTTTTCTACCCCTCCCCCCATTGGTCTCAGTGCTATCAGAGGCACAGATAAATGCCTATATGGTGGGACTCAGGACAGACAGAGCAGCTGTGTTGGTATCGCCCCATGACAGTTGGGAGGACAGACATCCTGTACCTAGTCCCTTTCTAAAGCAGCAATCAGAGTGCTGAGGCCCACACCGCCATTGAAGCTCCCCAGTGCCTTACTCACCAAACCTCTCCAGGGCATCAGCCATTGCCTGGTTTTTCACCATGTCAATGAGCCCTCGCCCCAGGCAAAAATGTGGGAAGATAAGAAACACAGACTTCAGGATGTCATTGATGTCATTGAGCTTCTGAAGATGAGAAAGCGGGAGAGAGGGGGGGAGACATACATCACTCATAGGCTAAGCTAAAATTTTATCAAAGTCTAAAATATGGACATGAAGAAAAGCCTCTGAGACCCCGGACCTCTGAATGCAGATACCAATGTAATGCAGCAGGATTTTCTTCAGGAGCTCTGGAGTGATAGTGTTTGAAAGTAAATAAACTTGTAAGCATGGTGACTTTTAATCAGACACAAATCCACAACGAAACACTGGCTTAGTGTTTTTAAAGCAACTCGCTCATATCTAGGTCAATATCTGAGTTTCAGGAATTCGTTGGAATTTCAAAACCATCTTCTCAATTGCATCAGAATGTATTATTGACCCCATAAGACAAGGTTGGTTAAACATCAAGCCACTGGAGCTAGAGATAGGGCTCCATGGTTACGGAGGACCAGGGTTTGGTCCCCAGCATCCACAAGATGGCTCACAAGTGGCTATGCTTCTAGCTCCAGAGGCTCTAACTCCTTTGTGTGGCCCCTGTGGGCACTACAGATATACAGTATGGTGCACAGGCAAAGAACCAATACACATTAAATAAAATTAGAACAAATCCAGCAAAGTTGTTATTTGCTAGTTGTGCTGGGCCAGAACCCGGAGAATACCTACGTTACAATGAAGGAAAAGCTAAGGGCTCTGACAGCCCAGAGAAAAGAAAGCATGCATGGCAAATGAGGAAAGCTTCACATTAGACTTAAATCTTTTTATTTTAGATATTTTCTTTATTTACATGCGAATTTCTCCATCTTAAAGGATATGTAGACACTCTCAGGCCCTGTGATAAAAGCAGGGCATTTTGAGATAGACCTACAGGAGTATGGTAGTCTAAGGGAAGATTCTGCTGAAATTTCCCAGCATTGGGAGGTGATATGGTAATGTATAACCAACAAAGCCCTGTGTTCTAAGCAAGGGGCAACAGAGAGTCTTGTTTATGAGATTTGAAACCGGAAGGATCAGATGAATAATAACAGCAACACATCTAGGATAGGCCCCAGAGAGGTGTGAGACACTGCAGAGATGTCACCAAGTAAACAGAGATGGTAAGAGAACCAATAGGTTCTGATGGGAAAGATCGTACCAGTGTGTCTAGTATGTAGGACCTATAAATGACTTAAATGGAGTCATCCACTAGGCTGTGAGAACTGGAGAACAGAGTTCCAGGGGATAATCAAAGCATCGATCTGAGAGATAAAATTGAAAAGCTGCAAGGATGTTGAAGGTCTGAAGATCGAATGGTTTGCCCCGAAATGCTGCCTAAACAGGAAACCAAAGCCAGAAGAGAATGCAGTCTTTGCCAAAACAACACTGACGGAGAAAGATATATGAAAAAAAAAAAATAAAGGAAACAGAAAGACTCAGCCAGTGAAACACAAGGCAGAGCAGGACAGAAACAGAGCTATATGTGTGGACACAGCTTGCAAAAGCAGAGAGAGGTCAGTGGTGGTGATGTTACAGGCAAGTGGAGAACGATTGGGGATAACCACCCTCCTCTGGCACCCAAAGTATGAGCCAACAGGATGTGCTCTGTCCACGACACTTACATTGTTTGTAAAGAGCTCCAGAACAAAAGTGGCCACACTGCCATTGATGCCGATGAAGAGGTTCACACTGGTGAGGACCACATAGGCAGTGCTGGGGATCTTGAACACAAAGGATGCTGGGTACATGAGAGGAGTGATCGACCACCTGGTGAGACACAAACATAAGCATCCATTGGCATCTTCTGCCCTCCCTCTGGCATTGGGTACCATAGGCCTTGTCCCCTGGGGAGAGCTCCACTCAGAGTTGCCTTACCCATACAGCAAGAGCAGAAGGGCTAGAACAGGCAGGTTGGTGGAGGACACATAGGACTTCTGCTGGAAGCAGATGAAGATGATAATGACCAGTGTAGCAGGGACCACATAATTGCACTAAAAGAGAAAATAAAGTTGACCCCTAAGTCAAGTATACAATACACCCCAAGTCTTCACCATCATCCGACAAGAAAGGGCAGATATACATGTTGGAGAATAACTTTGAATTAATGAAGCCACATAAACTATTAATCAAAATTCTGGACAATACAGTTTGACAAGCATTTTACCCTTGGCTGATTTTATAAACTGCATGCCCTTTCTGTCTTTCCCAGAGCTCAGCCAAGGTGTCACGCTCAGTAAACTTACTGAAGGATGGATTCTCAGGCAGAGTCATTTCAATTTCACAGGAGGCAAATGAGTTTCCATTATTCTACCCAGAGATGATTGTGTCTGTTTCATCATTAATGCTATATTATGGTCTGCCCGCATTCAATCCCACATGTAATCTACTTGTGAGATAAGCACTCATAACATGAATGTCAAAATTGTTTCATCACACCGGGAATAATTTTACAGTCTGTCCTGACAGTGCTTCAAGCAGTAAAATGAAGAAATAAAGACTTGACCCAGGGACAATTATGAAAATTCATAGCTGGGGGATGAATGGAATGAATGTGATAGTGGATTGGAAGACCTTAAAAGAACGGTAGCTTCAGACTGTCTCAGTTCCACCCTGCTTAATGTGTTTATCAACGACTCCAATAGAGACAAGCTTGCAGTAGACTGCAGACTCTTAAGCAGGAAGGGTCAGAAAATACATAGAGAGTACAAGTGATGTCCCTGAGGTCAAGGACTTGCTCTTCCATCTCTGAATGACCTCTGCCTGGCACAGCCAGACACCATCAGACATGTAGTGAGCACTCAGTGGATTTTAAATGAACGAATTGCTACATCAAGATAAAAGAAAGCAAAGAGATGCTGACAAGATCCAGTTTTAATAGCAGTTTTTAAAAATGATGAAGTTCAAACAAGTTGATTCTGGGCATTAGCATAGAATGAGCAAGACCCTGATTAACAATTCACAGGAAATATGTTTCAATTTTATTACCAAGTAGAAATAAGGCAGGACAACTTGGGATAAAGATTAGCTTTCTCTGGACTCATAACCATTCAGACCATGGCCTGAACTCAGGGTTAATTCTGGGCTTTGCTTTTGGAAAGGAATATTGATAGATGAAGCAATCAGATCAGAAGACTGGCAGGTCTTAGAGGCTTGTCGTGATTAGCATATGCAATTTCATTATCTCTATTATCATCACTCATATCTGTACAGAGTCTTAGAGATCCTGGGTGCTTTCAGATACCACCTCGTCTTCGAGAGAAGTTTGTTTACTGAGAGTTGCCTTTAAACGTCTGGGGAAATATTTATTGGGCAAAGAGTTAGATCTGCTTCAGGTAGCTCTGAATTCATGAAGGTCATATGGGGGTATAGTTCAAGCTCATTTGCCAATAATTGAAACTTCATGGTTCTATGAAGTCATTCGTATTGATCCAAATGAAAACAATGCAGTACAGTTGATACAAAACGGACAGATGGCAATGGACAGACAAGATGCTGACAGTTCATGGAGTATTCAGTGGCAAATGGCTTCCTTAGTAAGGCAAAAAAACCAAAAAACAAAAAAAAAAACAAAAACAAAAACAAAAACAAAAAAAACAAAAACAAAAACAAAAAGAAAACCAGAATAACAAAGAAAAACCACACTGACTCTAAAGTTCAAACACAGCAGATAAGTCAGAGGCTCTAGCTTGGGTTTTTAATGAAGGTCTCTTTATTGTAGTCTAACTTTTAAAGGGAATGCTGGTTAGACTTGTGTCAACTTCACAGAAGCTAGAGTAATCTGAGAGGAGGGAACTTAAATTGAGAAAAAAAATGCATCCTTTTGTACAGCATTTTCTTAATTAGTGATTGATAGGGGAGGGCCCAGCCCAGTTTCGGTGGTGCCAGTCCTAGGCTGGTGGTCTTGGGCTCTATAAAAAGGCTGAGCAAGCCATGGTGCTGGGTCCTACAGGGTCTTGATGGGAATAAAATGGCATGGTTCCTGTCCCTGGAACAGGGCCAGCAAACCGGGTCCCACCCAACTAGCTTATCCTTTGTACTTAACAGAGGCAGGCAAATCTCTGAATCCAATGTTCAATGGACATGTGTGGATGCTGTCTCCTAAGAATCAAAGGTCTGGGTCACTGATTCATAGGATCATCAAAAGGGAACCTGGAGCAAATGACTGGATTGATGTGTAAAATAAAAGACTGGGCTTATGATCTGTAAGAAATGCACCATCCAGAGAACTTTTTAGAACAGTAAGAACCGTCTGGAGAGCTGCCTCAAGCAGAGAATAGCAAGAGATAGCAGGAGAGAGAGAGACAGAGAGAGAGAGAGGGAGAGGGAGAGGGAGAGGGAGAGGGAGAGACACACACACACACACACAGAGAGAGAGAGAGAGAGAGAGAGAGAGAGAGAGAGAGAGAGAGAGGGAGAGGGAGACACACACAGAGAGAGAGAGAGAGAGAGAGAGGGAGAGGGAGAGGGAGAGAGACAGAGAGAGGGGGGGAGGGAGGGAGAGGGAGAAGGAGAGGGAAAGAGAGAGTGAGAAGGAGAGGGAGAGGAGAGGGAGACGGAGACGGAGACAGAGACAGAGACGGAGACGGAGAGACATAGAGAGCTTCCTGGAGATCTCCAGGGAAAGCAGATCAGAGAGAAAGAATGCAGAACAGAGAAAGCAGTCTTAGAGTCCTTTGTTTTCACCACTCCCAGACACTCCTTCCTCAGAACCCCTTTCTGAGCCAAGGCTGGTCCTTGGCACCACTAGGAGCAAGCCAGTAAGCAGCATGCCTCCATGGCCTCTGCAATAGCTCCCCCACTTCAGGTTCCAGCCCTGCTTGACCTCCTGTCCTGACTTCCTTTGACAGTGAACTGTGATGTAGAGGGTAAGATAACAGTTGGTAATAACTGTAGTCACAGTGGTTAGATGGTCCCATGAGGTGTAATTATTTTTAAAGCTAACATTATGATTGGTGTCATGGGGGCATTCAGCGGGCTCTCAATTTTTCCTATTTTACACCGTTTTAGACGAAGTGGGACACTTCCCGGGGTTGTGGCAGGCTGTTTTTCCTTTAGCCCCAGGTCTCCACAGTCCCCACTGAGATTCACACAAAGATAGAAGGCCCTGTGTCCTCACCATATCCCAGACAAAATTGGACAGCCAGTAGATGACGGGCTTCACGCCACTGATGAACTGAAGGTGTTTGGCTTTGCTCACACGCTCCTGGATCAGGAACACAACAAAGCTGGCTGGGACGAAGGACATGGCAAAGATGACACAGATAGACACGAGGACATCGACAGAGGTGGTCATCCTAAAAGGGAAGAGACAGTAAAGATCAGAGGAGCCTTTGATGCAGCTGGGGACATGGTCATCAAAGCGCAAGCGTAGCCGGAACAAAACCACAGTCACCAACATTTTATCTCAGTGTTCCATCTAATCATTTTCAAGTAACATCAACAACAACAGCAGCAACAACTCAAATGTAAAACTGGCTTGGATAATGTTAAAAATGTGCCCACTCCCATAATAAAACTGTAAAATAAAGTACGGGCGTGGCATAATAGCAGTTACTTGTCTCCAGTTTCCGATCTGAGTAGTGAGTTGTAAACTCCTATAAACAAAGAAAGTGTGGCTTGGGAACTATTTCAAATGAGGAAGAAATTTAATCTGGAAGCTAGTCATCATATGGCTATGTGCAAGTTAATCATATGGCTATAAGTAAGTGGAAAGCAACAGGATACATATATAGGCTAAGACATAAAAAAAAAATCACACACACACACACACACACACACACATTACCTATCAGCCTAATACTATCTAATATCTACAAAAAGCCCATTATACAAAGTCTTGTAGAGATTCTGATGTTCAACATTAATATTCTACAGTGTTGCCCACATATCCAAGAAGGGACCTAATATGCTGAATACCAACTCTGTGCTGGATCTTGGCTGTAGAAATGTATACAAATTACCTCATTTAGTAATACATACCTAGGAAGCTTAGACACCAAATTTAAATCCAGATTCTTTCATTCCAAGACTATTAACCTTAAAATTTACAGACATGTACAGAAGCAAACACAGGCATGTGTGTGTGTGCTCACTCACACAGACATACGCTTCACTGAATTTAAAAACCTCATTTTCAAGCAAATGAAATATTAATGGTAATTTAATTACTTTCGGATTTCACTAACAATTTTAATTCCTTATATGTGAGTTTATCAATGTGATGATTTTCACAGATCTGGTCTTCCTTCAAGTCAAAAAAGTGCCAGCCATTTTCTGCCCAGAGTTTGGATCAACCCAGGTTCATATAATGTAATTATCTCTAGCTGTTAAAACCAGCTTTGCAGCCTCTCCCCCGGGTGCACAGTCACCCTAATGCCTTCACGCCCATCCATTTAGACACACTTACAGAGCCACCTCTGAGAGCTGCTGCTTAGTGAGGTTCAAGGGATGGTTGAAAGCAGTGATCCCATACTGGCTCGGGTTCTCTCCCTTCTGTAGGTTGGCCCGGAGAATGGCATTGTTGATGACATTCAGGAACGAACTGATAGCATGCCAGCCCTTGTTATTGAACCACACCTAAAGTAAAACAGACCAACTTCAAGGTAATGCTGCCAAACCATCCTCCCAGAAGTGAGTGTATATACACAAAACATGCATGGAAACTTCAGAAAGGAATTACACTCGGTGACACTCCAAACAAAAGCATTATAGATGCAGGATCCACTGACCACTGGCCATGGGACCAGCACTATGTGAAGACTTTTACACTTTTAACTAGTTACCCACATAGAGTTAGGGGCGGCCATGGTTGCCACCTTCCTGCTGCACAGGAAAGGAACACTTAAAAAGGTTAGGTAGCTTAAGGCAAAGACCGCAGCGGTTCACATGTTAAGTCTGGTGGCCAAACAAATTCTCTTAATCACTATGCTCTATCATGTCACTGGTAAAAAAACAAAAAATAGCAGTTTGCTCTTTTCTACCACAAATGTCCCTAGCTACTTGACCATGAGATTTCAAGAAGATAGGATTATTGTTTAGCAAGAAGCTGAAAGAACATAGACGGGGATATACCTTGACATTGTTTTTGGTATCCAGTCCTGTCATGAACCTTCCCAAGCTGCTGAGAAAACGGTCTGCAGAGCTGTCCTGTAAACAACAAAGTCCTGCCTCAGTGGTGTCTGTTCACACAGATAAGGCATGATAGTAAGCAGCGAGACAGCCCTAGGTTGACCAAGACAACTTCCTCGTTGTTCACTGAAATTAAATCTAAAGCCATTACATATGTGGTTCCCGAGCACCAAGTCACTAGAATCAATAGTATTAATGTTGCCATAATGTCACAAGTCATGAAAAAAAAAATCACACACACACACACACACACACACACACACACACACTCTTAACCTAAATACCCAAGATTTTGGAGCTAGAGATGGAACAGAGGTGAAGAGTACAGCCTGCTTTTCCAGAGGACCCAGGTTCAATTCCCAGCACCCACATGGGAGCTCACAACCATCTGTAACTCTAGTCTCAAGAGAGCAAATATATACTTCTGGCCTCTGTGGGCACCAGGCACACACATGATATAGAGATATGCATGCAGGCAAGCCACCCATACCCATAAATGAAAATAAAAAATTACATTTCCAAGATTTGTCAGAGTCTCTTGGCATCATCCCAAGAACTAAAACCCACAGGATGCATCCTACGGCTTAAGCACTCTAGGCCCAACCCCAGAGTCCATATAACCTGACCATTTCAACTTGGGCAACCTGAGATAGAGAGAAATAAATGTGGGCTTAGCCACTCTTAAAGCCCAGCCGACCAACCTGGAAAGTAAATGAACTCATTTTTCCGATTTCCTGTCTAGCCAATGGCTGTTTTAGGAAACTGTTTGAAATTCAATTTATTTTACCCACTGGCTAACTTAGCAGCTTGGCTGTTTTAAGAGTTTTTAATCTCTGAGTTCATTTTTGATTTACACTTTCAGAAGCATGTCTGTGTGTGTGTGTGTGTGTGTGTGTGTGTGTGTGTGTATGTGTGTGTTGTGTAAATGAGTAGTCTGTTTCTCTGAATTGCTTTGTATACAAACCTGTTCAGACTATTGACTACCACTACTCCTGTGTCCCAGCAATTCCAGACCCATTTTTCTGACATGTCTCAGGACGGATGCTGTACCTTGGTCAGCTTCAGGATTTTCTTCATTTGCTTGATGGCATCATTAACTTCTTGGCTCGGAGGAAGTGCTTGAGAATTACTGACACCCAGGGAAAACCCACCATACCTAAAAGAAAGGCTTGCCGTTAAAAGTCAGACAGTGTCCCTAAGCCATCACTCACAGCAGCAGATACCACAGTACACAAGGTTCTTTAAGGGCCACTTCTTATTCAACCTAGAACCAACGTTTGGCTAAGATAGCTACATGTTGCCTCCTCTGGTGAAATCTAACCATCTTAATTCTCAAGATTGCTGCCCAGCAGGGAGGGCCTAGAGCTAAGGACACGAAGTAAGGCATCTGTGTCACAGACGGGAAGACAGGAAGATGGCAGTCTTGAAAGCCAGGCAGGGATTACAAACAGGTCTTGTCTTCCATGGCATTAAGTGAGTCTATGACTGCTCTGTTCAGAGCTCCAGGGACTCTGACCTCTGGAGAAAAGGCAGGGTAGAAAACTGAAATTTGAGAATAAAGCCTTTGAGGTCTTTTGAACAGCCACATGGGCCACTCATGACTTCAAGAATGTTTCCTTCTCTACTCTCACCTGCGCCTTCAAAATCCAGAAAGGGAAAATCAGTAGAAATAATGCTTTTGATGTCTTTCCTTTCCTCCAAGACCTCATGTCCTATGAGAGGCCTGAAAGGTTTTCTTGAGTCCCTAGGCACCCTTAGGAATCTGTCTGGGGAAAATATAGCTAGGATAGGTTTTTCCTTCATGACATTTTACTTTCTTAAGTCTCTAGAGGCCCACGAGAGATTTCGGAAACTCTTCAAGGAAATCAATATACCAAATATTTCAGGGGTTTCTGGAGTGAAGAATGAGCTAGACAAATCCCACAGTGGATCTAGTATAACCCTGACTGTGCCCTGATATGTTCCACAGATCTGCAGCACCTCAGTCCCCATCATGGAGAGGTGACACCCAAGAGTGTCCACATGGCAAATGGTCCCCAAACCTGTAACTCTGTCTTGATTCAAGATCCCTACATCAAAATCATTCTCCTGAGACTTGGAAGTGACTCAGGGAGAAAGGGGAGAAGGGACTGACTTACCGAAACTCATTCACCCAGATCTTATTCTTTAAGCTGCAGAGAGAAAAGGCAGACCAAAAATCAGGTCTAGAAAGCAGAGGTCTTATTGATGATGCAACGGTAATCATTTACATGAGGACAAAGCACAGAGACAGTGATTGATCCTATATCTAGGCCTATGACCAGTGCTGTAGAGTTGTTGCACCCGTGTAAGGAAGGCCACTCTCGGCATGCCCTGACTGCTGTCTTAGAAACCTTACTCTTATGAGAATCACACAGTAAGTTAAGCCAATTCAAAATCCACCTTACAAGCAGGCATGGTGGTACATGCCTTTAATCTCAGCACCGCACTCAAGAGGCAGAGGCAGATGAATCTCTATGAGTCTGAGGTCACCCTGATCTACACAGAGAGAGGTCCAGGCCAGCCAGGACTAATGTAGTGAGACCCTGTCTTAAACAAATAGACAGACAGATTAAATAAGTGCCTTACATACCCAGAGACCCTGTCTAAAACAGACAGACACACAAATAAATACATTACCGACCTAGATATTACCGAACTAAAAGCTATTCATTATGAATCTCATGTGGAAAGGTTATAGCTCTGAGAAATGCATGGCCTATTCTTAGTCTAGCAAACCCTTGTCATTTAAAGTTAGTTCAAACAGGGACATGACACCTGACCACACTGATGGGAAGGAAACATATTCTCTACACAGACTAAACACTGGTTACCATATGGTTATGTCCCAGGAATTTATAAGCTCAGCACTGCATTCAAGAAGCAGAGGCAGATGAATCTCCATATGCAAGAAAGGCGACTGTGTCTACCCTGACCTTGTTTATGGAGCCATCCACTAGAGAGGACCTACAGGTCTTTACTTATATCATCTCTCTTAGCCCTCACCATGAACTGTTAAGAGTGCAACACTAACATCAAATATAAAAACATTAAAATTCACATAAGTGAAGACATTAGGAGACTAACGAGTCAGAATTTAAGCCTGAGCCCACATTTATCACTTATCTTCATTCTAAAGCCCCCACATCATCTTGGCTAACTGATATCATGTGCTAAATTTCCCACAGGGCCATGATCGTCCATTTCCCTACCACTCAGTTCTACACATGTAGCAAGCCACATTTCAATAGGAAGTTACCTTTTGGCTATGATCTGCACGTATGTCTTCACCAGGTAATCTGAAATGTTTCTTCCGGTCAGATTCTGAAGGATGTCTGCGGTTTTCTGTTTTCTCTGTCATCACATAGAAACCAAGCTCACGTGTCTTACAGGTAAGAATCAGGGCAGAAAACAGACAAAAACAATAGGGACCCCAGGGCCCAGGCAAGACCCTCAGCCAGCCACCACCAAGACCATTGGCACTTGTCCCTCACTTGTACCAAACCAAAATCATCCCCAGGGATGTGTTCACTCGATATCTAGATGGGATTCTTCACATCAACAGTATACTTAGGGAAGAATATTATAAACTGCCCAATGAATTCTTTTGTACTTTGGAGCTATGCTGGTATCTGGACCAGCTGATTTTAAGGTGGCCAGCATGACTTCTTTAAGTTTTCACCTCCACTAAAAATCCCTTGTCCCCACCCTTGAAACTAGATTCTGATAAAATGGCAGAGAGATATCACTATCGACCTGAAATTTTCAGGGGAAACAAACAAAAACAAAACCAAACAAACAAGCAAAAAAAAAAAAAAAAAAAAAAAACCAACTCAGATCTCCCTCCAAACCTCAGAGCCCAGAACATGTCAGAGGTGATGCGATACACCTAAGCTCCGTGGCCCATTTACTCTGAAGTGAAAACACAGGCCCAAAGAGAGCACAGCCAGCAGCTCCACTGTGACAGAACCAGGGTAGGAAGCTGTGCCCACGGATGCTCTGTGATAGGCAACGCTCACACACCTCTCTCAAAACCCACTCGCTCTTCTCAAGAGAGATCAAGGCAGAAACTGTGACCCCGATGTCACATCTCACTCATTCGTGCTGCGCTGCAACACAGGGACTACCAGGCCCTACCCTGAGCCAATTTCTCAGTCACACCGACAGGAACTCACCTGAGGAGGCGGCAGGCCCCCTGCCCCTGGGGGACACACGGGCAGCATCTTCTTGATTTTGTCACTGCTACACTGGCATGCGGGTGAGGGGTTCTTCATGGTCCAGTTCCCATTCTGGAAGAGGTCCATGATGCTCTGGGGAACTGGGTTGATGGTCCAGTCCTCCTCCCCGACCAAGCATGGGGTGTCTCTGTAAAAGGAGAGCGCAAGCTTGTAGGCTTTCCTGAAGAGGAGAATGTCTTTCCTTGATGTTCTTAGAGCCCAGGTTTGCTCTTTAGTAAGGACCCATGTGCCTAGCCCTATCATTTGAAAAAACAGCTTGACTTCATTTTGTTTGTTTTAATAGAAGCCTGTGGAAGCTGGGGAATAAGAGAAAATACAGGAAAATAGGACATGAACAGGCTCTGGATGCTCACACTGAGCTCTGCTCAACCGAGCTAACCAATGTTTGTTGACACAACACACAGAAAGAGTCTGCTAGGTGCTGCACGGTGTTCCAAATCTTTGAGAGTCCGGGGGAAGCAATACAAACTCTCTGCCTTGATTCTTCATGGCCAGAAAGTGTTAGACAGCAAGTCAACAAATTCAATTTTACACAACCCCAGATAAAGCAAACACAACAGGAGAGTATATGGGGAAAGCAGACCTTTGAATCTGCTTCAGCCAAAACACAAACAATAAGCTACTTAAAGAATTGGGATAATGGGCTGGGGAGATGCCTCAGCAGATAAATGTACCTATAGCCAAACCTGGATTCAATCTCTAGATCTAGTTATACTATGACCTCTGCACATGTACTCTGATATGCATGAACACACACACACTAAAATAAATAAATGTAATTTTAAAAGAACTGGAGAGAATGGACATGCCAGGCAGCAGCTGTGAGCTGTCATATACAAAGGTCCTGCAAAGGAATGCGTATATGTGTTTGATGAAAAACCAGAAGGTCATGTGACAAGCTCTAAGACTGATGAACAAGAGGAAGGAAAGAGGAGGAGCCACATGACATAGTCATGGTTAGGAGCTTACATTTTATGCTCAGCATGTTGAAATTCTTGTAGAGAATAGCAAGATTGAAATGATGTTCTATAATAAACAGAGAATTGAGGAGCTGAGTAGAGTGGGAACACTCAATGTATGAAAGGGGAGGCTGTTTACGAGACAATGCAGGGCCTTAATCTCTGCCTAGAGCCCTGAACTGTTTGGTGCAGCATCACAAATCCCTTGCAATCTCAGGGTTTATTTACCCCTACTGATAAAATAAGAGCATAAAATGACTTGACATTTCTAGTCTCTCTTCCATATTTCAAATTTTCAGGGTTCCACAATTTAGACTAGAAACACAATTTTGTTTTGTTTTTTTGAGACAGGGTTTCTCTGTGTAGCCCTGGCTGTCCTGGAACTCACTCTGTAGACAGACTGGCCTCAAACTCAGAAATCTGCCTGCCTCTACCTCCCAAGTGCTAGGATTAAAGGCGTGCGCCACCACTGCCCACTAAGACACAATCTATATATCTCATGTCTGTGCACATGTGTATATGTTTATAAATATGCACACACGTAATTTTTTTTGCAAATAATTTCTCATTTCCTCTTTAGAGCCTCTTCCCTAAAATATCTGCCCTTGTGAAACTCACACCTAAGACCTTTAAAAGACAACAGGCTGAGACAAACTAAAGACCACTTGAAAAAGCAACTTAGTCAGAATTCTTTGTCCTAATGTTTCCCAGGAACCTAAAATTTGAATTTCAGTCTGAGATGGCAGGGTGAAGCTCTGCCTCTCAGACTGCTTCCAGCAGAGCATCCATGGTGCTCAGACAGCACACATACCTTCTGATGTCATGGACATTTATTTAATCTCTGCAGGCGAGCTGTCAGCTCAGTTCTCTCTCCTATAGATCTAGCCTTTGCTGGAATCAATCCACAAATCCATACAGTTCAGGTTGCCAACAAAGGACCCAGCTACCCAGATTATCATCTTACCTCATCCTTCTTTCCTACAAAACTTTCACATGGAATCTTGATTTTTTGGTGAAGTCAAGAAGAATTTGTGTTCTTCTAATAAGTGCTAAGGATATTCAGTAACTATCTGCTATGGTTTGAGTCTTCAATATTTTCCAAAGGTTCAAAATGTTGAAGACTTGATCCCTAGATTGTGGTGCTACTGGGTGCTGACAGAGTCTGTAAGTCATAGGACCTAAGAGAAGTAAGTTAGGTCACTGGGGACATATATTCAAAGGCAATCTTGGGGCCCTAGCCTCTTCTTTCTCTTCATTTGCTCCCTGGCTTGGCTTCTATAATATAAGCAGCTATTATATTGTAGGGAAGCACACATTCCCCACCATGATGTTCTACCCAACTAGGGATCCCAAAAGGGCCCCAAACAACACAGCCAATCAACCATGAACCAAAGCTCTGACACCACAGGTCACCAATAAATCTCTGTTCCTCCTAAGTTGGTTTTCTCAGTGACAGAACATTGTCTAACACATCATCTGACACTGTGGTAGTTTGGATGGTCCTACAGGCTGATGTTTGAACACTTGATTGCCAGCTGGTAGAACTGTTTGGGAAGGATCAGGAAGTGTGGCTTTGTTGGAGGAGGTGTGTCACTGGGAACAGACTTTGAGATTTGAAAAGACTCATGCCTTTCAAAAGATTCTGCTTCCTGTTTGTGGATCAGGATGTGAGCTCTCAGCTGCTGCCTCAGCACATCCCTAGGCCTACTGCCATGCTCCTCACAATGACGGTCATGGACTCCTATCTCTCTAGAACTGTAATTCCCCCCCAAAGCCCTTCCCTCTATAAGTTGCCTTGGTCATAGTGTTCTATCACAGCAACAGAAAAGTAATTAAGCAAATACTAATTAAGAGCTGATAAATACACAGAAATTATTCATCTCCAAATCTGCTAGGTCTTATATAGGCATAGCCATCATGTTCAGTGCTCTGATACAAAATTGGCCATCTTCCCCTTTGCCGTATGGGATTCAAATTTTCCTTTCTATACTTCTTTATCACCTTGTCTACTCTCCACAGTTCCTTAGCCACCACTTACTCCATGTACACTTAGACCTTAGGCGCAAATTCTCTCTGGACCTGCAAACTTGAAGCTCTTGCCTATGAGCTCCAGTTCTCTCCTCCTCACCTCTCCACTGGTTTTACCACAGTGTCCCCATGACTTGCTTCTTCTTCAGTACATAGAGAGTCAACTGGGCATATCACTGAGTTTATTTACTTACTATTTAAAACTTAGTCATGAAGGTGTAATGAAAATATGCAACTGCAAAAAAATAAATAACGTATCTGTTCTTATAAAAATACAATCTGTATGTCATCTCTGCTGGTTAAAGTAAAGAAACTGGTAAGCAAAGCTGCAAACTGTACACTCCACCAGTCTACTACAGCATGCAAATATGGGAGCTGGAGTCAAGGAGAGAAGGGGAAAGCATTTGGTCAGTAAGTATAACGTGATTTAAAATCAACATCACAGCAGAGTAAACAAGCGTCAGTGATGATTTACTATACAGGATGTTAGAAGAGTCTATTTGGTCCTAAATTGATTTGGTTATCCCATGGCTTTTTAAAACAAAAAAATGGACTGAATGAAAAAACTGACAGTAGTCACAATGGAACAGGCAATACCACCAGAAAGAAAACCAGGCGGCCATCATGAGCAGGCGGCCATCATGAGAAAGCAGCTCATGGCTGAAGTGTCACTCACGGGATTGGGTTGCCCTCCATACAACGGGTTCCGAAGCCTGGATCTTGGGTTAGAGCATTCAGGAGTTCCTGGGTGCCCATGTCCTCCGGAGCATCATTACTACAGATACATGAGAGACATGCTGATCAGTAGTTTATCCAAACCAGGACGTAGAGGCAGGAAAAGGTTTCTACAGAAAATAACTCTACGTAAGCACTTTCTGAGGAACAAGCTTCTAAGACTAACATAAATAATATACAAAAGCCACCTGCAAGGAGCTTCAAACATCTGCCATCAGAGTAACATGCAGTACCCCAATGAAGCATGTGCAGAGATTACATGTGATGGCATGTATATGAGTGTGTGTGTGTATGTGTGTGTGTATACATATATATATTTGCATGTGTGTGTGTATATATATATATATATATACATACACACACACATGCAAATATGGGAGCTGGAGTCACAATGTGTGTGTGTGTATATATATATACATATATACATATATCATTAAGGATCAGTATTTCAAAACTACATTGACAATTACTGCTTGACACTGACAGCTAGGACTTTCCAAGAACAGACAGGAAGATTTTTATTGATTATTTGTATGAACAATTAGAAAGTTCAAGAAATAATGGGCCTAGATCACAAACCAACGTCATGATCTACAGCTATGGGCAATACTAGGTCATTGGCTAGACAGGGATCAAACAAACTTTTAACTATATAAGATGAAAGTGAGCTAGAGCAAAAGAGGCTAATAAACTTCCTGTAGGTGATATACATGTATCCTACACACACACGCACACAGAGATTTTTTTAAAACTTCCCTCTATATCACTGACACTTTCTTCCATCTACAGACCTATCAGTGCATCAGAACTGAAGAAAACCTCTACTAAACAAGGTCTAGAAAGTTCCCTATCTTCTGATTTGTAATAGGATCAGTATGGAATAGGAAGCATTCTTACCTAAAGACACATACTTAGCTAACATTCTAAACTTGAAAGATTTACTGGTTACTGAATTAAAGCACATCTGGTCATTCCTGACAACAAGAGCCTAACAATACAAGGGGAAATACCCAACAGAGATTCACCTATATTTTCAAATATCATTTACTATCGTTCTTTGCTACGGTAGTGGCTTGTCTAGGAGCCTGAACCATCATAAGAATATCCATCTCACCACAGAAATGTGGATTCTGACTCCTTGGCTCTCAGTATATCAAACACTGTTGGTCTGTTTCTCCCCTTCTCTGCCCTGAGGCACAGAGGACAAACACATACCTGACAAATGTATACTGCTCGTTATACATCCAGGGCTGAAGTTCCAGGCTGGGGTACTTGCCAAAGGGTGGCACAATCAGGCTGAAGACCAGGGCAATGCAAACAAAGACGGCTGGCAGGACAATCTATAAGCAGGCATTGGAGAGGGAAGAGACAACAGGACAGCGTTTTAGAAGCCTGAGGAGCAAGCCCCTGAAAAAGCTAGCCAGTCCCATAGACTAGCAAACGCAGGAATGAGGGATACAGGCAACGCCCATGGCTGAGTTCTTCCAATGTATTTCTAGCAGCTGGGAGGCAAAAGAGACTGAAAATTAAGCTTCTTCCTCCCGAGGCATTTCCTGAAGCTGACAGCACAAAGACAGACGCTATGGTCACCTAACAGAGGCACAAGCTGGGAATGTCACAGAGTAGAGTCAGAGTGACTAACTCTTTTAGGCCCAACCCTTTCTCTCTTCTAAAGACTGAGAAAAACCAGCCTGGATCATGTAGGTACGGGTAGGAGGCTGAACAGCCCTGGACCAGGAGCCACAAGACTGAATCCTGGTCCTGTCGCCACTGGCAGGGGTGCTATGTGACATCAGTAAATCTGAGGACTGAAAACCTGAAACCAACTCCCCCGCCAGAAGCAGCAGCAGCCAGTGTCTCTCCTCCGAGTACTATGAAAAGCATAATCATCTAAACTCTTCCTTGAAATTCCCCCAAAGTTTATATATCCCTTCTCTGAAAACAACAATGTATGGGTTGAGTAAAGGATCTCTTCATTCCCTTCTGAGAGAGGTACCCTTTAAAAAGTCAGTGATTCTGTGATAACCCTGGCTACAGGTGGAACTTGGTAGTACAGAGCTAGCCTAGAGAATTTGCACCACCCCGGGACTCCATCCCCAGTGCCATAAAAATTCAAACAATAACTATGGTTTTAATATTCCTGGATTTTAATATAGAAAATCATCACTGGATGAATAATTCTACTGGAAAGTACTGTAGTGAGAATTAGCTCCTTTAATATTCCTACTTCGTGGTTATTGGTGTTGGTAGTATCATTATCACTATTCACAAACTAGAGCAGTATGGATCAGAGGGAAGTCAGCCAGTGATTCACTGAACCAGATTCCAAATCCAGGTCTGCCGGCTTCACACTCATGGTCTGAATTTGTGTTGCCCAGGTGGGCTGGAGGGAGGGCTCGATGGACATGCTCTCTATAACTCTTCATTTTGTAGAATGGAATAACTTAATAGCTGACTTTAACTGATCAAGTCAGCATGGAAACTGTGACATGGGGGATCAATGTGCCTGTTACATTCCTAGCTCTTTCGCTATCATCAATTAGAGAAAAAAAACTCACTATGTTTCTAATAATAAGTGCACTGCTAAACACAACTCAGCGTGGCGACCATCCTGTTATGAGCGTTGAATCTGCCCAACTGCTTTTTCTAAACTATGTCCCTTTCATGGTCTCCTCTAAATTACATACCACCCCCCCCCCCCCCGCCAGAAGTAATGTCAAACTCCAATCTAAATAAATTCCTTTCATTCTCCTAACACCCACATAGTATGCCTCATTTTCAGATGAAGAAATTAAAGCTCGGGGAAATCACTGGCCGCCCCACAAACAAACCGTAAGAAGCAGAAGTATATGGACACACAGCTAATCTGGTCCCCGTATCTACATCTTGATGACAGTCCTATCCTGCCTTCACCAGTCCAAGAGCCTGTGATCCATGAGGGCAGACACCAGCACGTCTCACCTGCGCAAAGAAGCCCTTCCTGCTCCGTCTGGCGATCAGCAGCCTTTTCCACAAAAGGGCCACAAACTGTTGCTGGGTGAGTTTCCAGCCCTTCAGCTGGTAGGAGCCTTTGCCGTCCATGCCACTGAGCAGGTCGGTCTCCCTGGATTCTGTAAGCAGCAAATATGGAGGGTCGGCTATAACCTCACCTGTATCTTCATGACTCTACTCTTTCCTCTGCAATCATCCTGGAAGCTGGGGTTTGAAGCCCCCTATACCCACACAGAAGTAAACCGTTTCCTTGAAAAAGCCGCATTTAAGAAAAGGCTCTAACTCACAATTGTATTTCTCAACATGTATGCTCTCAGTTCCCATCTGATGAGCACAGAATATGAAGATGCTTTAGGACAAGCAAAGATGTGCTCACAGATAGCAGAAGCAAGCTGTTCCCAATTCCATGAACTGGGTCATGCGGGCTAGCACACGATGGTTATTAGTCTTCTATTTTTAATATGCATGGTAAAAAGTGGACAAATTTAAAACATCTAAGGCCTAGTAACGAAACATGAAGTAAGAACAAAAAGCCAGACTCACAAAAGCAGATAATTTTCTGTCCTCACCAAAAGTTGTCTAGAAATCCCCGTCTGAAACTAACGACTCCTAACCGAGGCACTCAGATGTTCTACAAATTTGTTTGATTTCATACTGCCCTTCTCCGTCTCAACCACATATGGACACAGTCATCAAAAATACATATGTCAAAGAACACAACTTCCTCTTTTATTCTGGACAAACAACAATATGAACTAACTAGTACCCTCAGAGCTCCCAGGAACTCAACCACCAACCAAGGACTATACATGGTGGGACTGATTATTCTGGCAGCATGTGTATAGTAGAAGATTGCAAAGTCAATCATCAATGGGAGGAGAGGTCCTTGGCCCTGTGAAGGTTCTGTGCCCCAGTGTAGGGGAATGCCAGGGCCAGAAAGTGGGAGAGGGTGGGGTGTCAGGCATGGGGAGGGGGGAGGCAACAGGGGTTTGTTCTTGTTGTTTTTGTCTGTTTGTTTGTTTTTCGGAGGGGAAAATGGAAAAGGAGAAATCATATGACATGTAAATAAAGAAAATATCTAATAAAAATAAATAAATAAATAAACAACAAATAAATAAATAAATAAATCAGATACTCATTCAATTCATTTTCATTCAATGCTTAAGCACTTAGGTGTGCAAGAAACTGGGACCCTACAGAGATGACCATAAACGGGTTCACAGCATGGATGGGTCATCTTTTCATACCCATCTGAGAAAACTTTCTATTAAATGAAGTGATAAGGGTGGATCTCTTCAGGTTTGACCAGACATGCCACATTGGAAAAGGGGCTCTCTCATCTTTTCCACTTTTCTTTGGAACCTGTTAGGACCTGTGATCTTAGCCAAAGGCCATCAAAGAGATAATTAAGAAACACATAAAAGACCAAAGTCAAGCTCGAACAATGGAACAAAGACCCTGCCAGAGCGAACCTGGGTCTAAGTCAGAATCATTCGGATCAACAGCATCGTCTTCCGTAAATGGGTGCAGACAGCTCTGCTTGTCCCCAAAGGCCCGTCTGTTCCGTCTTGCTGGCAAAGTACCATCTACATGGAAAAGGGAGGAATCCCACGGTTTACTTATCTGTAATACAACAAACCTTCCCAGAGCAAACTCAGACCCTAAACGTAGAACTGAATCAGACCAATGCAAAGGGGTCAGCTCCAACAGCCCACACAGAGAGCGTACCCAAACTGTGCAGCCCACTCAGACCGGTTACCTGAGGTCTCGGCGTCCACCCCACTCTCCTCAGCCACTTTGAGGAATATCTGAAAAATTAAAGCAGGATACAATCTAAGTAAGCACTTGTTTTATGAGAGAAGTTGTCACTCTTCAGATTGGGTTATGGAATCCCACGTTAGGCTCTTAAGATAAAGAAGGTGGAGGCTGCGTTTATCAACAAGAATTTTATCAGAACCCCTGACAGAAGCTGTTTGGGGCAGAAAACATTTCCTCACGCATGACAGCTACCAGTCCAGACAGCTCTTTCCAACATAAAACAATGCCGTTGTATCTGTAGAAGAAATTCATTCCGGACCGACCGAGAATGAGGCAAGTCACTTTTATCGGGTCTGTGTTCCCTGACCTTTGAGCAGGACAACATTGTGATCATTTATCCAAGATAAATGGCCACAAGGGAAAGAGCCTCTTAGGCACTAGAAGTAAATATTATAGTAGAGGGAAACCTGAATGAAGATGCTGATTTCCGAACCTGCCTACAGACCACTCTGTAGGAAGCATGCGACAGAAGTTCAAAGGCATGTCTCCAGAAATCCCCACTCAAAGGCACAAGAGAGGAGCTTTGGAACTCCTATTCTCATCATAGATGACTCTACTGCACAATCTACTCTGGGAACCAGCCCAGCCAGACAATGTTTACACCCTTCCCAGGCCTCAAGGCTCGTGATGTTGTACCTCTAAAGAGAAACACTGTTACAGAGGAAAGATAACCTGGGCTTTGAAGCCCCAAACCTCGGATTCATCATCTTAAATCAATGTCGTTATTAACTCTCATCCTGCTGTGATCATTAAATGAGCTTTCAATATTTAAAACAAAAGGCCACCCATGGAGTGACACAGGTACACTGACCACACTCCAGGCCACGCCCCACACCACACCCCAGGAGCAGTCTGCCAACATAAATATATCCCGTGAGCTTATTTTGTCTTTAAGAGAGAAAATATGAAGTTGGGTAAATAGAGATGTGGGGATGAAGGATCTGGAAGGAACTGAAAAAGACCATTAATATGTCTGGAATATATTCTCAAAGAATAAGCAAAAATATTGTTTAAAAAAAATGAAATACAGGGGCTGGAGAGGATGATTCAGATGTTTAAGAGCACAGAGTTCAGAGAGCCTGTGTTCAATTCCCAGCAACCACATGGTGGCTCACAACTATCTGTAATGGGATCGGATGGATGCCCTCTTCTGGTAGGTCAGAAGACAGCTACAGTGTACTCACATAAATAAAATAAATAAACAAACAAATCTTAAATAAATAAAATAAAATAATAATAACAGAATAATAAAATAATAAATAATTAAATAATAAAATAACAGATTAAATAATAAAATAATAAAATAATTAAGTAACAAGTAATAATAGATTAAATAAATCTTAAATAAAATACACATACTACAACTAATAATAATGATGATGATAATAAAATAAAAGAGGCCAAAATTTGAAGGTGAGCAAAGAGAAGTGGAAGACTTGGATGATTGGAAAGGATGGAAGAAATGCTGTAAGTAAAGTTTCATCTCAAGCAAACCAAATTATCAAGTTTAGCACCTGGCCCCAATCGACTGTCCATAAGTACCAGTCGTCTACTATGTGTGAGTGTTGTCAACTGGCCACAACACTATTCACACCAGGGAGCAATCCTAACACTTCTCTATACTGCTGTCTCCCACTACCTCCACTCTTACTCTAACTCTTGGGGTTAACATTACCCAGACGCCAATGCCTTAAACTCTCAGTAACCACTTCTAGAGCCATCTCGTGGCCAGGCTAGGCTGCCTCTCTGGCCTTGGGACTGTTGAGCTTACTTCTTCTAGGGTGGTCTCTGAGATGCCGTAACTGGAGATGCCCAGGTCTGAGAGTCGGTCATCAATCTCATGGAAGAGTTCCACGAAGGCCCCCTCCTTGGCAGCTTCGTATGGCAGCACGTAGGTCAGTTCATGCCCGATGTCCTCCACCAGCCGGGCTTCAGACACGTGCTTCCTGATGAGGTTGGAGATAGCAGAGACATCTGCAGGGACCAGAGTGTGAAGGGGCTCAGTCATCAGAGACTCCATGGAAATAGCTTCTCCCTTTCCCAACAGCTCGGAAGCACCACATGTACATCATCTGTCCTAAAATGCCCCAAACCCATTGGCTTATTTGTCTCGGGCAGGAGACCATGAGGAGAGCAAAGACTGTCCCTAACTCATTCTTACGTCACAAAACCTAGGCACACTTATAGGCAATAGGAGTCTGATGGATAGGTGCTTGTGTCCAATGTGTGGGTACCAGGACTCTTCAACAGAATGAGTTTAAAAAACAAAAAGCCCTGCCCTTTTGTAAGTGTTAGGATGAGGCTATCCATGATTTACCTCAGGAGATGGCTAATCAAACAGTTTGCGGGAGCAGAACCCTTCCTGGAAAAGCCACTGTTGGGACTGGATAGAGACAGCCAAGCTCTATAATTTTATTCCATATGCCACTGGTGGTACTGGTCTCACATAGGCACTGCTCAAGGGAAATCAAAATGCTCATCCTTAATCTCCTGGGCTCTCACCTTTCTTAGATGCTGAGTTCAACTCCCTTCCTACTGGCTTGGCCCTCTGCATCTCATTGAACAGCTGACTGAATCCACTCCCCTTCTCCCTGCAAGGTATTCCCTGGACTCCCAGTCACATCTGTTCTCTGGAATACTGCCCTCCCAGCCCCAAGACCAAGCCCCATGCTCCCCAGCAAGTGTTAGGCCAAGCCACCACCAAGCTGCATTCACTCCCACGGCCACCCAACCCAGCCCAGCCCAGCAGCAAACCTTGAGTCAGCGCCACCAGCCTCTGCACCTCTCCTCCTCTGCCTCCACTCTGCCCAGCTGCGGGGAGCTCAGGCACCACCTGAATAAGAAACCCCAGAATCCTTACCGATGGTCAGCGTGTCACTTTCATGGTCGCTGCCCAGGCCAGCATCAGAACTGCTCTGAGAAACACTGTCCTCCTGATGACAAAGAAGGAGGTGAGAACGGGTCAGGGGTCAAACGGGGAAAAGCCACCACCACCTTTGACGGACAGGGCATCCAGGAAGTTCTACGGCATAAAACTAGAGCAGAAAGCTTTTCCTGGGAAGTGTGCAGCTAGTAGCCATGGCTTCAGAGGCCACTGCTGCCACGCGTGTGCTCTCTATGGACCGCCTCACTGACTAGGGTGAGAGAGGTCAGCAAACTGAGTCACTGTCAACAGAACTGTGGCCACAGATCAATGCTGCTATGGGTCATTTGCCAACCGTCCCAGTGTAGGGTTTACCTGACCACTTAGCTAATTTAATGCTTCCTCAATGTGAATATGCATTCTAATTAACATGCAGATACGGATTCAGTAGGTCTGAATGGGGCCCAAGTCACCAGGTTTCTAAGGAATTCCCAACTGAGTCGGATGTGCTAGACTTCAGACCACTCTTGAATGAGGAAGCTCCAGTTAACAGAAAAAAATAAATGGATACAAGTTCAACTCAGGCAGGAGTCAGGGTAGATAGGTGGTCTGATGTGTCCAACCTCACAAACACATCTCAGACATGTAAAACAGAAACAAGCCAGATCCAGGAGTCTAGTGCTAACTGGTATGTCCTTGGTGGGAGACCTTGAATACGCTACAAATTCCTACAAGCTAGGAATCTGTCTTCTCTGGGTTGCTCTATACTTGAAAAATATAAAATATAAAAACAGAACAAAAATGTACCATTACCATTATTTTTTTCCTAAACCCACAGGTTATTGGGGGGAGGGGGATAAAGTCAGTATATAGTAAATAATTGATTTGTTTTTGTTTTTGTTTTGTTTGTTTTTTGTTTTTGGGGGTTTTTTGGTTTTTCGAGACAAGGTTTCTCTGTGTAGCCCTGGCTGTCCTGGAGCTCACTCTGTAGACCAGGCTGGCCTTGAACTCAGAAATCCGCCTGCCTCTGCCTCCCAAGTGCTGAGATTAAAGGCGTGCGCTACCACCGCCCGGCTAATTGATGTTTCATAGTTTCAAAGTCAAGGTAAATAAGATTTAAGGCAGCAAGCAGGAATGGTGGGGCATCTTGTAGACAAGGGCTCCTCTTACCTTCTCTACAAGTTCTCTTTTCTTTGACAGAATAAAGCCCTCAAAGGACTTGTCTCCATAACCCAGGGCACTTCCGGAGGGATTATAAAGGGGCTGCACCAGAACTAGTATGGTGGGAGCAGAGGTCTCCTGGCCTTCCACACAGGAGCCATGATGCACTGCAACAGGCTCACAAAGCAAGGTGAGTACTGCCTCAATTTTAGCAGCATGGGGCCCTGGTGTGCAAGCCATCTAAGTGAACAAGCGCCGGCTGCCAAGTCCCCATACCAGCCCAGCCCCAAGATGGCTACTCACCTTTTTCAGACAAGACACGGTGCTGCTACTGTTTCTGCAGGAACTGAGGGACGATTCCACATCTTTCTTGACCAGAGTCAGGTAGTAACCCGTTCCCAACTGGTTTTTCAAAAACAGGGAGGAGCCCACACAACACAGCTTCCCATGGGAAATAATGGCAATTCTATCCCCTAGGATGTCTGCTTCGTCCATGTGGTGTGTAGACAAAATAATGGTGCGGCCTGTCAAGACACAAACACAAGGAGATGGGATAGCGGGACTTGTCAGTTCTCACTGATCCTAATGGCATGAACGCCAGAGATGTCACATACGAGAAAGACATGCAGAGGCCTTTAACCTCTGTAGATGTGACCGATGGCAAGGCTTGGGGGACAACAGTTTGCAATTGTCACAAAAATGAGGGCAGTGTTTATTTGGGATTCTGCTCTGTCAAGTGTGCTAAGAAGTTTACAGACAGACGTTCCCATTAGTCACGGCCAACATGAACAAGGACACGGTCTAACTACAACACATATGTGTATGCTTATACCCTTTCTGCTCTTCTGGTAAGCCCTTAAATAATGAAATATACGTCTTAAGAATCTTGTACAGCAGGACAGAAACTGAACTTTAAGGAGGCCCCAAACTTTTCTTGAGAAGCAACTCTGTGACCCTAACAAAACCAGTCACAATTCCCAAGAGCCCTTCTCTATCCCAGGTCATGACTGGAAATAAATAACAGCATGTACCTTGCCGGTATTTCAGCAGGAGTTCCCATATTCCCCTTCGAGAGTACGGGTCAACACCTGCTGTGGGCTCATCTAGAATGACAACCTTGGATCCACCCACGAAGGCCAAGGCCACAGACAGCTTTCTCTGCATCCCACCTACAAGACAGAGAAGACACATCCTCAAATGGTAAGTGGGGGCAGAGGTGGTGAGAGATGGCTGGAGGTACTCATCTAGAGACAAGAGGGTTACTTCTGTCAACAAGTGCCCAGGCTTGAACTCTGGTGTGTGTGTCTGGAGAAGGAAGGAAAGGGAGAGGTAAGGAAGGTACCTAGGGCTCACCTGACAGCTGACTTGTTTTGCTTTTCAGCTTGCTGGGGGGTAAGCCAACATCCAGGGCCATCTGCTCCATCTCTGCTTTCACATGCTTCTCTGAGAGCCCCTTTAGGCGGGCATAGAACCAGATGTGCTCTTCGACAGTCAGCCTGGGGGAAAGAGGGGCAGGTCAGCTCAGGGCCCAGCAGGATGTATGTACCTTGGCACAGTTTTCTTCTCTTCCACACCATTATTGCCTTTTAAAAAGAAAAGCATTCAATTTCTTTAAAAAGATAACCAGAAAGGAGTATTCTTGGTACACAAACAGTGAGCCATACAATGGAACATTTATATCCTATGGCCAGCAGGCCTGATCATAAGGCACCAGGCCATTAAAACTCTAAATTCCAGATTCTCCATTCAGTTTTTTAGTGGCTGTGCTGGCTCAGTATTCACTGGTGTGGATGATCCTCAATGGGTCTCAGGTTCTACCTCTAAAGGGAAGGGAAGCCCTGAAAGGCCTAGAAGCACAAGCCACTGAATTTAGATAAAGGAACCTCAAGACCCACAAGGTGGAAAGGCTTTGCCTGCAGTCAGAGCACTCAGAACATTCTTTGTTCCTCCACCAGAGAGCTCAGGACTTCCTCTGTTCTACCAGGTCTCCTTTAGGATCCAACTTGCTAGTGGGACAACCTGGGTGGGAACAAACTTGAGCAGAGAATGGCAGGGCCATTGCACCAAGTGTCTTTTGAAGTTCTTGTACCATGCCTTAAGGAATATTCTGGTTAGTCTAGACAGAAACTAAAATTACTCAGAAAGAAGGACCCTCAATTGAGGAACTGCCTCTACCACATTGGCCTGTAGGCATATCTGTGGAGCATTTTCTTGATTAGAGGCTAATAATGTGGGAGGGCCCAGTCCACTGTGGGTGGTACCATTCCTAGGCAGGTGGTTCTGGACTGTATAAGAAAGTTAAGTTACATTAGCCATGGAAGGCAAGGCTGTAAGCACCATTCCCTCATGGTCTCTGTTTCAGCTCCTGCCTCCAGGTTCCTGCCCTGAGTTCCTTCAGTGATGGGCTGTGATTGGACAGTTGTAAAATTAAATAAACATTTTATTCCCCAAGTTGCTTTTGGTCATTGTTTTATCATAGCAATCAAAAACAAACTAGAGCAAGGAGGAATGATCAGGATGATCAGATGGCTGAGTTAAAACAAAACAAAAACAAAACAAACAAACAAAAAAAAAAACCATTCAATCCAGTAATGGAGAACATGGCTTTCTAAATCCCATCAGCCACCTGACTGATGATACAACTTTACCTTTCTTTCCCTGAAATCAAAAGGCAACTTGTCACTGTGTGTCAGGAGAGGTAAGACCTACCACTCCATACCCAAAGAAGGGCAATTCTTTAGTAATACTCTACTCAGAACACCAAGACTCCCAAGTCACAAATGGGGGTGGGGGTGGGGGTGGGGGATACTCCTCTCTGGGTGCTTCTGCTACTCACATGTCAAACAGCACATTATGCTGGGGACAGACCCCCAGGTTCTGCCGGATGGAGCTCATCTCAGAGCGAATGTCCTTCCCCAGGATGTAAGCAGTGCCAGACGTTGGGGGAAACAACCCAGTCAGTATTGACCTGAGGACAAGAGTAACAAATTCAAGAATCAGGAACACCCAGCCTCCACCCAGTACTGCAGAGTCAGGGCAAAGAGAGCAGATCACACCACTTGACACAATCCAATCCAATCCAATCCAATCCAAGCTAATCTAAGAGATGCCTGCAGAGCAAAGAGGCCATTTGCTTTACTGAGTAGCTAAGCATAAGCCTATGTCTTAGAAAGAGGAGTTTGCTAGAAGCATCTGAAAAATGACACTCTTAATTTGCAACAGGATGTATTTCCTTAAAACGTATTTTTGTATGCCTAACATCTTGTACAAAAAAAATGAACAAACAAGAACATACTGTTAAAAGATAGAAATGTTTTGTGCTGCAGAACAGAATTTCTGAGTATCTCAGTCATGTTCATAACATGCTGGTTTTATGTTGAAGAAGAAAGCCTGTCACCCCCCAAAAATCAACTTCTGGAACAGCAGAGGGGCCACACTACAAACCATAAGCAAACTATGATATTCTATAGCCCCTCCTCTGCCCTCACAGGTCCCTGGGAAGGCAGAGGGAGAGAGTTATTCAGGCCTTCTCTCCTCTGCTTGGAGACAGATTTTTTTTGGGGGGGGGGAGGGTGTCCTTCTTCCTCTAGCTTTTTTGATCTTTCTTTCCAGTCTCAGGCTTCAAATCTCTGAATCAATAAGTTCAAAAACCTCAGATTCCAAGAAAGCTGAGGAATTCTGAGTACTGCATGGGAAAGCTCTTCAAAAGGTCCCTGCCTGTTTTTTTAGATAGACTAAAGGAAAAACACCTAGCAAAATCTAGACCTCAGAAAGCATGCTCATGATTGACACATTTCTTCCCATCATGCTCCACTCTTAGCCCAGTGACCAATTCAATTTCCTTAGGTCTATGTTTCTAAGTGGTGATGTCCTATGACAGATCTCGGGAGAGCCACACCCTCTTCTTACATGGTGGTGGTCTTCCCTGCTCCATTGTGGCCCAGGAAGGAGGTAATCTGGCCCTCGTAAAAATTTAGCGCCAAGCCATCCACAGCAACCTTCATGCCATCTCGGTAAACCTTCACCAGGTTCTGAATGGATACCCCCAGCCTCAGATGAGTGGGTTCCTCTTCCATGCAGACTGTGACAAAAGAAAGGAGACAGAGATGGTCCCACAGGAAACACTCACCTGATCAGTAGCGTGCACAAATACAAAAGTCTGGGCTTAGAATTTCAGAACTACTTTCTGTCCATGCTCAACCTTTAATGTTGCCGGCAAACACAAGATGAAGTATCTTAAGCCCCTTGGAATACTCAGAGCTGACAGTAGCAATGAACTTATAAAAAACACATTAGTCTGTTGATGAAGAAAGGCTGCACAAACAATTAAAATACAGGATGCCAACAGACATTTTTAAAAAACATATCTAAAAGTGTAATGGATCTCCATACTGGGCAATATTACTCATAAATTGTAATATATTACAATTTGAGTGGATCTCAAAAGAATTATACCAAGAGAAATAAGGATCCACCAAAAAAAAAAAAAAAGAGAAAGAAAAGAAAATCAATTTGTTCATGTGGGTACCGAACAACTGGAACTGGGGGCTATTCCAAAAGCTGTTGACTGTATGTGGGATATGTTCTACTACCTGGGCTGCCCTGTCTGGCCTCAGTGGGAGAGGAGGCACCTGGCCTCACAGAGACTTGAAGTGCCAGGGTGGGAGGATACTCAGAGATGTCCCCATGTCCTCAGAGGAGAAAGGGAGGGGGGGGAGATTATGGGAGAGGGGTAACCAGGAGGGTGGCAGTGAGCAGGATGTAAAGTGAATAAAGAAATAAAATAAAATGTTTAAAATTGCCTGTTATCCACACTATAGAGCACCAAAAGCTAATCACTGGAGATCTGAGGAAGGGCAAAGAAGAGAGACCCTGACAACTTAGGGAGGAAGCAGGCCTACTGACAATGCAGAGAGGAAGCAGATCTCTGACAGAGTAGGAGGTGGCAGACTGTGGACCGTGTAGGAAGGAAGCAGGTCTACTGACCTCACAGGAAGAAAGCGGACCACTGACAATGTAGAAGGAAGCCACACCGAGCACAAAGATACACACAGAAATCCTGGGAAGAACTGGGGCACCTCTACCTGCAGTCAGAAGCTAGGAGGGGATTAGCGCCCTGTGTGAGAAAGGATGGGAAGTTACAAAGCACAGACTGGGTCTATAGCAGCCCCGTAGCATCCACCTACAGAACCCCTGCCATAGACCACCACAGCAAGGAAGGCAGAGAGACTAGGCCCACAATGATGGCTAGTTATTCCTCTTGGCTTCACAGAATAGCACAATTATCCAAGACGGGAGAGATAAGATTATACTGATCAAAATATACTTTCCTAGTAGCGGGGAGACAAAAGAACTGCTCCTCAGGAGGCAGACAGGGTTCCCACTAAGTGCGTGGGATGGCAATGGAATGGGTACATTTCGAAAGAGTGTACTGCATGGGGCTTTTCCACCTTGATTGTGGCTTTGGGGTCATGTTAAATGCAGGAGGCATGCTCGGCTCTGGCAGGGCAGCAGCAGCAGGTGTGGGAGAGTGCTGGTCAGGGGTACTTACTTTCTGAAACTCCCTTCTGACTGGAACCAGGGTGGCTCTTCTCATCAATTTCCTCCCCAAACCAGTAGGACTTGGTACAAGGAAAATACCAGGGCCTGGGAATTCCATACTGCCCTGAAAGCAAAGCACAGGCAGCACAGGTGTGACCCTAGCTGATGCTAGGGTTTCTGACGTTCTCTAGCCAGACCTTCTTCCTCCTCTACCTGCTCTATGGGGAAGGAATAGACTGGAGGGAGACGGCTAACTTGCTGAAATCTACAGTGCAGATCATATATTCTACACCTCTCCATGGCTTCGCAACAACTCCCCAGGTGGTGATAGCATCCTCATTTTAGAGATGAGCAAAATGAAGGACAAGTAGCCCTCTCCAAGGTCACTTACTCAAAAAATTAGGATTCAGAATGTGAATCTCAATCTATACACGCAAATCGCATGGTCAATGGAGGAAGTTCAGATAATGGGTTTTAAAAACATTACAAATGGGCTTCCTTGGAGGAGAGTCAGAAAGTGAACATGAGCCTAACTTCGCCCTCCCCTAAAATCTGATCTCAGACAGAAATATATCCTAAAGAGGAAACATTTGTACTTGGCAAAGAAGGTTAGGAAAGCCTCAGAATTTATTGTTGGTGAATACTAATTTGCCTTAAGCCACAGGCAAGGGCTGAGACCCAATCTATTATATTAGTCATAACTTGCCGTTAAGAGATAGATGTTCTCCTAGGGCTTCCTCTTCTGGGGACATCGCACTAAGAACCCAGTCAGTACTGAGAGAAGCCTGCTGGACTCTGATCTAGTGTAGCCCAGCTGAGGTCATCCCCAAGCACTGACAACTGACAGACACATGACCTTAGGCAAGTCCCTCAAATTCTGAGTTAGATCTCTCTTTCAGAAACTGTCTACCATAGCAAACAGCCCAGAGTAACCTTCTGAACCAGAGTCTGTAAAGTACTTTGCTCAGCGCCTGGCACACTGGGCTCAAGAGATGAGTAGCACAGTGGTAGTGACATGCTGGCTTTCAACACAGGTGCCTTTCCTTGGACTATTTGTTTATCACAAGCTTAAAGCCCAAGCCAACTCCTGGGGAGCTCCCTGTCCTTCATCCATTGCAACACAAAGAAAGGAAGTACCTACAGGCAGGAAGTTGC
>NW_022196900.1:13898644-13910992 GCF_008632895.1 Mastomys coucha
CCCCGCCCCCATCAGTTAGCCAAAGCAGTATGGAAAGCTTGGGTTACCTGGAAAGACCGCTTCGATATACCACGTCATCACACCATAGAGAAAGGTGTCAAAGACCATCATGGACACTGCAGTGGTGAGATTGAAGCCGTCCTCCTCCACCGGGCTCTCAAAGAGATTGTCCCATTGGACCCCAATGCCTTGCTCCTCAAAAAGGGCGAAATACTCACAGCCGAATCCAAAAGCCACAGGAGACAGCAGGCTCTGAGAGAAAGAGGCAAGAGGAACTGATCTACGTATGTCCTTGCCTCTCTCATTTTTTCCTCTTCTGATGTAAATTCCACCTTGAGAAGTCTGACTTTGCAAATTACATCAATTAGAAGGCCCGTAAGTACTCTCCTAGAGTCCCTTTGGAGAAGCGGACTCTCTTGCAACATATAAAATGATTTCATTTATAAGCACTCATTATGCAGACACGGTTCAGAAATGTATGCATGAGAGCAGGTGAGACTTTAGAACTGTACGCTTCCCAAGATATTACAAGGCTCAACGATCCTGTCCCCTGTCCAGCCTCATACTGACATTCATCAAGGACTTTTAACACTGATCAGTCATTGAATATTCAAGATCAGAGAAGCTGCTTCAAGGCTTTTACATCTAAGAGACTCAAGCCTTCCGCACTTGGAGCATGCTGAGAGCCTAATATCTTATCAGCGACCCAAGAGGGCAGGTAGTGAGTGGCTCTTATTGGTGTTCCCACATGCTTAAAGGCTACACACCTACATTTCACAAAAGACTAAAATGTCCCGGTCAGGGATTTGTGGGAGGGTAAGTCATGTTTGGTTTTGTTCAGTCTGGAAAATATTACCCAAGTCAAACAACACAATGGATACAAGAAAGACAAGGGACATGAATGAGCCATTTGTGGCCTCAAGCTGTCCATGGACATGACTTTGCTGTGAGCTTTTATGGCCAAAGAACTAGAAGATAAGGGGTGGACATGGTATCTACTGCCTAAACTAGATCCATTCCCCAATGTCATGTATCTCCAACCAATTTGAGGCACAATCTGATGATCTCTGACAAAAATCAAATCCAACCAGTATTTATTCTAAGGGCAAAGGAAAACAATTCAGTAAGAGGGGAGAACAAATGGATTATCCAGCTCCCTGGGGAGGTGGGGGGGTGGACACCAGGACTACAACCTCTGCAGAGAGACATGAGTGACTTACAGCAAAGATCTTGATGGAGAAGCCCACGTAGTCCTGCCATGCTACACACAGCACATAGGGCAGGTACAGTGTGAAGTAGATGATGCCCCCACAGGCTGCTGCCAGGTTGGCACGAGAGAAGAGTGTGCTAATGAGGAAGCACTGTAGAATGGTCACTACGGCAAACACGGACAGGAAGACGAACACCACGCTGGGGTCACTATAGGGCAGCAGGTTTCCTAACTGGAGAGGAAGAGTCTGGATAAATGTGTAGCCTTGGCAAGCCCGGTCACTTACATGATCTTAATGCTGGTTTTTACACATAATTCTTTCAGAGCTAATGCGGGGAAACCATGCTGCTTGATTTTCTGATGAGGAAATGAAGCCCAGGAGAAATAACTTACTGGAGAGACTACGCATGAAAAATCACAGCAGAATTATGGCTAAGGACAAGGTCTGGGACTTTCTACTTGAATCTTAGTGGATAATTTTGTTCTCTGTCTCTCACAGAGATCAAGGAATTTGGCTTCTCCTTGTCTAAGGACAACTATTGCCTCTAAGAAAAAAGTCGTGTGAGACAACAGCCCACGCATCCTTTCTCTCCAAAAGCCTAGGGAAAAGGCCAGGCAACCTGAACTTTTCCCTGGTAGATACAAAGTCTTCCATTCATACTCTCATCTATAGTGTTGTGGATCTTTTGAGCTCTGAGCTCATCGGTAGTCACTGTGGACACTGAACCAAGCCCTGTCAACACACAGCTGACTTAAGTCAGTTCCCACACACTGGCCACAGGGTCCCTACCCTTGTCACAAGGCTTAGGTCCTTGCCCTCAGATACCAGAGCATGAGAAAAGAGTTTGTTTCAGAACACCATGCAAATAAATCTTGGTTCTGGGATCCTTGTGTGCTTTAGTGAGGCTCTGACTTTCCCTGAGCACTTAATGGGTTATTGTAGGGAGGATATGCTGGGGCAATTCACAGCATGTCCTCTGACCAGTGCTTGGCATCAGTGAGTGCTCATATGTAATATATTGTGCCTGGTATTAGGACGAATGTTACATTCTCCTGCTTTGCTCTCTTGCTTTCTTACAAAACACTAACTTTTATAAGAGGCATCTTCGTATGAAATAACTGTTGAAGCAAAAAAGCATAAGAGTAGAATTGTGTGTGAGGCAAAACCTCACTGCCCAGACTCAACTTTAAGGGGTAGGGAGGGCTTACTAGATTGCAGGTAAGAGACAATCAGATGTTAGTACCTCTGTTGTCATAGCTAGGAGAGCCAACAGGCCCTGGAACACCCCTTCCCTGGTGAGTCCCATGAGCCTCCATCCAGTGACTGGCTCAATGACAGAAACTCTTGGACAAACTGTATGTTCTCCAGAACATCCCACTGGGCTGTTGAATCATGGCTCAACTCCTCCCTCTGCCTAACCCAGCACATGCTCCATCCCTCCAGATACTAATCCCTAATAATTATCCATATTCCAAAGTCTGCCTCAGCCTCTCCCTCCAGAGAGCCAAACCTTTAACAGCATCTGCCTTTCTGACTGTTGAGTTTACAAACTTGGAAATAACCCCCACCCAGTACCCCAAAGGATAAACTCCCGAGTACATAGTGTGGTACATGTAAATTCATGCTTCTCCAAAAGCATGAGCCCTGGGTTCTAGCTACTTAGCTACTAATTAACCCAGTGGGTTGACTGGCACAAGCCCTTACCCCTCCCTGGCTTTCCCCAATCCTGAACAGAGGGAAGCCCACATGATGCAGAAAACCCTTTACACTTTAGCTAGATTATTAGGCTGGTCAAGAGTTCCTTGTCAAGAAGAGTAAGTGAGTCCACCTTACCTTCAGGATGACCACCAGCAGGCCAGCACTCACAAGCAGGGGGATGAGACTGCTAATGAACCAGCTAAACCAGAGGATGCCATTGTCCAGGCCCATGATCCGCATGGTCTCCTTCAAGCGAGCCTCCTTCTCATAGACAATGCCCTTGATGATCACAGCCACAGAGTAGATCCAGGCCAGAGTCATGAAGAGGGGCATTGAACGGCTCATGACCCGCAGAAAACTGGAGGCACAGAGAAAAAGGCATGGGAAAAATAAAAGTGTAAGCCCAGCATCAACCCAAGGCTTTGCATACTAGAGGAAAAAAAAAAAACACATCAGGGTCGGCCCACTGAATTCTCAAATGACCAAATGTCTCATTAGCAGTAGACAGACATGAGACTTGGGCTTTGAGAGTATAGCCATGCAAAATTTCTTAAGGGGCTTACTTTTATAACTAGGAAGCGGTTAGGGTGATAATAAGGTAAAGGTAAGTTACTTTACTAAGTACTAACCATGAAGGGCGGGTGCAGAATCCTACTTGGGCTTTTGCTAAAGGTCAGTGTCTCTAGGATCTCCTATTTACTTGCTTTCACCCTCACACCGTGAAGAAACATGCACATGCACACACTCTCCACAAGGACCTGGTTATCTAAGGAAGATGTTGGCCTGTCGGTGCACTCACATGTCATCCACATAACAGGGGTAGGGCATCTGTTGCACATAGACACCCGTTTTCTTCTCAGTTCCTGTCAGCACTCTGATGATGGCCTGTTCCACCACATCCTGCAAGTAGGCGAAGCCGCCCCAGACATAGCGCATATCTTCAAAGGGGTCAGCTCGGGGACCAGGGTCCCAGTACCTGAAACCAAACATCAGCTGATGAAACACTCCTACAAAGCACACTCTGAAAAATCCAATTACCCACAGTTCCCCCACCCCCACTTCCTCGGACACTCTTTCTAATTTTCTATCTCTCATTCTTTATTACAGTTGACAAGTACATAGATTCTTAGATATAAACAATCACAATGGATAGACTCCTTATGGGGCATATTTTTCTTTTCTCTTTTCTGGTGACTAACATTGCATTTGATGGACATACTGGAATTTCCTTATCGGTTGCCTGCCTCTTATAAAAATATGTATAGCTAGCATGGAGACCCTATCAGCTTATTTTTCTTTCTCCTGACTTTTAAGTCCTTTAGGTTAGTCTTTGGAACAGGACTGTGTAAACAGAAAGAGTAATAATTTATAGCCTTTGAATAACAGTCCCCAGCAATGGAACTTTACTGAAGCCATGCTGCGGCCGCTTTGTTGTTGACCTTCCTTAATCCAGTAGTACCACCAATTACAAAAGTCATCCAAATCATGTTCTTGAGCTTTGCAAGACTGTGTTTCAACTTACCCATCCTTGATCTTATTAGTTCTCTCAACGTTGTCAATGTCCATCCGGATCTTGTACTTTACATGATGGGGCAGCTCCGCACTACCAGGAGTAACGCCTGTGAACACGATACCAGCCCAGAACTTCCTCTCATCCAGCAGTTCCATGGACTTGTTGATGAGCCTGACTTCTGTCGGGATGGGCTCCAGCTTGTTCAAGTTGACACACTGACAGAGAGAAGGAAGCCTCATTAGAACACTGGAAACCAGAAAGACAAGTGGTAGCCAGAACTCAGCTTCCTCCGAGAGGCAGGAACTAGCTGCTGGAATTCTTAAGCTGCACCACCTACCCATCTCTAAAGTAGTTCTCCAGGTTTCAGCCAAGCTTAGAACTGAGATTTAAGTGAAATACTGAAAGGTACTTGCTGTTTTGTGTGAGGGAATTATTCTCTTAGCAATTTTTATTCTCTTAGCTACATGGCTTAGCAATGTTGAGTCACAGCATCTAAGCAACTAAAAATCAGATCAGAAAAAAACATTCTAGTCAGCCCTTTTCCTTTCCATCATTTTTAGGATTAAAGAGTAAGAGTTTTATCAGTCCCAAATTAGATTAGATAAGTTTCGTAAATAATGCCTTTATAATATTACAGTTTATTATCCTTAGGATCTAGAATATCAAAACAGAGAAAAAGCTAGAAGAGATAACAGAAACACTGGAGTCAATCTGAAACAAATCTAGAAGTAAGCCTATTCGATCATTAGGCTATTCATCTGGTGTTTATCTTGCTTACCAGGCCTGCAGGACATAGCTGTACGTGACACCACACATTCATTCTAAGCTCTCCTTCTCCCTATAACTTTATTGCAACAGCTCAAAGGGAAAAAAGGCCCTAGTCTTTGCTAAAGCGTATGCACAGTAGACCCTCACCTCCATGAATCGAGATATTGTCTGAATTGCCTGGTTGGTCTCATTGAAAGCTTCTCTCCATGTATACACAGAGCCATTTGGGGACTGGACATCCTCCGGGTTCTTGGCCAGAAATGCCATGATGTCTTGGGCAGTCCAATCTAATCCATCCAACGTCTGTTCCCAGAACTGGTCATTGCCTCTGCTGTCTAACAGCGTCTGTCATTCCAGGAAGGACACGTGAACAGTGATCATCAAGTTCATGGTAATGAGCACATTTGACAAAGATTGAAGTCTGACATGACTGATGCTGGCCAAGACTAAGTGAGAAGCTGAGACACAAAGTCAGACCTCTGACTTCAAACTTCCCACTGTACCAGACAGCTCAGGTTGTTTTAACTCTAACGACAGTTAATAGTAGTGTGCTGAGGGATCTAGAGGCACCAGAACTGACACAACTCCACAAGGGTGTGGCTTTGGTACGGCCCATCTCACAAATAGGAAAATGGAACTTTGAGGATATTAAGGTAGCTAAGGAGCTTTCGGGAAAGCAAGGCTGGAAAACAGGCATTGATTCCAGCATACCCACTGTACTGTATTACCCTCTCTTTTGAGATAGGGTCTGATGATGTCAAATAAAAACCCTGTCTCTAGACTCAGCCCACTTTTAATGCTTAGTTTAGGGAAGTAATCCTCCTGGTCAATCCAAATAAAAGATGGTCTTTCCTAACTCTAGGACCTAGGGATCATGATGAGGAAAAGAAGACCTGCTTCCCATCAGAGTTTGAGATCATCTGGGGCATATAGTGAGTTGCACACAAGTCTGAATTACACTGGGAGACCCTGCTTTTTGTTTTGTTGTTTTTAAAAGGTGTAGGGAAACATCTACATATGCCCAATTCAATTAAAATTCTCTTAAATCCCTTTACTGTCAGATACAGAACAATCCCAAGAGGTAGTAATATGGATGCCAAGGAAACAAGGCCTAGGGTCCGTGCTGCAGTGTGTCCGGTGGGAGCATCCCACGAATCCCTCAGAAGAGAAAGACTGGAGCTCACGGGAGAACAATGCACCACCAGTGTCAACTTTCGCCATGACTCGGCATGAAAGCACATGGCTGTTGCTCTTGACTGTTCTCACCCACGTCCCGCGCGTACAAAGGCTCCAAGTTAAGCATTCTGCACGGTGTAACGGCACTGGTGCGTGAAAGGAGACTCTGGTTCCTTCATCTCCAGACGCTCTTTGATCAGTAACCTGTCCCCCAAGGGGACCAGGAGCACCCCTAAACTCCCAAAGAAGTACACAGCCTCTAAAAACCCAGCAACCCTAAGGGCACAAAGGTTCAATTCCAGTAACCTGGCAAAAATCCTCCCATGCTTCTTAACGGCAGAAGAAATAAAAGGAAGTGGCCTTCCTCGCCATGGCAACAAGACTTGGTCTAATGATCCTGGCTGAGACTGGGGCCCAGATGAGGTGGTTAAACGGCTCTCCTGCTGATGCAAAGGAGACACTGCATTCTCAGGCTGCTCTCCCTTTGATCCTTCCTTATGTCTGGAGCATGCATCCCTTTCAAGTGGCTCCTACATGTTAAGTGCCATTTCCTCCACTCCACAGCGGTGGGCTGAGGAGCTAGACTCTCTCTGAGCCTGGAGTTCCAGAATCCCTGACCTGTCTGCATGCCTGATCATGCTTCTGTTCTCATACCTCCTTCTGAGACATGGCATACTGCTCCTACCTCAGTGACTAGAGCCCAAATGAAAAGACTCAAGGGTCCTGCAAGCACCAAACTCTACTCCATTTCTGCTCTTCACCAGGTTTTGTGCAGAGCTGCTACTGGACCATGAGGGGCAGCGATGCTGGCATACCCAGGGCTATCGCTGCACTGAGGCCTTTGCTTCTACAGAAGCGTTGGCTGTGTGGCTTCAGCTCATCTCAATTGCTTCAACTGACAGAACTGCTATCTCAGGGATTTCTGGGAAGATGTCCAGAAACCTTTTCAAGATCAAGCGAGCAAAGCCGAGGACAGTAGCTCACCCGGACAAGGTCCATCTCTTGGCTCTTCTCCATGAAGGTCCAAATTTGGGGGCTGAGTTCTTCCCACATGCCCTCCAGGTCATGGAACACAGCCAACTCCTGAAAGGTCTTATTGACCTAGAATCAAGTAGGGAACCAGGATTCATACAAATAGAAGAGAGGCAGAGGCAATGAGCATTCCAAGATTCACTAAAAAACACCACCCATTACAGACCTCTGCCCAGTCCTTCCCCTTCCTCAAGAAATCCCTCCTATAGATATAATTCAAACACTCAGGGCTGGGGCTCTGGCTCCCGAGATTACATGTGGATTTGTTGTGGTTTGTTTTGTTTTTAAAAAGCCCCATTATGGCCAAGAGTAAACTCGGCAGACTCCAGATATCTGAAGCTGCCTTCACTTCTTACCCCTAATTCTGGGGAGATTATGGGGACAGAGTCCTAAGCCTGGACAGCTTACCTCAGCCATGACCTGCCGTGTAGCTGGTGTGTCAGGTGTATAGAGAATCTTTCCAACAAGCAGTGGCTTGAGTGCCTTCCAAATAATTCGAGAAAGAGGACTAGACTCCAAGTTCTTCATCAAATCATTGCAATAAGGAGCTACAAAGAAGACAGAGGACAGACAGGAACTTCTATATCATGGCCAGTTGCCAACAGAAACAGAAGATTTGGGAGCCCAGAAGCCGGTGCAAGGTGCAGATCCCCCTCCTGCCCATCACCTAACAGTCATGCAGCGGATAACTTCCTCAGCTGAGCCTCAGTTTGCTCCGCTGTAAAACGAGAGTTTGAAAGTTCGTAACATCCACTTGGCAGAACTATGAAGAGCATTAGATGGGGTATTTCCAGTGAGGTCTTTACTTGACCTCAAAATCATCAGGCCCTCTCTCAGACTCACATCTGAGCTGATCTAAAGGAAAGTTTTGGCTATGCATGTGCCATCCCAACTCTAGCTCCACACCCTTATGTCAGCCCTCACAGTGCTTTTCACTGGACCCAAACAGGATGCTTCCTGGGGAAGCCAGAGGACTGCATTTAGACTTTAGTATCAAGAAAAAGCCAGGCATTTCCTTAGAAATTAATAGATCCTATCACAAATAGTATTTATAGTTAATAAAAATTCAAAACTGAAATATCCAAAGTTCAAACAGACAAAATGGGCTATGCTTAGATACCATGAAACTTCTCGAAGCTGCTTGATAAAAAAGTGAGAAAATGATAATAAAGATAATGCGTCCAGGGGCAAACTAGAAATGATTCATGACCTCACTCATGGTATGCAAGCACTCTATCGCTGTGTTCTGTCTCCAAAGCCAGAATTATTTCTAAAGGAAACAAGCCCTCAATTCTATCTGTTGTGTAAACAAGAGATGCCCTTGGATCGATCTGGAGGCTTGGAAGAAAACATGGCTTCATAAAACTGCCTACACCACCATCTTATAAAGCAACTTGTAAAGTTCTAGAGAGCTGTGCCCCAGACGGCACAGGCTGTGTGACAGCCACACGTGAAGCTGTCTCACTTCTCGCCTGTGGTTGGAAATAGGGAATGGTGGCATATTCAAGGCAAAGAGGCCATTGTTAGAACTGTAGCACTGGACAGATGCTGCATATGACGAGGCGCAGGACACACCACCTCTAGATAAAGAGTTACAGGATTCTTTACCACCCAGAATGTCTGGGTTTGATGGTGTATACATGCCACCATTAATAAGATAGTTCACCTGAAAAAGCCAGGAGGGTTTGGGCTTGAATCCCAGATCCTGGGGATTACCTAGGAATGCAGCTTTAACCAAGACACTTAACCTCTGGGCCCATGAAATCTAAGGTTCCAGAACCTTTCTTGCAGGGTTACTGTGAGAATCAAATAGGTAATTTAAACAGAATGCATTATGCATAGGAAATTTTGCTTTAATGTTAGCTTTTCTTGTAGTTGTTGTAATTGCTATTATTACCATTATTCACTTTTAGGTGTTTATTGTAAAGCTTACCTCACAGGAATATAATAATAAAATTATAGCTATAATTATAATGATTATACTATTTTATAATTATTCTATTTTATAATAATATACTATTATATGATAATTATGATAATTAAAATAATATGAAATTAAAATATCTCATCATTTTTAAGTTTTCTGGCTTCACTCAGGTATTAGTGAACAACAAAAATGATCCGTATTTTAAGAATACAACCTGCTGTTCTGATACACGTATCTGCTATGATGTGATTAACACAACCTAGCCAAGCTGATACACGTATCTGCTATGATGTGATTAACACAACCTAGCCAAGCTGATTAATATCTCCGTCACTTCGTGTAGAAGCCCACTGAATCTGTGCAGTAACATCAAGACGAACTCCCTTACCAAGTTTACAGATATAACACAGTGTTACCACACCTTCCCTACACTGTCCATTTCCTCTCCTGCATTATACATTCTGCACAAGTAAATTTTGTACTCTAACCAACCACCCCATCCCTCTATTGCCCCCAGCAACCTCTTTTCTTACCTGCTTTGTGTAGCATTTTTTTTTCTTTTAGAGTCCACATATGAAAAGAACTGGGAAGATTGGATATCAATCACTCATTCATCTTTTGGGTATTGTTACTAAACACGTGAGAAAGACTAGGCCCTCTATTCAAAGAACTGAGAGTGATTCCTTTATCAAGGACTTTGTCCTCGAGGAGCAATGTCATGAGAGCAAACAGAGAGGACAACCTTTGCAACCACACAGAATAAAGGAAGCCATGACGACTGGGTGACACAGGATGAGCCCAGACCTAAGCTTGGGATGAGGATGCGGCTTTGGTCTACACGGCCACTCACTTGTAGAATTGTCATAGAAGGTGTCCATGTCTTCCTCGGTGCCATTCCCTCCAAAGAGGGCTTTGTAGTTGTTATCCTCATACCAGTTGAGGGACTTGATCTTCAGGCCCCCACCCTCCGGGTGACCACACACGATGCGGGACACAGCCTGGTATATCTGGGTGGAGGAGCTGGAGCTGTTCACGTTGGTCAGAAACATCACCTCCTGCCGCATGTCGCTCCAGCTCTTTGTGCTGAACAGCTGGTGTCCGGGTGGGAAGGGAAAGGAGAGAGAGCAAGGGGCCCAGGGAAGGATGGGAACAAGAGAGAAACAAACACTTGATTTTCTTAACCTAAAAGCAATGTTACAGAACATACAGTGTCTAACGTTAACCTTAAAGCCCTGCGGTGATTAGCCAAGGCCTTCTTTCCTCTACCTATGGTGCTGGGACCTGCAGTATCTTCTTATATAGTCATCCCCAATTGGTGGCTCCCCCTAGCACCTGCCTGAGGAGAATTCCTGCCCATTCTCCTTCACCATAGCTCACACTGTACACTTTCTCTGTGACTTGCCCTTGGCTCACAGGGAAGGGTAAGCCTTTTCACTCATCTTCCAGGCCAAGAAGAGCAGTTGTGCTTGAGGTCATTGTGTGAACAAATGGACCAGTACCGTGTGGTCTCCATCTGTTGCAATGCCCGCCCCATCCCTTTATTCTGCCTTCAGCCTCTTCCTCAGTCCAACAGCTAGGATGTAGTCATTTGCAAATACAAAGCCACACTAAATACCCTCTTTTAACTCCTCTGGCTTCCTTCGTGGACCTTAGGGCATGCTCTCAAGCATGCCCATTCCTGTGATTTATATCTGCTGCCCTTCTATGCAGAGTGTCCTAACTTCTCTAGGAATACAGCAGCTCTGTCTTTGGAGTCTACTCACCCCACTCTCTTTAAAATGCCATCTTATCACTCTTCCTACCTCTCTTACATGGTTTATTTTTTTTCTTCACTACACAGATGCCCATGGTCACATCATCAGCTGGACCCATTTATTTCTGACCTCCACCCTTCTGTGAGCTAAATGATGGTGGTGAGGTGACTGCGCTCACTGGAGAGTTGCTATAGCTGGCAAGGGCAAGCCCCTGGCCTGTGCTATGTGTGGCTGCAATCCCCCCTCCATTCTGCTTCTCACTCTTGTCTTGTACGCCTTCTCTCTTACCCACATATGGCATGAATGTCAGCTCTCACTCATGCTCTCAGCCCCACTGTCAGGTTGGCTAATGCACACACTCTCTGAGGCTCTCTGGTCTACTGCAGTCATCACCAGAAGGAGCAAACCAGAACATAAGCTGCAGAGTTTAGAGGCCTCCAATTTCAAGCTACACTGAGATCAATTAACCCTCTAGAAGACTGTGGGCAAAGTATCTGATTTTTCTGAGCCCCATTGCCAACTGTGAAATGGGTACCATAAGAGGTGCCTCACTGGACCATGAGGATGAGCCAGGCATATGAAATCTAAGAGTCGCAATCCATATGTGATACCTTGTCTTTTCCTGTCAACAGTTGGGCTTTGAACATAGCAACTAACTTTCTTTCTAAACAAGGACCAAGCAAATGCATTTCTTTATTGTTACTCGGAGAGAGCACTGAGTGACATGTGACTAAACTGGCTTGAGGGTGATCTGTTGGGAGAAGCAGATGCCCATCGCTGATGCTGGAGCAGGGGTAAGCAGGTTCCAAGAGACAGTCAAAAAATGTACACAGTACACAGGCAGAATTAAAAGCAGGTACAATGAAAGAAGAGAAACTTGCTGGAATAAACCCTGAATTGACAGGTACCATCCCTACCCCCCACCCACCTGGCCACTACTACACCCACTTTGCTTTCTCCAGGAATATTCAGCAGAGAATGAGACAAGGAGGGGACCCTCCAGAGCAGTGCCAATGCACAAGGCCCTGTGGAAATCGACAGGGACTTGTAGGGCACTTTCTCTTTCTTCCCTCTGGCAGAATCGCAACTGGTCCAATTTCTCGACCTATCCAAAGGTCACTCACCCTCTCTAACAGAGGAACCAATAACAGGCTGGCAAAGTCTGCTCCTAAAGGGGGAGGGGCAGGAGAGCGAAGCCCCTCTGTCAGAGATGGCTGAGCAGAGTTGCAATAACTGAAAGGAAGAAAGAAAGACAGACGGGGGGGGGGG
>NW_022196900.1:13911002-13997505 GCF_008632895.1 Mastomys coucha
AGGGGGAGGGAAGGAAGGAAGGAAGGAAAGATAGATAGATGGATGCATGCATATCGAGGTGTTGTGTTTGGTCCCAGGGTTTTCTAAACTTTCCAAATGCACTGCTTGTTCAATAATGAATGTAAAATACTTTTGCTGTCAGGAGACAAGGTAACGTTTTGATATTTAGAAGGGAAAAAAAGATGATACAAGCATAGAAAATTAGTTAAAAGTTCAGTTAAAGATCAGGCTGAGCAAAGTCTGGGAAACTTTCCCCCATGGATTATTGTATTCCAGTGTCCTGAACATTGTAGCTTGCCTTGAGTTCCATCCATGACCAACGGAACGGACAGTGGTGGGATTCACAGGCAAGGTGAACTGTGATGTCAGGACAATGGTCCACTCTGTCATGTGTGACAACATGTAGACCTAAAGGCCAAATCAGCCCAGCCCTAGCTAGCAGCCACATTCCCAATGCTGAGCCTCAGAGGCCAGACTTCCCAAGGCAAAAGGCAGGGTGGGGAAAGCCACAGAACTCCTGTCAGCATGCAATGGCTGCTCCTGTCAGCTAGCAAAGGTGAATCCTGACGCAATGGCTGAATGGATGGCCTTGTTGTTGAAGAAGCAACATGAAGAAGTTGCTGTCAAACAAAATCAGTGCACAGAGTAGGAGGTAGGGCGCACATGAGAGAGTTTTCTTCATAAACGTGCATAGGGGCAGAAGGAGCTCACAGAGGAAGGTCTAGATTTAAACATGGGGTCCGGAGCCACTAATTATCTCTGCAACACTGATGCATTTTGGTTTCTTCTTCCCCAACGGAGATCAAACCTGATAAATTTTTAAATTACTTGTGCTTCTAAAATTTAGTTTGACTCAGCAGGTGATATTCAAAGTACAAGGACCCTGTTGGCAGAACTCAGAACGAAAGAAAATAATAGTGGTTAGTCTGTCCACTGTGGCTTACAAAACACAACTTACCTCTTGGGCCAGGCCCCCTAAGCTGTCCAGCAAGGCTGTGGTGGCTTCAGCCAGATACTGAGTCGGGAGATGAGATGTCGAGTTTAGTCTTGTCTAGAGAGAAGAGGACAAAAACCTTAGTGTCTAAGCTCAAATACAGTCTTGAAATCTCTACATAGAAAATAAATAAATCAAAACCATCCCAAATAAAGATTAAATTTAAGAAACAAGATACCAACTTCTAGCCAATAGAGAGTCCTGGACAATTACTCTAACTACATGCCGGTGTGCTTCTTTTCTTCAGATAAGGATTTCTTCTTCATGATGGTTGTAACAGTAAAAACTCAAGGCTAGTGAATAGACAGCATATACAAATATCTTATGTGGTACACCAAGGAAGGCACAGGCGTGTGTGTGTGTGTGTGTGTGTGTGTGTGTGTGTGTGTGTGACCATGCACATGTGTCTATGTGTGTTCAAAAAAATTCTGACCAGAAAGTCCCAACTCTATCTACAGTTCTACAACACACATATTTGTAGGCATGGCCTGAGAAAAGAGTCTGGGATGGTTCACAATCAATCAATCAATCAATCGATCAATAAAGTAAATAAGAAAAGATAAAATTCAATGATAACCAAAGCAAGAGAACAAGCCTCCTTTTGTTCTGTCGAGTCAGCAGATTTTCACTATTTTTTTTTTTTTTAAACACTGGAGAGGTTAACACTGTTTTTGTGTCTAGTGTTAGTCGTCACCTTGTATTTACTAATTAACATATTTAGTTGTTATGAAAAATAACCTAGCTGCACAGTAAACAAGAGAAAATAATTAATTGGGCCCAAAGCAAAGATAAATTACAATAGACAGCCTAGGGGGCTGGGACAAAAGCCTCTCAGGCTCTGTGACCAGAATTGCTGTAGGAGGAAGCTCACCGTCAGTCCCACAATTAGGAAGGATAAGGAAGAAACTCTTCAGGGGGAAGGCAGCTTTTCTTAGTGTTTTCCCAGGTTCTGATTTGTTCTATTCAACAGTCTATCAAATACCTTGAGAATTTTAGACCGTTCTGACAGCATTTATCACATCAAAGATTGCGGTGAGATTGTAACAGAGAGTGCTAGCTAAAAGTGGACAGGATTAACATATGGAACAGCCTCAGAAGCGTTCTTCTATTTGTATTTGTGGACGTGTTCCTTTTTTATTGCTATTGTTATATGTAAGTACACTGTAGCTATCTTCAGACACCCCAGAGAGGGCATCTGATCTCACTACAGATGGTTGTGAGCCACCATGAGGTTGCTGGGGTTTGAACTGAGGACCTTCAGAAGAGCAGTCAATGCTCTTAACTGCTGAGCCATGTATCCAGTCTGGCCATGTTCTTTAACGTGAGTTCCAGATGCAGAATACTGAGTTATGGACGTCATAATCTCAGTGGCTGGCACAGTCCTGTATGAACATCTGCCTATGAAAGAACTGGAGCTGCTGGACACATGGGTTCTCCTGGGAAAGCCTGTGAATAAAAGCCAAATCCCAGAGCTCCCACGGTCACAGTCCTCCGAGGGACCTATGGTCAACCCATCAATGCTATACTCGGGGACACCTGTGCTATAACTCCCAGATCATGCCAAAGGCTGTTCCTTCCTGAGGGAACTCAGGAGCAGACACAGTGGGCTGTTCTGCTTTCTCTCCCAGTTCACTTCATAACTGAAGATGGATCGGCACAGCCAAAGCTGAACCTGTGGTTTTCCTCAGTCAGGGGAAATACAAATGAAGAGGTCCCAATCTGAAGCTGCGGGAGGTAAACTAGTTTTGTGTTTAGCATGGCCCACCACTATTAACTTCGAATTAATTTATGATTCAAGATTATAAAGCAAAAATAAATGAGGACAAAACAAAATTTCCAGAGTCACCTTATATGTATTTCTAAAATCTGAAATGTAGGTGGATGCATTTCTTTTTCGAAGCCTACAGAACCCAAGGCAAGACCCATGGCATCTCCATAACCTCAGCTATTCTGCTGCAGAGCAGCACTGCTTGCTTGCATCATGGAGTTTCACAAACACCGGACTGCAAGATGCCTGCAAGGTTCTTCTGAGCAGAGCCTGCCACACAGTAAGCTTCAGGACTCCCACTTCTTCCCATCCTTAAAAGGAGCTTCGCGGGGCTCAGGAGGATAACCATCCTGCCTCTGTGCCTTGCCCTGTGCCAGGTAGGTCTACAAGACACCAAATGCCTGAGATAGCCTACCCTTAACAGTACAGTGAGCAGTCAGTCCATCTGAATAAATTTGCATCTCCCTAAGTAGTGACTGTCCCTCGAGCTGGTTTTAGAGTAAGCTTATTCTCCTTGTTTTTTTCACAATTCAAAAACTGTCCGTATGAACTTTGTACCTGCCTATTTAACCCCCGAGTGTAACTAGCCTTATATGCAAGCACAAGGACCTGGTTATCTCTACCATAAATACTGGAGCTTTCATAAGCAATGTCTTATGAGATGATTTGATGGTCAATAGTCAAAAAGTCTAAGTCTATTGGCTTACTTGAGGTCTTAGCCCCTGATTGCCTAAACCATCTATATGTAATATGGTATAGCAGCCAATGTCACCATGAAGATCTTTCTCACGTCAGTAAAAATAACACAGGGCTGGTGAGATGAGGAAGGTGCCTCCTGCCACATGTATGTGACTTGAATCTGACAACCAAGACCTGGATCCATGGTGGAAGGAGAGAACTGATGCCCACAAAGTGACCTCCAACCTCCACACATGGAGTGCCATTCACAAACAAATAAAGTGTAATTTTAAAGTAACTTGTAAGTAGATGTTCAGTATACTTTAACAATATCGGCAGCCCGCAGTTGATACAAACTGATGCTCAAGGCACAGACTGATGTAACAGAGTTAAGATATATGTGCCCACAATTCAAGTTCAGCATTAGTCTCCAAGTCTCCAGCTTGAATTATTGAGATTTTTTTTTTTTTTTGCTCCAGGCCTCACTGCACTCTTTTTTGGCTTGGATCTTACAGGATCCAGAGATGTCGCTGGTAGCATCAGCAGAATGAAATGCTTCGAACTGACAGTCAAAAGACAGGCCATTCAAAACTACTCCTGGCTCAGTTAAATAGTCATGTTTTCTGTCTCACCTCACTATTTACAAATAAATTATTGGTAGATTAAAGAGCTGAAAGAAGTAGGAAAGTTTAAAACAAATTGGAGAGAATATTAGAAAATATGTTTACGAACTTGAGTTCAGGAAGACCTTTAAACAAAATATAAAAAAGGATCCAACCAAAAATGAGAAAGTGGATATATAAATGTAAAAACTGTGTATCAGATGAAACCATAAATGACCTAAAACATTAAGTCAAAGACTAGAATAATGGAATGTTCTACATCTTTAGTATAAGATGGAATACCACGAGCACGTGGTAGAAACCAGTTACACATACATTGACATTGGTTAATACCAAAAGCGTGGAGCTTCCTGAGAATGAACAGGGTCCACTCAGCACACACGAATATACAATGTGAACTCATGCAAGCCCATACCAAGTGCTGCCATTGACCACATTTAAATATATACAGTGTAATGTTTAAAACCATGCAACTCCAGACCAGGGGTTGCCTTTGGGCAATAGACAGGGTTACACAGGTGGTAGCTGTGCGATCTACGATGGTTTAATCTGTGACTACAATCTGATGTAAAGGTGGCCAAGTGAGGACAGTAGCCCACCAGTGTAGTTTCTGTCATTCTGCCATTATACACACACACACACACACACACACACATTTGTAATGTTTCCCAATTTTCTCTTTAACGCAATACATCTATAATAAAGGGGGAAGAGTGGCTGAGTGGGCATGGAGGACGAGAGAATGCCTATCAGGTCTTGAAGGCAGCTCACGCCTTTGAGTATTGCTGGGATCTTACAGGGTACAGAGATGTTCACGGTGGCGTCATATCTCAGGAATAACTCAGGCCGTGAAACTTGAACTCAGAATGCCATCCACACCTGCGACTCACTGTGGCCTCATGCTCACACCTCCTCGGCGAAGGCAGAGCTTGCCACAACGCTCGCTGCTCCGCAAAGCTCTACCGATGCACTTAACATGCACAGTAAAGTGCAACTCAGAATTCCTGTTTTTCTCCTGAAAGAAAACATTCTCTTGACTGTGAATTCAAATTAAGTCCTTACTTTCCACAGGAATAAAAGTATTTTCCTGCATGGAGTAAAAAGAAAGGAGTACAGAGAAAGAAAATACTTAATTAAGGATTGTACTTCTTGTGTTTCAACAGGAATCTGTGCATTGTCCCATATATTTAGATCATAACTAATTACTGTAATATCATAGAATACAAATTCTTTCCTTATTACTCAAAAACTTCCACCCATTTTCTGTAACGTGTACATCATATCAGAACAATATCTCCTAAAAGCCCCCAAATGACAAAGGCTATTCTGTGCCCATTCTCTCAGATTATAGCAGACAACTTCATTGCTTCTCTCCTCACTGCTTAACAGTTATACTGTGAAAGACTGAAACACTTTAAAGGCCGACAACCTAGCAGCATCCACTTGGCTTTCATTTCTGGGCTGGTATTTTACTCAATATAGGGTCTTGCATATTTGTTAGCATATCTCAGTAGATGTTTCCAGAAGAAAGCATAAAGGGAGGGAGACACATCCCAGTGGGAAGAAATGAGCTAAGCAAATCCCTGGAAGTGCTCTGGCTTACAGGCCCCTCCTCAAGTCACGAACCACTGGAACCTGCCATGGCTGCCCTCCGTCTACGAAGGACGTTCAGTGCTCTGACATGAATCTCACAAGTCTACCTGGATAGACTTTGTCCACGTCCCCAGTATCCCATCTCATCTCTGCTCCTCCTGTCGCTCATCAGTACATCCAACCCACCCTGTTCTCCTAAACATCACCTTCTCTGCCTGTTCCCCTTGAGACTCTGCACATACCATGTTTTCATTTTAGTAACCTTCCCCATTTTTCTTAATATCCATCATTTAGGCCTCTAAATAGAATTTTGTGTGCCTCTTTGTAAACGTGCGTTACAAAATGATCTCTGGCACATGCCTGACTTCTCTTTAAAGTTGCACATTGTGGAAGTGGTCTATAATCCCAACATTCAGGTCTGAATGAGGATCACAAGCTCATGGCTGATCTGGACTCTATAAAGATACTATCATAAGAACAGCAAAATCCACCTTCCCCTAAATGACTTCCCAAAGCAGATATATCTCTAACTCCCCACTTATTCTGCCCTAGAATAAAGACTTTTGAGCTTTAAACTTGAGGCAGGGGTGATGATTAAGAGAAATTCCTGCTCATGCAGAGGACCCGAGGCTGGGTTTGGGTCACAATACCTACACAGCAACTCACAACCATGTGAAACTCTAGTCCAAGGGGATCCAATACTTTTCTGACCTCTATAACACTAGACATGCACTTGGTACACATGAAGACATAATGGCAAAACATCCATATGCACAAAATAAAATAAAAAAATAAAATTTGAAAAAAAGAAAAAATAGCTTTAAACTGAAAACAAGTCAGCCATGTGCCATGGGCAAGGATTAGCCTAACCAGTCAGTCTCTAATATTTCCATGACATCTCTGGCCATCCCACTCGGCATGTGCCCAACCCAATGCACTCTAATATTACCATGACAACAAAGCTTCCCTTTGAGGAACCTTTTAGTATTTTTTATTAAAACAGGGAATGACTGACCTCATGTCTAAAGAAGGTATTAACGTATTAAAAATAACTTAACAAGTTAAATATTAAGTTTTATATTAAATGTGTTTCATGCATTAAAACGTTTCATGTTTATGGTGCTTCTACATACAGTTCAATACACTTCTTAGCATAATTTAGGAAAACACAAGCCTTTAACCTTAAAAACCACAGCGTTTCTCCAGAGCAAACGTAGGATAACTAAGGCACACATGTTTGGGCAAGTGGAGCTGAGCACTCATACTAGCAAAATATTACTACATTCACCAATGTATTCCCTCAGTTCGTGCAGATGAGCACACAGTCAGAGAGTAACTCCTCACAGTGAGCTGCTGCACCAAATACCAAATGAGAGGGCCACGGTTGCTTAGCGACAAAGGCACAGCATGCAAACAGCTAGGCAGTAAAGCCAAACGAAGTTCATGAAATCTAATACTTTTCACAAATGTTCAAGTCTTGCAGGCGAAAGGAGAGGAAAAGCAAAAATTCTTTCAAAAAGAAAAAAAAAAAAAAAAACCCTACATCAATGCCTTAAGCCAAAGTCAACATGTGACATGCTGAAGTATGGAGTCCTTAAAACTCCTAAGCAGGGGGTTGGAGATGGCTCTGCAGTTAAAGTTGAAGCATGAGAACCAGAGTTCAGATCCCAGAACTCACATAAATATCAGGTAGGCCTGGCAGCCTGCCTGTAACTCCAGCCTTGGAAGGGAGAGACGAGGGGCGAGGGGTCCCCCAAAACAAGCTGTCTAATGAGACAAGTCATACCGACAGACCCTTCCTCACTGAATAAAGTGCGAAGGAATGATTCCCAGCATCTATTTCTGATCTCCATGAACACGAATGTATGCATACACATATACACATGTACTCACCTACATACAAATGTGTGTACACATGCATACACACACTGCAAACAGGAAAAGGGGTCACCGAGCAGAAGATAATATCAAGCCCCGTGTGTCCTCTGAGTCTTTGTCTACTGAAGTTAAGAACAAGCCCAGATCTTCAAGATAAGGCAGCTCCACTCGCCCATTACTCATCTGCACCTTGGAAAGCAGACAGCCCAGCTGTGAGGGCAGTGGTCTTCCGGAAACCACAGGCACCCTAGCATAAGAACCAAGGTCTGCCCTGGTAGAAACACATAGCATGAATCACAGGGCATCTGAAGAGAGTTCTTGGTTCCATAGAAACAAAGTTCTCCTTTTTAGGCAGACAGGATTCTTAGAGGTGAAGATGACCTGAGCACAGCCATATGAGCAACATCCAAGGTATTGTTGACATGAGATAAACCTGTGGTCTTGCCCTCCAACCTCAAGAATCAGACACAATTCCCACATGACTGAGACGATGGTGAGCTGGGACCGGAGCCTCAATCTATCTGGGGTAAACCTCACTTCACCCCAGAGCCTGGGAAAAAGTCCTTACAACATACTGCCTTGGTCTTTTTATTTTTCCTTCAATTTATTAACTTACTCACTTTACATCCCAATCGCTGCCCCTCCTTCACACAGCCCCTCCTCCCATCTCCTCTGAGGGCATAGAGGTCCCCCTGAGTATCCCCTGACCCTGGCATATCAAGTCTCTGCAGGGCTAGGCGCATCTTCTCCCACTGAGGCCAGACAAGGCAGGGGGACAGAATCCACAGATGGCCTTTAAAGCTGGTCTTCAGAACCTGCTAGAATGAAAACTCCACAGGCATCTTATCTGCCTTGCCCATGAGTGAACTTCAGAGCCTAAACCAAGTACGATGTAGAGAGCAGACATCCAGTAAATAGTTGGATTTTGTAGAATGAATGTTTCAGAAAAAAATGCTCCACTTCCTTCCACTGTTTACTCTCCATGAGAGCCCTGGGTAGATACTGTTTATCATGCAACAGAATCACTCTCAGAGCATGGGTGAGAGAAAAGAAGAGAGCTCAAGAGCGATCAATAAAAGCCTAGGGCACTTAGAGAGCAGTTCAAAGAAATAACGAAATATAGTCTCCAATCCAAAGGTAGTCGTGGCAGGTGAAGTACTCTTAATGATGGTCATGCACTAATTTCTGGGATCTATGAATATATTAACAATGGGGCAAACATTCTTTGTAGAGATAATTTAGTACATGGACCTCAAAATAAGGAGATCATCTTGAATTACCTGGATGGACAGATCTAATGACCCCAGCCATTAAAAGCATAGAACTTTCTCTGCCTGCTGACAGTGGCAAAAGTCAGAGATTTAAACCAGTCCAGGTGCTCAACAGAGATGTGTGTAAAAAGGATGAGATGCAACATTGCCTCTGAAAGCAACGTTAAAAGACCCATGACCCTGGCTGAAGCCAGGACAGGGACTTCTGGCCAACAAATGGAAGGAACTGAATTCAGCCAAAATCCCAAATGAGCTCAAAGGCAGATAGATAGATAGATAGATAGATAGATAGATAGATAGATAGATAGATAGACAGACAGACATCTGTCTTCATAGTCACAAACAAACAAACCCAAACGTTCAAACACCTTGACTTCAGCCTAGATGCACACCTCCCAAGGTATCCAGACTCCTAAGATATTCAGGACTCTGAGTAGCTAATAATTGCATTTCATGTTAAACTCCTGTGCAAAAGCAAAAAACAAAAAACAAAAAACAAAAACAAAGCAGAGCAACAGCAAAGACCCTGAAAACTGAAGCAAACAACTTCTGCTCCTTATCGTGGCCCTCAACTACAGTACAAAGGGAAGTGAAGCCTACACAGGGGAGGCAGACAGACATCCCCACATAGACTTCCATCCTGTCCTCTCTCTGGGAAAGATGCAGAAAGGACCCAAAGAATAGTTCAGAGACTGTGAAGGAAAGATTACCTGTTCCACCTAGCCCACATGGACAGCCAAATCCACCCTGCTGAGCAGTGACATAACCCACGTTGTTGCCAGGTGGCCCAAAGCTCCCTGCAAGGGTGATTATCCTAACAATACACTATGAACACTCAGGATTATCATCATGTCCATGACCTCTGTTACATTTATCCTAGAGACAAGAGTTCCATAAATCAATCTGCCCTGGTATTTATTGTAAAACCGCCTTTTTAAAGAATCTCAACCAAGTAGGGTTCCTAGAACAGTTCTGAAATACGGCACTGCTCAGCAAGTGAGTTAGTCCGGAGGTTGGTATGTAGTTGGTGAGTTTTGTTTGGGGCTTACAGCCAGATCCGGACCAAAAAAAATATAATTCTGCATTGACATATTCTCCAGGATTGCTTTGTTAATTTTGCTTCTGATTCTTAACACTGAGCTACAAAAGGAAACATCTGCCTTATCAGCAACTGTTTTTAGCATGCAACTTATATTATTTATGTCAATTAAATGATCAGCTTCCATTCATTGAGCATTTAGTATGCACCAACCTCTTGATATATCTACATAGAGATATTTCAAACAAATAATCATAATAAACAATGAACTGTATTATCTTCATATAAAATAAAAGGAAATGGAGGCTTGTAGAGTCTAAGACATTTCTGTCCAAAGTCAATGGCATCTATAAAAAGCTGAACCAATATTTGAACCCAGATCTCGTTGACCTCAAATCATGGTCTTCCAACTCTGCCACACTGCCACATCAAAATGCCATTACCCTAACCACCTAGAGGAGACCCAGGAGAAAGTCACAATATTTTTGACTTAAAAATGGGGAAATATCAGGCTGGTGAGATGGCTCAGTGGGGAAGAGCACCGACTGCTCTTCGGAAGGTCATGAGTTCAAATCCCAGCAACCACATGGTGGCTCACAACCACCCGTAATGACACCTGATGCCCTCTTCTGGTGTGTCTGAAGACAGCTACAGTGTACTTACATATAATAAATAAATAAATCTTTAAAAAAAATGGGGAAATATTCACATCCAAAATAATAACAATATGAGGAGGCAATATTTCAAAACATGTCTCTTACAACAAGCCACTTTTGGTACAGAAATAGCATATTAATAGAACAGTCTTCGCCCATGATACTGGGCCATGCATCTGGCAGTTGTCCTCAAAGTTCTTGGCACAATTAACTGTCCATCAGCACGATTAAGCACAGGTCACATACACACTGACCGTCACAAATTAAAATTTCAGTTGAGTAGCAAGAAAAAAAGTGTGCTTATTATAAACCAAGTGTCAGTCCCGGTATTCCAATTAAAGCACTGCTTAATTAGTAAGGAACATCACAGAATGTTTGAAAGACATTCTATCCCAGAGGCAGCATCCAAAACCTGTTCACATAGCACAATCCTGATCGCTCGCTATCATCTTCTTCAAAAGAGCCTCAAAATCCCCCCATGTTCTGACTTTATGAGAGACCGTTCTCAGCAGAAGCCAAGGGGCAGAAGCAGAATTTCACTCTCTACACCAAGGAGACATGAAGGGGGGACACTGAAGCCATATTAATTAACACTTGTTCATGAACCTACTAATCTACAAGGCCGTAACAGGACAGGATGTCACACAGCTGACAGGTTTGAAGGTATATTTCCATGGTGTTGGAAACCCTCCTAAAGGGGAGGAATTTTAAGTCGAAATCTGAGCTGTTAATGGACAGATGATGAGGGCCATGGTGGCATTCTATTTTTGAAAGCAGTTCAGATACTCTGTGGGGAGGAGGGATTTAGTGGGCTGTAAACACTCCAGGTGTTCAATGAGTAAACGGAAATGAAATGGAATAAATGGGCACCAAAATCAATTCCTGCCTCTTCTTAAATAACTCATATTTCCTAAATTTGAAGGATAAGTATTTACCTCTGTATCTCATAGTGAAGCAAAGCAGGCCCCAAACACAATTTCACATCATCACACCTTTCATGCCATTTGTGTCTCACAAAACGTCAAGTCTGCAGAGCTGTGCAGCAGTACTTCTCTATGCAGTGCTGCTGCTCAGAGCACTACAAACATTTCCAATAAAGAAATACCTCTCACTTGAAATTACAGTGACAAAGGCAATAACTAATGGACTCACAGACCACCAAAGCAAGCGCTTAGTAGCTTTAAAACCCTGAAATACAATTAGTTACTTTAGGAGTAAGCAAACATTAAGCTAGGCACAAAAGTTGGCATGTGTGCACTCCACAGAAGCACCTAGAAGAAACTTGTCATTGTGCTGCCCCCCTATTCTTCACACAACAGCTGCAGAGTTGAGACACGTGCAAGAATTGCTCCATGGTCAGTTCAGAGGGTCTACTCTGAGATGTTTCTAAAACCCACATGATCTAGGCTAGAAATGCTGATGGAAACTGACCATCTTAGGACTCCATAGGAATGCATAGTTCCCTGTAATGCAAGCCAGCTTCATGCAGTTTGGCATGATTACAGACAGCATCGTCTTGGTATAATGAAGAATATGTCTCTTCAGAGAACCTATTGACACAACAGCTCTCCCTGGTATACAAACAAGCAGAGTGCTGGGTACTGCAGATGCTACTGGAGTCATTTTGACACAGAGCTCAGAAAACTCACAGATTTATATTGTAGAATTTCTATAACCAACCCTGATGATCAATACACCAAGGCTCACTTGCATTCCTCGGTTATGGTTTGTATTGTGAATATATCTTTCTAAAACATTTTTGTCATTATATGAGCTAATTATTTTTATGTGGTTTTACCCAATCCCAATGTTTTACTATCTAACACAATCTCCCCCTTCTACTTGTTTTAAAACCCTAATAAGTAGCCATTTCCCCATTAATAATTTCAAGACTTTTTCTTAAACCTGGCAGGGGGGAATCTTTCTTCAAATGGACTCTTCCCCTTCCTCGGAAATATAATATTAAAAAAAAAAAAACATGAAAGATGGGTCTTCTCTAGTTGAAACTGGCACCAGAAACCTTGGGCCTGGACTCAGCCACACCCAGAACATTCTTCTCCCACTCACCCTTGGGAAATGGACTGAAATTTTAAAGAACACCCAGAGTATGACTGGGCTAAATTATATCACCAAGTTCCTGCCCCAAGTTTCTACAAAAACAAGACATGTTGTCCAGGAAAAGATTTCGTATTCTAAAAGCTTCAGCACTTGAAGTGCCTGACACAGAGCATGTCCACTCACCACGATTGGCTTCAGGATGTCCATGTTGTAGCGCAGCACTCGATCCACTGCATCTAGCTTCTCCCTAGGTAGACCACAAAGGGCAGAAACCTCCGCATCACCGAGCTGAATGATTTCTTCTAATTTTGATCCATTACACAGACCGGCCAAATGTAACTGGTAGCCTTGCAAAAATACCTGGAAGGGTTGGATATAAACAGATGAGAAAAAAATTACCCAGGATGGAAAGCTGGGTCCCAGATGCTTTGGGGGGAGTGTAACATCACTACAGCTTGGAGGAGCTGAAGTAAAGTACCACTGCAGCCACCCCATGAGGGAAAGAACCTTGGAATGAACCAGACACAGTCAGCCATGTTCCAATACTGCATGCTGACTCAATCCACCCCACTCTCTCATGCCTCTCGCACAGGGAGATCCTTAAAGCAAGTCTTTTTTTCTCAACGTGACTGGAACTCACGACTCAACCAATGGAAACCCAGCGTCTATACTCCTGGAACCATTAGAGGAAGGTTATGCTAACTATTCTAGATTGTATTGACATTGGACACAGAAATTAGGCTGATTCCTGAAAACAATTATACTGTGAATCTGTAGGTATAGATACCTGACAACTGCACAAAGCATCAGAATTGGGGATGTTTTGTTTTACTTGCCCCCAAGAAGAATATGGAAAAGCAGGCCTCCTTCAACTCATCCATAAAGGACTTCTAAGTCATCCCTACCTGCTCTTCATAGCAAACCCACCAGGAAACCCTCACAGTCCAGCAGAGAGAAATCTCTATAATAATATGGGGCTGCCTTTGCTCATGAGGCTCATACTTGTATCTGTAGCCCTAGAAAAGTATTTGTCGGAGGCATGGGTTATTACAATATTTCTAACCCCTCTCTCAGCTTAAGTGAACACAGTCCATTCTGGTCACAGAGCAGCCCCCTGTAGAGCAGCCCAAGTGACGAACCCGAAGCCTCTCAATACTCATGCAGTTTGGGAAACACAGAAGCGAATCTGCACCGCCATGTCGTCCACTCAACTGTCACCGACTGCCACCAACTGCCAGATACTCAAGGACGCTCCAAGCTTACGCCGGCCTTAAGTCCTTGTTACCATGCTGTGGTGAAGAGCCCCCGACAACATTGAAACTCTAATTACCATGCAAAGACCTTCCCAGGATGCCTCTTAGTTTAAACCGATGGCATGCAACAGATATGAAATTGGCAGGGGGCAATGGAAATTATGCTAAACGCAACGATTTCTAAAGTCTGCTGCCTCTGGCCCACCTCCCAACCACACAATTGGTAAACACAAGACATATTTTCCCAGTTTCATAAGAGCATGCAGTAAGCACATTTTTTTTTCCTAACTTGAAAAATTCTCAGCCATGTGAAGCAAAGATCTCTTCGAGCATAAGCCTGCCCACGACTTCTGCTTACTGTAAAGTCAAGCCAGTATAGGGCCAAAAGGCCGTGTGGGGGTCAACTCTCCTTTCTGCCAGAGAATAAAGTTAAGAAAAAGCTTTGGGGGGAATAATGTATAGGCATGTACTCTGCCCGGGACTGGTGTAAGAATAAATAATGCCAGAGAAGTTCTCTAGGACTGTAAGATGCCAAGCCTACGCAAACACTAAGACTACACTTAAAAGTTGATCAAACGTGTCTTTATGCAGCTTTCCTATCTCTAAAAAGCAGTTAAGTGCGTCATTTAATCTTTTGTAATAGATTCCAGTTTAAGAATCTACATCTCTGGTTCTTATTTCAGAACTACATTTAAAAAAAAAAAAAAAGCTTCTTAATTCATCTTAACAGAAAACATAACCCCTTTCAGAGGAAGTCATCACAATGCCAAAGGACAGGCACAAAAATCAACTTCCTTTCAGACCACTGGCCCTGATGTCAGATGACACATCCCACTTGCTGTAAGGTTTGTCTATGGCAACCAGAGTCATGAGTCAAATGAGATGGAACTATACTTCTGAGGTGAAAATAAACTTTTAAGACTTGACCATTTCCTTCGCAGCTTTTTCAAAGGCCGGGGGTTTCCTACCTTCCTTCCTTCCTCCCTTCCTTTCTTTCTTCCTTTCTTTCTTTCTGGGGCCTCCAACAGGGTAATAGTGAGGCCCCACTGATTTAGCTGAAGGTGGTAGCTTACCTTCTGGAGACCGACATCCGCCTGCAGCAGACTGTCCACAGTAGGCCTCGGAAGGGACAAATTGTGCTGTAGGAATCCAGAGAATGTTTCATTGTCCATCAGGAAATCCTGGAGCTTCAAATCTATCAGAAAATTGTGTTTTGTTTACAGTTAATAACTCAAAGGAAAAAAAAAGGAAAGAAAAGAAAAGACTCAACCGCTATGGGGCAGGTGGAGAATAGAATATTGATTGCTTCATTTTAAACGGATGGGTGACCACAGGCTTCTGGCTTACATACACCGAGCAATGAGTTTCGGGAGCTCCGTCTCACTGGGAAAGACATGAAAAGATTGCTTTCTGATGACATGTTGAGCCACACTCAGTGTGGGCTCCCACAGTCCGACAGCACAGTGGTGTTGTTGCACACATGGTCTTCCCTTGTTTCCAACTGAAAAACCAGCCCTTTTAAATGATCTCATCCATCCTACCTGAGGTTTGTGGCATGAGCCCTGCTGCTCCTGACTCCTCAGTGCTGCCTCATGTAGCTAGAACTGAAAATACTGAGAGCTTTATTTCCCCAAGCCACAGGGGCTAATCTCCCAGATCAGCAGGCAATGGCTCGCTAACATTTCTGTGGACCAGAATCGCTTGATGGGCTGCTTCAACTAGACGGCTGGACAGCAGCCTCGGAGCATCTGCTTCTGGTGGCTAAGGCTGCAGAAGCTGCATGTCTAACGAGCTCCCAGGTGGTGCTGATGCTGCCAGCCTGGGACCACACTTCCAAGAATCACAGGGGACACCTGTGAGTGTATCCAGGTGCTTAAACAGACAGGGTCTCTTCTTGATTTCAGAACAAAACATGAGATACAGAACTATAAAGTCCAGTGCCTCCAAACACTGAGAAAAATATGTAAACGTATGTTTGAAAACCCACCCTTTACTTTACTAAATGCAGCGACTGCTAAAGGCTTTCACACCGACTCCCATTAAACAATAAGCTCTCCAACTACACAGAGAAAAGGCTTCAGTCAGGTGGCATGAAACAGAAACAGCACTGGCCAAGAATTCAGAATGTTAGTCTCTGGCTGGAGGCCAGATATGTTAGTACCACTTGAATATTTCTTAGCACTTTTCTGAGCCTTGGGCCCCAACATCTGCAAAGCCAAAGGATTCTGAGCAGATGCTCAGTGGGAGCCTGACTCTCTGAAACACCACCATTTCCCTGCCTTATGTTATTGACTATCTCATCTTTCTTCTCGCTTACCTCTTTAAACTTCTAATAACCCAAATTCTTTTTTGAAATTCAAGCAGACATACAACAACGCTCCCCACCCCCAACCAAAACAACAAATAAACAAAGAAAAAGCCAGCTCAACTGTGACCAAATGGCTGACCACTAGAGGGCAAACTTTACAAACCCAAATCAATTACCCAAAGAGGGCTTCCATCTGAAAACCAGACTACAGTGTGCACCGATGAAACAGTTGATCCTGGAATCTAAAAGGGTCTCCCTTCGTGGAGACAAACAGCGTAAGCTGATGCTCAAGAGACATGAATGATCCAGGCATCTTCAGCATAGAGCAAACTTCAGTAACAGATAAAAAGTGATTCTCTTTAACACCTATGTAGTTTGATCCTAGGGTTCCTCTTAACATCCCAAAGCTGATCTGAGGCCTGTTAATGACCCCCCTTGAAATCAGCACTCAGCAAGCTGTCATCTGCCTGGCGTTTCCATCGTACGAGATCCCATACTGGTACCACTGAACCCAATTCTTCAGTTGCCATGCCACAACGCACCTAAGACTCACTTAGGAGGCACACGAAAACTAGCCTCTGGGTGTCTATCCTTTCAGATTAGAACCGGGGGTCCTAAGGTAGACCACCCACAAATCCTCATTTTAATAAGCAGCCCTCCACATTTCCAATACAGCAGATCTGGTAGCCATATATTATGAAATGTTATTTTACTTAAATATAGCCTGCGTTCAACTCTACTTATAAAAAAATACAGAATATGTCTTTTAGTGTTCCAAATACCTGGAACAAAGCCTGGCACAGAATTACTGCTCCAGCAACGACACCTGACTAAATGCTCGATGAGAGGACCAGGAAGACTGCAGAAGGATCTTTCAGGTCCAGAGAGAGACCAAGGATGTCCAGGGAGAGACCAAGGATGTCCAGGGAGAGACCAAGGATGTCCAGGGAGAGACCAAGGATGTCCAGGGAGAGACCAAGGATGTCCAGGGAGAGACCAAGGATGTCTAGGGAGAGACCAAGGATGGCAAGAATATCCATTCCTAGGCTACAGCCCAGGCGTAAATAAGAACGCTGACCACAACAAGTGTCTTTTCAAAGACAACAACATCTAGAATATCCCAGCATTCCCATGGGGGTGTGGGGAGAAGGATAAAAGGCAGGCAGAGAGGCCTCAGCTGAAGCTGAAGGTGGAAAGGCAGGCATGCTTATAAATAAGTTATGTATGTAAATGTGAATATATATTGATATATATATTGAGGTGTGTGTATGTACATATATCTCAAAAGGAGAGCTGGGGAATAGATCATTCAGTAGAGCACCTTTTCAGCACATGCAATGCCCTGTAAAATAGGTGTACTCCCTCGCGGGCACATGCACGCACGCGCGCGTGCGCGCACACACACACACACACACACACACACACACACGCACGCATGCACACGCATGCACACATGCGCACACACCCCTCAAATCCTGGGCTCTGTATCTACGTATTTCCAAGTTTATTTGACCTACTTAAACTTCCATGGCCTTACCTATAAAATTCAGGTCAAAAATAGATCTCTGTGAACCCTTGATAGAACAGAATAAATCTATGGCCTAACACTTAGATCAACCAGTTGAACACAAATTCCTCCTAAGCAAAGCCACAGCAGTTCCCAGCATCCTACTTAGGAACTTGAGAACAGCTCCTTCTTTCAGGGCAGCAGAAGTGTGGGAGGTTGACCCAGACTGCATTCTGAAGGGACCTAGGTCACCCCCCAACACTCTAGAGACCAGCAAATGCACTTAGCATGTTTATACGATGCTTCTGTTAGGTCAACAGACTCTGCAGATAAAAACAGATGGATGTGATCAAACACCAACTGCCTATCCCCTGGATGAGACACAGAAACCAAAGAAGCTGGCTAAAGAGGCAGCAGCCCTTGGCAGTGCATGAGCATGGTGCAGCAGACGCTGGGTGGGGACGATGCAGGGAAGGCCAAAGATCCTTGGCTACAAACAACTTACAGTCTGGTCACGTGGATATACACACATGATCTTCTGCTGTCCTATCACCGCTGACAGCTGCAACTCATTCACACACGGCAAGACTGAAGTGTGTGGTATGATGGTTCTCAACCTTGGATGCTGCTAGGCCTACTTGGGAGTTTTAAAAACTCCCAAAAACCAGGCCACACCCCAGAACAATAAACCGGAACTACTAAGGACAGGAACGGGGTCTTGGGAATTAAAAAAGAAAAAAAACGAATTCCAACCAAGATTGATGTGGATGTGGTGGTGCATTCCTATAATCTCAGTAGTCAGGAGGCAGGGGCAGGAGACTGCAAATTAGAGGCCAGCCTGGGCTACAGAGTAAGTTCACACCCATGTTTACAGAGGGAGATCAAGCCTCAAAACAAAATTATACAGGCACAAAGAAGTTGGGGACCATAAAACCCAAAATGTAATAATGTATCTTGCTATAAATTAGCTGTGTGGCCATAAGATGCGACTATACCTTAAAGTCCAGGGGATAAGAGGTGTGTTCAGAAACTCGAGCAATGAGCAACTGGCTAGTGACAAATGCTTATTAAATGGTAATATATTAATTTTCACTAAAATGGCTGTTTTACTGCACTATATAGCAATGTGCAGGGGAAAAAAATGAGAACACAGATCTTCCCTCAAGGGGTTTTCTTGGTTATCATGAAGAGACAAACCAAGTACAGAAGGCAGGAGAAAGAATAAGAAAGCCAGAAGAAGATAGAAGCAGTTCGGAGAGGATAAAATTTATCTTCAAGAACGTCATGTGGGAAATCAGGCTCCAGAACAGACTACAGCTTCTCTCATTAGCTGAGCTGCTGTGTTCAAAATAGGTAAGAAGAGAAAGGTGACTGGCAAGAACACTGAGATGCCAAATTCATGGCCCCATAAGATGTGTCTGTGTGGGTACACATATTTATGTGTATATTATGGATTTGCCTGGGTGAGATAAGGTGAAGGAAAGGCCAAGGTTCACTCAAGTGCCTATTCAGAACTTCATGAAAAAATGAATAAAAGCCAGGCCTAATAGCACAGGCCTGTTATATTCCAGCTATCTGGGGTTCTGCGGCAGGAGGATTACAGTAACTACAGCAATTTAACAACTCATCTCACCAAAAAATGGGGGTGGGGAAACAGGTGGGGATATAGCTCAAGGATAGAGCATTTTCCTAACATGTAGAAGCCCTGGATTCAATCCCCAGTGCTGCCAAAAAAAGAAAGGAAAGAGAGGAGAAAGGAATATGGAGACAAGGGAAAAAGAAAAAAATAAATAAACCTAACATTTTATAGAGAAGCAATGAAAGGATCATATCTTCTGGCAACTGTGAGAATAGACACAAGTAGATGACCAGCAACAGACAAGTCATTCTAGGTAAGACTAAGAAAGACAGTCAGTCAGTTAACCCTAACCAAATGAATTGACATGGACCTGGTTTTTATTATCTGTGGAATGTGTGGTTGGGGAAAATGTTCTGTGAAAAATTCTTTTCCGTGTTTCTGAGTTGGCCCTGAACACAGGGTCCAACTGATCCAGCACCCAAGACTCTTATCAGAAAGTCTGACCTCAAGCACTTCCTGTCTATGTGACGGGAACCTCACTTGGCCCTCTCTTTGTTCTCTCTTGGCCTCAGTTTCTTAGACATCAAATGGAGTTAGGGCCAACAAGAAAGTGTAGCAACGACGACAGCACTGCCATCAAACCTGGCACCCCAATCTCAGTCCATGAGACCCATGTGGGATGACTTCCGCATGGTGTCCTGCCCCACCCACCTCTGACATGTACAAAATAAAGTGTAATAAATGTTTTTAAAAGAAAATGGAAATAGTAACATTCGTAAGTTGATGTAGAAAGCAATGATTAAGAATATGAAGGAGAGAGTGGAGCTAGGAAGATGGCTCATAATAAAACACCCTACTGGGCAAGCACAAGAAACTGAAGAGTTTCCACCCCTCACATCAATGTCAAAAGTCATGAACCATGGAACATGCCAACAGTGCTAGGGAGGTGGACACTGGCTCGAGGCTTGCTGGCCAGTTGGAGTATCCAAATCAGTGAGAGACCCTATATCCACTACTGATGTCTGCCCTCTAAAATGTACACACACACACACACACCACACACACACACACACACACACGCTCACTGAAGATCAAGAACTGATTAGTTGGGAGTACTTAAATGAGAAGGTATGGTCATCGAATGTGAACACCAGGGAAGACAGAAAGCTGTATTCAACAAAAGGCCAAAGGAGTTCTCTCATTGCTGAACCAAAGTATCTGATCTGCCGAACCCAGCTTCCTGATTGGCCTGGGAGGCAGCCAGCCGCCTGCCATGTCCCTGGAGCTTTGGGCACAGTGAAGCAGGGCAAAGGGGGAGGAGAGAGGGAAAACAAAATAAAAGGCTGGCATCTAAAAAGAGCAAACAGATGAGATGCACCTGTGGGCTGGGACAGGTTGAGACACGATCCTGGGTTTCTTGCTGTTCATCTGGGTCAAGCCTCTACAGCCAGGCTAAGGAAACACATCACAGCCAGACAGAGATTAAAGAGAAGCCTTAACTCTGGTTGGTGGGTCTTCCTCGCCAAGGAAATGTTCCCTGCTTTCTCTCCCACCTGCCTGCTGGAACCCAGGAGTGGAGAAAGAGGAGGAAGAGGAGGAAGAAGAGGGAGGAGGAGGAGGAAGAAGAAGAGGAAGGAGGAGGGAGGAGGAGAGAGGAGGAAAAAGAGGGAGAGGAGGAGGAGGAAGAGGAGGAAGAGGAAGAGGGCAGGGAAACAACAGAGGAAGGCGGAGGAGGAAAGCCCTGGCAGCAGCCACCGGGGTTACTCTCGGTCAGTGCCCTCTCCAAGCCCCAGCTTAAGTTTCAAGTTCTCTGCAGTCTTGTGCTCTATACAAAAGGAACCACAGCCATCAGCAGCTTGAGAAGTGGGTGGAAGAGACAAATGGGGAAAAGGAGAAGCAGAGAAAAAAAGCCTCGCCAGCAGCCCTGGCCTGCACACCCTTCTTAAATGGACCCACTGGATGGCGACAGGGTGGGATAGCGGTGGGGTTGAGGTCTCCTACCGAGGCTCAGCCCAATGAGCAAAGGCTTGGGGGTGGGGGTGGGGGGCTGGAAGACAGTCTTGTGGTTTTATTTAGCCTATTTGATTCGTCTTATAAACAAGACTTTAGACTATTTTCAGCTACAAAGGGGCTGGAAATAATCTCACCTGTTTATTAGTTGGTTGTTTACTTAGTTCCTTTCTGAGTCTCATGTAGCTAAGCCTGGCTTCGAACCCCTCGTTCTCCTACTTCCACCTCCCACATGCTGCCATTATAAGCACACTATCATGCCCAACTTTGGGGTATCTGTTGCTTTGGTTCAGTGTGTGATGCTGGGGATGGACTTTCTTCAGGGGTGAGATGTGTCCAGAAGACTTTGTGGGATGCTCTGGATGGAAGGAAGAGGAGCAGCCGGGTGGCTATGCCCTGAGGTAACTGGACAAGGGTGGGCCAGACTGTGAGCACGCATGCCTTGAGACCTCCCTGCTGGTCATGGGGCCCTGGAGGAATTTCTCTCCCTACAGTGAATTCTAAAGAAACTTCAGAAGAAGCTCAGCTTCAGGATGTAATGAACCTGTGTCACATTCCAATTCCAGAGTTTTCTAGTTCTGTGGACTTTCAGGGCCTCTGAGCTTCTGGGCTAAGAAAGCATTAGTAACACAAAGCATGACTCACACACAATGCACAAGAAAATATAAACTGGAGACCAAACCTGTTCAAAATACATGCTGATAAAATCACCATGGCAATTAGGTGAACAGTTCCCAAGAGACCTGACTATTTGTGGCTATACACCCCGAACCATTTGCTGCCAAAACCTCATCTTTGAGCCAACAGAAATTGTACGACTTCAGACACCTTGTATTGTTTAAATTATCTGGTGCATTAGTTAAATGTCTACTGTATCACAATGCCAGTGCTAAAGATGAAAGGAAAAAACCTAGTCAGTGCTTCCCAAAGACAGAGACAAAAGGGGTATGGTATGGCGTAATCCCAGCCCTTGCTATCCTAGAGATTTTGGGCAGCCAGTAAGAACACAGCAACCCTGCGTGCTATTCGAGAACCAGCCACAATTGAGATCAGAGCAGAAGGAAACACCTTTCCCCAGATCCATGCTCTAAGACGGCAACTGACTGACAGGATAAGAATGCTTGGTACCTGGAGGCCTCCCAGGGAAATCAGTCATCAGAGTAGAGTCCTCCCAGAGGGGCTTAGGATTGTTATGGAAGCACTTTCTTAAAAAGATTGAAGAGACTCGCGCATAGGCACAAATGTAAGCAAACACACACACACACACATCTGAGGGGAGGGGGAGTTTAAGTCACCAAGTTCTAAGCTATTAACTTTGTTTCTAACTGATTGAGACCAGACACAATAGGATGAAGGACTAGAATCAGTTCCTGGGAACTTGAAAAACCCAGGGAACAGGGGTTGGTGAGGCAGCTCAGGGGAGGTTGGCGGGGGGACGGACCACAAGATTATCTAGAACATGCTGGGTAGCTAAGATAGACAAACAGGTGAGTAGATCCCTGACATCAACTTCTGGCCTCCAGAGGGAGAGAGGGACAGGAGGAGAGGGAGAAGGAGAGAGTCACAGAGAAACAGAGAGAAACAGAGACAGGCAGACAGAGACAGAGAGACAGAGAGACAGACAGAGACAGACAACCAGGGGACAAGAGATGGCAAGGAAGAGACGAATGTGCAAGTGAGGTGGGACTCTTTCCAGGCAGGTTTAGGGAGACCTCTTGGTTTGCATCCTGCACACATCGGCTTATTTCTTCTAAAATTAATAAACCTTAGCAGGACGTGGTGGCACTTTGAGGCAGGAAACACGACTCGTATTTGCAAAGCCTCAGACACATTATACAGATCAATTTCCAGAATCTCTAAAACCCTCTTCCGAGAAAGGTATTGCAGTTCTCCTCATTTTTCCACACCAGGAAAGAGATCAGAAGGGAATAGCTGGCTCAAGGTCACGAAACAAACCAGAGGCAAATGTCAACACAACAACTCTGATTTCAAAACTCTAGTTCTTTCCACTCCGTTAGCAACTAAGTGAATTGTGCTACTCTCTAAAATCAAAAGCTGGTGATGTCAACCAGGCTTCCCCACATTGAAGTGAGGCAACGTGGGCATATGGTGTGGTGGAACGATGTGGCACTTCGAGTCACACAGACCTGGACCCAAGTTACAACTCCATAGCACTGAGCAACAGATACTACCTTTTCAGACTCAGTTTTCTCATCAATAAAATGGGAATAGTGCTGATCTGCTAATGCTGCTTCAAAGAACCAAATTCAGTAGTCCACTAAAAACATAAAATTCCACTTAGAAACACAAGCACATCAATGTTCACTGAAGCTCTCTTCCTAACAGCTAAGTTAGAGAACCAACCTAGGTGTCCAACAGCAGGGAGAGAGGTGGAATATTTTTCAGCCATAGAGAACAAAGCTATGGCTTTTTGGAGATAATACATTACTCTAAGTTAGTCTCAGAAAGACAGATATTCTATGCTCTTCTCTCACTTGTCGGTGCTAGGTTTTACATAAATAACATAGAACAGAAAGTAGAAGCAAACTGTCTAGGAAAGCAGAAGGAATGATGCCAGAGAAGGTTTGAGCAAAAGGAAAGGAGAGGGTACGAGAGGAACACCCTCAACATATAGAACATACCTATGCAAGTATGGCCTCACGTGACACGGGACCAAACGTACAATGCATACATACCTATGTTTAGTATGTCCTTTATGGCATGGGACAAAACATACAATGCACACCTATGAATGTACCCTTATATAACATAGGACCAAACGTACAAAACCTATTTATATGAATACACCCTTATATGACACGGGACCAAACATACAAAACATACCTATGTGAGCGCATCCTTATATGACATGAAACAATATATAATGAATATTGGGGGAAATATCTTTTAATGCAAAATGTCATTGCTACCCTGTCCAACCTTGTCTGTAGACAGAGTCAACTGAACACTCTCTTCAGGTACTTCTGTGCAACCGAAGTGGGCGGGCTTGAAGCACAAAGCTTTCAGGGAGAACCAAACTCTATGCCCAAGCTGCTCTCTGGCCACTCACAGGGTAAACGAATCTCATACAGGAAAGGCAGGAGACATGTGACACTGTTGTCTGATGGTCACAAGTCAAGCTTTTTTTAAAAAGCAGCCTGGTACTGTGGGATAACATGGCTTTCTGTAACTGAATGCAATTGTGTTTTCTATGCCTGTCTGGGTAAAGTTGACCTTTGGTTTGATTTTGCTCAAGCAATATTTCAATAGTGCACTGGAGCTCCGAGTCCCCTGACTACTGCTTAGCTGGAGCCAGGCCTCTGCCCTGGATGGCAACCAACAGCCGGAGCTCTGGGGCACAGCCTGGCTTTGACAGATCTGGGGAAATGTTCATGGAGATAGAAAGGTTTCAAACGATGAAACACTAAAGCCTCAAGCCAGAACTTTTGACAAGCACACACAGGACATGAATTACAATTACCCAAAGGTTATACAATTTCAATTTTGATGACATACTGACATGCGTCATCATATCTCACAATAAGATGACACATGGGTGTCAGGTATGAGGACAGAAGACCAGACGTTCGGGGCTGTAAACCTAACTTGAGCAAGTGCCCTGATGAAACAAAAGGCAGAAGAATTTCAGGCCGAAAGGAGAAGTAGCTGTGAGTCACGAGATGGTCTTTAGAGATAGGGCTGGGGAAAAAGTCCCCCAGTGCCTGCTACATAGGAAGCTTGGAGTTGAAGCCTGGAAGGGAAGGAAATGTGGCAGAGCTCTCTTCTCCTTCCTCATCCCGGCCTGTCCCCATGTGTGTGGGGACCTCATAGGTGTCAAGGGCAGCTCTCTCTAGGATGTAACAGCGACAAGAGTACGAAAGACTGAAATTCTAGTCTTGCCATCTTTTGCCATCTATGGTTTCTCAGGCAAGGCACTTAGCCTCTCTGAATTTCATGCGTACAGAGAGAAATGGCCTACCTCCCATAACTGCAAACACAGTGAAGGAAGGAAGAGATCTGACACTGTGTATCAGGTCGGTATGGGAAGGCCTTGTTCCTCCTATTGGCTCATTTCGTTGCCGCGTCATCCCTGAGAAGAAGCTGTTATCACCCCATCTTGAGGAAAGTAAGGCCCAGGAGTGTTCATAGTTAGGCATGGGTCCAAGTGATCAGCCACAGGAGCAGCTTGAACCCAGCTCTTCTGACTATCCAGTTCAGGGGATAGTTAAACGTTGTTCATTGCTCATCAACGCCTGTCCTCAAATCCCTGCCTCAGCCAACTTCCTTTGCCCTCTCACCACAACCACCCTGACTCCTGGAGCTCATGTCTTTGAGACTTTCAAAGATTAGCACAGAATCAAAGATCCTTATCAGGGGTTGTCAGAGTGAACAGACAGGCAAAATGGCACGGCAGTCTTCCCTAACTGAAAACCCACATGGCTTGCAGGCAGAAACACACAGATACCCAGATCCAAGCCACAAGGGAAAGGCCAAATCAGCTTTGCATTTTGAAAAGGTGAGAAAAAACGGCAACCACACCACTGCCTCAACATGATACCTAGCTAAAGAGACAGAGACAAGAAGATGTAACTCAGCTTGCACAACACCACCCTGGATCTCCTCCAGTCTCAACCTCAACAACCTGGGGACATAATCCAGTCCAGTGCCCAGGATTCACCCTGGTTCTTTCTCGGAACAGTTTTCAGGCTTCTGCACCCTGGAGAGAAAACATCTGAAAAGTGGCTGAACCAGAGATGGGGCAGGGGGAGGGGCTGTGAACTGTCCCCACAATCTGCACTGGTGGAAGCAGAGGAAGACAGAGGCTCCAGCAGATAGCCATGTGCGGGGACAGTGCTCCACTTGAAAGAGCATGGCTCTCATGGAGAGTGTCACTCCCATGGGCTGTGGAGCACACGCACACTTGGGTACAGCTTTGAGGCCATTCCTCGGCTGTCCCAGCTGCCTTTTCTGACCCAAACACAAAGAACCAGTAAATAGTTTTCTGCAGTCCCCAAAGTACCTTCTGGATTTCTGGACTTAAAGCATATCAGTGTGGCTGTCACTTGGGACAGAGCCAGACACCTAGTGAGCTAGGAGCTAGGAGCTAGGAGCTAGGATCTTGGCTGAGTCCCATGCATACAAGAGATCAGCTCTCTGGCACCTAGCCACACCACAGAACCGATAGCCCTCGCCACACCATTTGGGTCATGCCACAGCTGTAAAGAATGCAGAACTTCTACAGGACCCATACAAACCAAAGGGATTGTCCCTAGATCAGCATTGAGTAATAGTGAACCTACAGGAGCCCCTGGGGGGACTCACTAGACAAGGGTTTAGCTAATTGTTAAGATGTGGGGTGTGTGTGTGTGTGTGTGTGTGTGTGAGAGAGAGAGAGAGAGAGAGAGAGAGAGAGACAGACAGACAGAGACAGAGAGAGACAGGGAGAGACAGAGACAGAGAGACAGAGAGATGGGAAGGTGGGAGGAAGGGCAAGGAGGGAGAGGAAAAGAGGAAATGAAGAGGGAACAGGAAAGGGAGAGGGAGAGAATGTTTTAGACTGTGAGGATGTTCTACCCTGGAAATGCCAGAATCCTCAGCCCCAGCATAAATAAGCACTTCCCAATCTGAAGCCCAGTAGGAAGCCCTGAAGACACAGTAACTTGCATCCATGGCGGATGGGACAAGGAGTAGACACTGGGAGAAGGTAGATCCCTGAGTATATATGCTCAGCAGGAAGCAGCCATGAGCACGTTCACTGCTTATCGCTAACAAACAGTGAGGGCGCAGCCGACAGCAAAAGGCCAGTCGCCATGTTCTCCGACTGTGGGCTTGGACAAGCCTCTAGGAAGGGTTGCTTTGCGGCTCCTCCTCTCCCCATCCCTGGGGAAAAGGCCAGAGTCACCAAGACCTGCGCTCCAAGAAGCAGATGTGGTAAGCCGGAAGGACAGGGACAGAGAGGAGACTGTGGGGGAATGGTCCTCCCTAATGGACAGGGGCGTCCTCCCCAGCCCTAGTGCCTGGAATTCACACAGTGCCTGCAGTCTTTAAGAACAATTGTTGAAAAAAGAACCTAACCTTTTCAGATTTTAAAAATACATCTCTGTGAGTAAACACGGATTAAGCCCTGCTGGGGGGGTGGGGGAGGGCTTTGCAGTACAGGTTACTCCTCTGAACTCAGATTTGCATATCCAGTGAAATTGTGGGAGGTAAATTTTGGGAAAGAGACTCAAGACTGACTCAGAGTGAATCTGAAGCCTTTGGGGCCTGGTTTACACAAGGGAAGTGGTTCGACAGTTACCTGCACTTGCCTTGCTGCTGTCCAAAGCTTTCACTTGACAATATTACATGAGGAGAAAGGGCAGGTATTAGACTTGCTTTCACTGCATCCTCTAAAGATGCTCTCAGGGTTACCGCTAATTGCTCTCATGATGCTGCTCAGAGCACAACCACCATCACGGCCTCTTCATGCCCTGAACAGGCCACGGCCCGGTGGGGAACACAAATCACCACTGTTTCACAGGTGTCCCCACTTAAGGACCAAGCCAGACTCTAAGATGAAGCATAATCAAGTCTTTTAACCGGACCTCAAAAGTCAGACAAGGAAACTTAAGGCCCAAAAACATGAACTAATTGTCAAAGGCCAAACAGCCAGGACGTGAGGCGAGCCATGTGGTTCTGACTGACTGTGTGTCACTCACCTGCTCGTGCTCACTGCTGGAAACCCACAGGAAGAGCCCCTCTCTGAAGGCTTCATGACCCACAAGGTAGTTCTTGTCCAAATTTCTAACAGGCAGAGGGCCAGGAGGAATCAACAGTTCACCAAAGGTCACAGTGAGTGAGTGCAAGAACCTAAATCTATTGTCAAGTCAGTCTTGACACAGCTTCAAGTCTCTCCTACACCAGCGTGTGCCAACCTTCAAGTTGCGGAACAACACTCCAGAATTTCACCACAGCCGCATGAAACAATCCTTTCCTTAACTTCATCTTTTTCTTCTCAATATCCATTTAAGCGATAAGGCGTGAGTCAGAATTAGAGGTTGTCGCCTGTGTCCTGTCAGAAATCACCTCCTACATCACACAGAACTCAAAGCACTGGCCTGGAAAGTTTACATGTCACAGGGTCCTCATCTGGACATGTCAGCTTTTCTGTGGTTCCTGAGAACTTAGCCAATACCTATACCGCCTTCGAGCTGCAATCGAGGTAGGAAAGGAGCATGCTTTCCTACACGAACTCCCCAAACTGACTTAGCCACCACTCAACCTACTGGCAATACTCTGCCTTAGAGGGGAAAAATAACAACCAATAAAGTGACCCAAAAGTTCCAGCGCCATGAAAACTGGGTGAAGCACATCCGTAAGGCTTCACCCTTGGTTGTCACCTCAGGGTGATTCAGGGATAAACAGAGGAGTTTGTCCATGACTTAAATTTTCGAAGCTGGACTACTACTTTAAACAGTACAAGATGGGTCTTTCTAGAAACTTGAATTGGGAAGCCAGGGTTGACAGTGCTTCCTTCCTAGGATGTCGCTCCCATGGCAGAATAAGTCACCTCCACTTTCAGTATCAGATTCCCTCTAGGAAGAACACCTCGCCCCCAGTCTTGGTTGGCCCATGGCTGAGTAACTCAAGCAGCCAGTGCTCATGCACACACGGACTAAACAGTTTCTGGACAACGCAAGACAAGGCAAGAGTGCTTGAGTAGACTCCTGTGTCTACAAAGTTCCTGTGGCCTGTCCAACAGCATTCGCAGAGGTAAAGAACAAGGTGAATTCTCCAAATGGATCTCATAGCAGAGCCCAGTGGTTCTAGCCAGGACCACATCAGCAAGCAGATTTCTAAAATCCTAAGAATACCATCCAAAGGAGTTGGTAGCCAATAGCAGTCTCAAACTTTGTTCTCATGGTGATCAATATCTGGAAGAGCAAGAGTGTCACTGAGCCCCTAGGTGACAGGAAGCAACCCTCAGCAATCATAGTAGAATCAGAATCTGGAGTGGCCGAAGTAGGCTAAGGTGGAAGAGGGGATTAAATGATATAAACTAGAAGCCATAGATAAAGTCCGCTCAGCTCAAAAGGACAGTGGTACAGTTAGGGAAAGGAGAAGTCACTTGCAGCTCTGCAAGTTTAGTTGGCTATACATGGACCATGAGTCAACAGATGACAAGAACGTCAAAAGCCTCAAGCCATCTCAGACACACGGACAGAAATACAGCAGGCAGACAGGCAAAAGTCCCCTTCTCCTCTCTGCTAGAATACTTTTGTAATTTCTGGTAAACTTCTGGAATGGCATAAACACACAAAGAGGTAGAAGCTGGGAGGAAAAGCATTGTGCAAGAGGAGCAGAGGACAGTTAGACCGGAAAAAATAAAGAAGACTTCAGAAACAGACAGAAAAAAATTGATCCTGGATTTTTGGCAGACATGGAATTAGACTAATTCTCTACAAGGCGGTGGCAAATACTATCTGACAGTTTGAACTATCAACACCCAACATGAGCTACCTCATGAGAGGGTGGTACAGGAATCAACAATGACACCCCCAGCCTCCAAGTCAGACTTGTGGGGTGTTTTTCAAGATCAGCAAAAGGTTACCCACTTCCTAGAGAAGGAGGCAGCATTTTTTTCATGCTTCCTCGGAAACTGTGGCCTGGCTTTCTGCTGCAAGATAAACAAAGAAAAATAATAGAAAGTCAAGGGACAGCTGGGCCTGGAGATGTAGTTGGGTGGTTAAGTACTTGACTAGCTTGTACAAGTACTTGAGTTTGCTCCTCAGCACAGAAAAGCAAGTTGAAATGGAACAGAACTAGCTGCAGGGCCAAGCGGGCACTGAAAACCAGGAGAGAGCTCCTCTCAGCAGAGCTGGGCACATGCTGCCATTTCTTTCCTCCATCCTACTTTCTGACTCCAGTTGCTCACAGGAGAAAAGCCCCCTGCTCTCCTAGGCCAGCCTCGACTAAGAACTGGAAATCCCACAGGTCCATTTTGTCACCTCACAAAAGAAGAGGCAGAAGATCAAGGTCAGATGGTCAGAAATGAAACAATGTTATGAAGCTAGCACCTGCTTCTGTTAATAAAGTACCTATTATGTGCCAACCCCATGTCAGACTTTGTACCTTAGGAATTATCATATTAGTGTAATAATATCTCATTATACTATATGTAATAATATAATATTATTTTAATTAAATCAGGAAACTAGGTCTCAGAAACATTGAATGTTTTGTCTGAGATGTCCAGACTTGAAAATAATTGTATCTAGGCTATGGACAGCACTGGATGCTCTTAGAGAGGGCCCAGGTTCTATTTCCAACACCTACATGGCAACTCCGCACTACCTGGACCTCCAGTTCCAGGGATTCTGATGCCCTCTTCTTTTTTTTTTTTTACATATTTTCTTTATTTACATGCGAATTTCTCCATTTCCAGTTTCCCCTCCAAAAAACAAAGAAACAAACAAAAACAACAAAAACAAACCCCTGTTGCCTCCCCCTTCCCCATGCCTGCCACCCCTCCCTCTCCCACTTTCTGGCCCTGACATTCCCCCACACTGGGGCACAGAACCTTCACAGGGCCGAGGTCCTCTCCTCCTATTGATGATCGATTTTGCAATTCTCTACCATACACATGCCGCCTGAACAATCAGACCCCTCCATGTGCAGTCCTTGGTTGGTGGTTGAGTCCCTGGGAGCTCTGAAAGTACTAGTTAGTTCATATTGTTGTTCGCCCTAAGGGGCTGCAAACCCCTCAGCTCCATTGGTCCTTTCTCTAATTCCTTCACTGGGGACCCTGTACTCAGTTCGATGGATGGCTGTGAGCCTCTACATCTGTGTTTGTCAGGTACTGTCAGAGCTTCTCAGGAGATAGCTATATTAGGCTGGCTTGCCCTTCCTTCAGTCTCTGCTCCATAGTTAATCTCTGCAACTCCTCCCGTGGGTATTTGGTTCCCCCTTTTAAGAAGGAATGAAATGTCCACCTTTTGGTCTTCCTTCTTCTTGAGTTCCTTGTGGAATGTGGGTTGTTCTTCCTGTATTCCAGACTTCTGTGCTAATAACCATTTATCAGAGAGTGCATACTGTGTTCGTTCTTTTGTGATTGGGTTACCTCACTCAGGAAATTCTTAGGGAAATGGATGGATCTGGAGAATATCATTCTGATGCCCTCTTCTGGCCTCGTGCACACCAGCAACACATATAGTGTACACATAAACATACAGGCAAAATATTCATATGCATAAAACAAAATAGATAAATCAAAAAAGAGTCTTTTAGAAAAAGAATCATGGCTCCTATTCATTACATGTTACTTAGGTGTCAAACACTGTTTTGACCCTGGATGGGTCCTTACTGTACCCCTAAGGGACTGGGTAACTTATTCACAAAGTCACGTGGGAAAGCACACAGGCACTTTTTGTCTGTGCTACCCTGTTTCCTGGTGGTAGAAGAAATAACTCAGTTCTGCCGCATGACAACTTAATAGGGACCCCTTCCATGACAGAAAAGACTGGCCTTGACCAGAGTCCTCCAGGGGAAGGAAACAACACCAGACAATGTGGCTGCACAGCCAGGAACAGTCCAGCTTCGAGCTCCTCACAGGTGACTCAGGGCATGCCCACACCTCTGTACTGAAGCCACACCTCATCTGTCATGGAGTCCACCACCACAATGTCTCTTATTAAGAACTGTGTATGGGAGGGGGTGTTTGGGGGGGGCAGACACTTTTGCATGTGAGTGCAGTAACCCTGGAGGCCAGAAGAGGACACCAGACTCCCTGGAGTTGGAGTTTCAGGCAGTTGTGAGCCACCCAAGGTGTGTTCTGGGAACTAAACTTGGGTCCTTTAGGAGAGCACCAAGCATCCCCTGAAATGCCTTTCCTCCCGCCCAAGCAAAGCAAGATCTCACCAATCCACATAAACACTAGCACTTTACACCATTGCTTCTCTCACGAACTAGGAGAGAGGTCTTTCCGCAAAGGCTAGACCAGTCTATTCCCTCTTCAAACGTCAAAACTGGGTAAAAAGACTCCTGGAGCAGTGGCCACTCTTGGCCCATAAACGAGAGGAGTACTTCATCACGGCCGTGGCTCGCTGATCACTTCTTGATCATCACTATGCATACCGTTCCTGTGTGTACCAGTGAACATCCAACCCTGCCTCTCTCCCCAACTCCCGCCACCTCCTCGGGCAGGCTTCTGCCCAGGGGATTGACACAATCTCTGAGCTAAAGTCTTGGTCAGCAAATTTCACGCTCCCCAGACACTTCCTCAGTGGCATGGCAGGAACTAACTGCCTAGCTACTTCACAAATCTGAGGTAAAGATTTCACTGTTTCAAGGTCAGAATTCAGATGCCTGTCCGGCTTATCCAAATGGCTAGTTCCAAGAAAGAAGAATGAATTTCCTTTTTGAAATAAGTGCCTAACTCTCCATTTACACATATCAAGTTAGAACCCTAACTGCTCTCACATGCGCAGAAATGCCTCATCTACCAATCCATGGAAATCCTACGGGTAGCTCAAACATGCCCTTGGCAGCAATTTGCACTCCAGCTGGCCTTAAAGGCAAGCCTGTGCCATTCCGGCTGGGGTCTGCATCTCTAGTAGTCACTGTCTGGGGCAACCAGCTTCTCTAGCTTTGTTCCCAATGCTTCCTTCAGAGAAGACCAATCATCCAGCCACCGAAGAAGAAACACACTCAGGGCCAAGCTGGAGAGCAAGCCCTAGGCCCCACGGGCAGGGAAATGTCCACTTCCGGAGGCATGAGTGGAAGGGTTTTGCTTACTTGAGTCGGGATGCTTGATCTGCTGTAACATTCTCAGGACCTTGTGCATGTCCTTAATGCTGGTGTCTTTCTGGCTGTACAGAAGAAGCCTCTGAGCGTCTGAGAACAGGCGAGACACACTGTGAAGGGAACAAAAAGGAGTAGAAACGGCCTGGGCTAGGCCAGCTGTCTCTCCCCAGCCTGGCCGCCCCTACTCCCTAGCCATCACTCCATCCTCCAGGGTGAGCTCGCAAGTAGATGTGCAAATGAGTAAGAGCGAGCATATACGTGTGCATGTGCGCACACCCACACACGCACACGCCCACGCCCACAAGGCTACTGGCCATAATAAGCCCAATGCCTATATCCCAAGACATGCTTAATGGTTCATAAAACATTTATTAGAAACATGCATTAGAAACATATATAACAAGAATCCATATACAGTAATGAATTTGCCCTTGACTATATGCATCTGTATACTAACAATCTCATATGTTTCAATATTTTTGTTACGCAATGTGGCCCTGCCTGCCCCAACTGCAGCACCATCTCCAGCACATCCTACAGTCCCTGGTCCACTCTAACTCTGCGACTCTGCACATCTGGGGGATCCTCAGCATCTCATCTGGAAGACACATATTATATTCAGCATCCTAGTGTTTGAGCCAGGAGCCAGGAACATAGACACTAAGAAAGCACCATGCTCATGGGCAGCTCCCACTCAGGGACAGAAAATCCTGTCAACAGCAATGACACTGCAGTCATTTCAGGGGTCAGAGCAATGACCTGAGAGCAGAGACAGGGCACTCCTGCCCTGGGCTGAGCTGCTGGAGAACCCACACCCTTCTGTGAAGTGGCCCTGGCTCCTAGAAGTGTCCATTCCAGAGGGACAGTAGACGATCTGACAGAGTAGGTCAGATGGAGCTTGCTGGGTCTCCCAAAGGCATTGACTCTGAGTAGACAGCTTTCGATCCCATAATCACAGTGACTCCTAAATCCCCCAGTCCTAAATCCTGGTGGCAATTCCCCCTTCATTCATTCTGCAGACTTCTCTTGCAAACCTCTCCAAGAAGGAAAGGATAAGTATTAACTGGCAAGTTTGGGAAAGAAAACCTGATCTGGTACTTACATGGACTTGTTAAAGTTTCCAACAACGCCGGGAGCCTCTCCTGGAGTTGGATAACGGAAGCAGGGGTTATTGGCATTACAGATAATCCCCTGTACCCAGGGCAGGGTTCCTGCAGACGGCATGGCTTTATTTGGAAAGTGGCCTGTTGAAAATCGAGAAGAAAGCACAGAGAAGGCATTAGACCTGCCAAGTGATTTTTTTTAACCCAAGCCTCTCACATCTGTCTATCTCATTCACCATATCCCAGATTTATTAATGTTCTTTATATGAGTGTTCTGCCCGGTGCATGTATGTGCACCATGTGCGTGCCTGGTATCCATGGAGGCCAAATGAGGTTTGTAACTCCCCTAGAACTGAAGTTACAGACCACTGTGAGCCACTCTGGTGGATGCTGGGAACTGAACTCAAGTCCTCTGGAAGAGCATGCAGCCAGTGCTCTTAACTACTGAGCCATCTCTCCAGCCCCTCCCTCACCATGTCCTAGAGGGCCTGCTTCTTCTGAAACCGTTAGGAATCTGAAACCAAGTAATGATGGCCATGGTTCTATTTGGCATCATCTGTAGACTGGGATTCATGATACCAACCTTGGGAATGTAATAAATTGGGTAAATCAGATCGTGGACACCAAGCAGCAAGTGCTTGGTCTCCATGGGCTCAATCCCTACCATGAGCCTCATCTCTAAGAAACACAGAAGGACCTGGGCCGTGACCTAATGCTGCTCCCTCACACTGTAGCTGATGAAGAACTCAACTCAACAAGAGATGCACATGGCTGCGGGTAGAAACTTCATCTCCAGGATCCCAGCCCATGTCTCTCCCTTCCAGCTGTAGCCTTCACCATCACCTCCCTCTTCTCAGACTCTTCTTGTACCTGTCTTCACCTGGCAAACGTCTGTCAGCTCCACTTCCTCCAACAGCCCGAAGCTTCACCAACAGCACCTCAAAATCAAGCTCGTGTGGGACAGAAGTCAACTGCCAAACTATATCTGTTTTCCTGTTCCTTTCTCACTCGTCGATAAGATGAGGCCCCCTCCACCAGGCCACTCCTCACCCTTTTCCCTATATTTAGTAGTTTCTTACAAACAATGACAGGCATGTGTGGGTGAGGTCAGAGCACAGATAGGTTTGTAGCAAGGATCTACAAATATTGCTTCTGGGAATCAAGATAAATGTTGTGCTGCACCAGGGGTTGTTACTCCAGGAGCCTGTTCATGTTGAGGCAAAAAGGTATTGGCTCCGGCTCTCGTCACATGCTCAGTGTTATCTGAAGATCTGGCAAGCATTAAGAACCACAGCTCCGGGTAATGACTTGCTTGTATCATTACAGAGTATGGAGACAGACCGATGGAGATTTACACCTCTGTCCCTGCCATGTGCACTGCACAGTCAAGCCAATCTCCAAGCCAATCTCCAGCGCCTTGTTTTCTCGACTGTAAAACGCTAATCGTAGTGCAAGTGGTGTTCCCTGAGCTCCTATCAGTAAAGCAGCTTGTGATTCTATTTGTATTTTTATGAGACGAAGTTTCTCTCTGTAGCCCAGGCTGGCTTAGAAGGCCGAGCACTTTTAGAGAGGGTCCAGCACAAGGTAAACACTCATGAATCATCCAATTAGAACTTCTAAGGCATTGTGTCGTGCTGCATCGTGTAGCTCGACACTGTGTAGTGTGGCACTGTGTAGTGTACCATTGTGTAGTATGGTATTGTCTAGTGTGCCATTGTGTACTGTGGTATTGTCTAGTGTGCCATTGTGTAGTGTGTTATTGTATAGTGTGTCACTGTGTAGTGTGGTATTGTGTAGTGTGCTCCCCCTGTCCATAGGGAACAGGAGGCTCTTTTCATCTCACAACTCCCAGCTTCCTTCAAAGACAATTTCTCTTCATCCTTTTTTTTTCAAGTAAATATGCCAACAGAGACTCCCCAAAACTAGACCAAAGGCTGAGATGCACCTCACTTTATATGTCAGTACTGGGAAACTTTCAATCTCTTAACACTTCTATCCCTATTCCAACCAAAGGCAACAAGGAAAGGTGTGACAAGATCTGGTCCCCATGGGCAGTCCCTGTAGGGACTCTGGCCTGTTGAAAGTTTACTCAGCTAATCTCTTTATCTCCCTGTTAACAGTTCAAGGAAAACCAAACAAGGCCCCTTGCCTAATGAGCGGCTGCTCTTCATTCAGTGGAGATTTATATAACCCAAGCAAGTACTCCAAGGACCACAGGATTCTCCTCTTTCAAATTGTAGAGACACTAGCCCTAAGGACAGGAGAGTGTGCGTTAAAGGCAGAGATGGTAAAGACATTTCAACCTTTCCTTCCACTGGGCAAGCAAAAACCCTTCCTTGGACACTGCAGCCCGTCCTACGGGCAAAGAGAAACAGCATGGCGGACGGTTAGACACTGGGTGTCCAGAACACCAGTCAAATAATGTAATGGACATCAAAAAGAGCCAGAGGACTGACTCATGAAGACCTTGAGGACTCTGACCTGAACTACAAAGATTTACAGAGAAGAATTCCACACTAGTCCTTCGTTCCCAGAGTAGAGGACTGTATCAGCAAGCTTCGCCTTAGCTTTCTGCTCTGCTGTTCTAACGAAATCAGAATGTCCAAAGAAATGTATCTGAGGCATCTGGGTATAACCTGAATATATAGGATGTCTATTAGCAAACTAGTATGTAAGTGCCTGCCATTGTTACAAGTTACGTAAGAGATGGGAAGGTGACCAAGAAACGCAATCAAAAGGTAACCATGGCCTCAGTGCTGTCTTGGAAGAACACAATCTTCTGAGCCTGTGGGCCTGTTGGAGCTGATGAGCGGTAAGAAAAGCATGTGGGAAAGAAAGCTTTTGGTCTCAGCGGAAACTCCTACACAAATACTAATTCTTTGGGCCTTTCTAAACTGTTGCTCCATCCATCCACCGAGCACAGGCAGACTGCAAAATGGTCATTCTGGCAGCAACAATGCAAATTAGGCCTTGCTGCTCTCTTTTATAGAGAAGCTAAAATCACTTGCTCATGGTGACACACCATGTGTCACCATGTGTCACTATGAGCAAGCAGAGAATGTGGAAGAAGCCAGGAGTTAAACCATATAACTGTTTCTAGCCACTACTGTGTTTACTGCTCACTGTCAAGACTACCTTCAAAACGCATGAGTGAGAGAGACAGGCAGCCTGAACTTTATTCCACCTCTCCTGGATATCTAAGTTTGGGCAAGTCATTGTAGATAGAGTGAGCCCCAATTTAGCTACCAGGAAATTAAAGCAAATGATAATAAAGTCTACTACACAAGACTGTTGAGAACAAAACAAAATGTTACAGTATGTAACTGAGATGTTCTACACAAAGGCCGCATGTGCTCTAAGAGTTGGGAAGGTGGCTCAGTGGTTAAGCCTACAAAGTACTCTTGCAGAGAACCTGAGCTGGGTTCCCAGAACTCACATCAGATAGCTCAAAACTACCTGTAACTCCATCTTCAGGGGCTCTGCCACCTCTGGTTTTCTCAGGCACCTACTCATGTGCATATACCCCCAGACAGATACGCATACTTTCTCTAGAAAGTATGGCTTCCAATACATGTTCCATGATTTTCAACCACGGGATTAAAAGACAATGCAAGCAAAAGGACCACAAAAGGGAACCGGACACTGGCATTTGAAACATGACTGTAGGGCGATTTTTAACCATCACTTTCTGACTTTAAAGCTATTTTATTATCATGATTAAAAAATGGTTAAGATTATTATCATTACCATCATCATCATTTAGCTGGGACTACAAATATCTCCAGAGTTCATACCCTAACAAACAAACAAAAACAAAAAGCAAAGGCCAGACTTCCTGTCCAAGCTATTTGTGGTGTTTCCCTGAAGACAGTATCTTTGAAAAGGTTCATCTGAGAGTATGTTCACTCTGGGTTTCGCTGGCCATCACTGAGTCTCATGCGTGGTCCACAGATACTCACACTCGTGTTGTTCGTAGGGTGGGTAGTTCAGGCGGACAGAGATCAGGATCAGGAAGATAAAGAGAGGCCAGGCCACTTCCAGTAGCAGCTGACACTGAACAGAAAATAAAGACACAATAGCATGAATTTTACAAGATAACATGGTAACCAACTGCTACTGGACTCTGAGAAACCCACAGAGAAATTCAGCCATTGACTGACTTCTGGAGCTTCCTTCCTTCACTCTCCCACCTTTAATTGCATTGAATTGTGTGTGGTGTCCTGTAACATCCCATTCTGAACCTGTGTCTTTAAGGCAGGAGAAATGATTTCTGCCTGCCTCGTTAGGCTCCCTTCTACCCAGGCTTCAAGACTCAACCATAATACTTTCTGCCTGAGCTAGGAAGCCCTTCTCCTGTGCCCTCACCCCCACAAACCTGAACAGTTCCTCTGTCAACCTCCCGAGCCCTAGAGTCGTTCTGCTTCAATCATTGGCTCTCACATAGCACCCTCAACATCCATCTCAATGGGAACACATTTCATTGTAGAATACAGTCTTATAAACTACGGCTTGTCACGGTCTTTTGATATTCCCTTCTATGAAGAGATCAGAAGTAAACCCTCTCTGGATAACTGGTACTTTGGAGATTTAGGGGCATTTGGGTTTTTTGTTTTGGTTTTGTTTTGTTGTTTGTTTTTTAAACACCTTGTTTGTTTTTCCTAGCTTAAATAAGTAACTTTGAATTTTCTAAGAGCTTTGGTATGGCTTCATGTCAAGCTCACTTTTAAATCTTAAGGAAGGAACTGAAACCAGATGGGTAGCCGTAAATGTTCCAGAACAAAAACATGAAGTTTTTATGCTTTCCTGTATTTCCATAATGAACCCCCGCTACCACGAACTATAAAGAATAGTTTACACAAAGAGCACATTCAGATAGAAAACAGCAAGGAACATGGAAGAAAAGACACAATCTTACTGAAGATGTCTATAAATAATCCCAAAGAAATAGCAAAACCTCTGCATTTGCCAACAGCACTCGGCCTCTTCTCTTTTCCTTCACAGAAAATGTATTTCCTACTCCTTTGGGAGAGGGTGATGGACACAGGCTGCATATCATGACACCATACAACTTTTATCGTCTGTTACACCTCTGTAAACTGGGCAGGGGTGGGGTAGGGGATGACTTTCTATCAGAGAACATAGCCCTGGATTCCCTGAACACTGACAACAACTTCTCTATCAGTAAGGCTGGAGCCCTTCCTCTGAGATCCAGTTACACTGTGCCTTTATCAACCCGTGGCACAAGAGCTGTGTTTACACACGAGCTTCTCCCCTCTGTTCCTATGTTCTCAGGAAGTCTGCAACACGGTTAGGGGCTAAACATGACACGGTAAGCACATATTGGGTAAGAGAGTGAACTGAAGCTTTCAAAACCAGAAAGATGGAAACGAAATCAACTGATCCCTCTGGGAAAGAAGTTTGGCAATGTGCATCAAATGACACATTTAACCCTTTGACCAACTATAATCTTCCTGGGAATTCATCTGAAGGAGTCAAGTTTAAAAAAAAAAAAGCCCAACCACCAAAAGCTGTATACATGATTTGAAGTGCTATAACTGTAAAGTGTTGTGAACAAATAACTTAATCATACAGCAAAGGAGAAATGATTACATAAGCATATATCTAATGGGCAATAATATATTACTTGGTCATTATAGCAACATTTATGAAACACAGCTTTCACTAACCAAGAACACAGGACATAGAACCCAATACATTCTAAGCCTGCATTTTTATAAAACCAGTCACACATATTACTAAGCAAACATAGGAATAAAGCTTTTAATAATGGCATGGCTGTGAATGAATTAAAGAATAATGAACCCTGAAAAGTGTAAAATTAAACAGAGAATATACAAGAAATCATTCGTCTTGAGGCTCTGAAGCCACTATTTCAACTAACAGGATAAACTGGAGCTATCACTTATGGAGAGCCCAATACATACTTGGGCTCATTTTACACAGTTAACTTCCCTTAATCCTCAGAACATCACTGTGGGCATGGGACCATTATTCTTCCCATTTTACACTGAAAAGTCTACTGCTTAAAGAAGAGCCAGCTACAGCACTAGTCAGAAGCAGAGCTGAGACCAAAGGCCAGTTGTGTTTGATTCCAGAGGCCACATGAAATTCTATTTGACAATGACAGGCATCTTCGGTAGGAAACAATAAAATCTCCCTATACAGCATGGACTGGAAATGTCTACAGGTTCCACAGACACAAGATGAACCACAGTAGACAGGTAACAGTTATAGCTAATACTGAACATCTACTGTACACTTTGTGATCTTTGTGCCACTTGTTCCCAACAGTTAGTACACGAAGGCTGCAATGATACTATTTTATAAGTGAAGAGTGGAGGACCAGAAAAAATACAAGCCACTGGAACCCAAATCTTTATGCCTAAATCTGTACAGTACTCACCAGGCTACCTCGCATCACATATCTGACCCAGTAAAGCAAGCCTTATGGTCTGGACATTTCTGTAGCCCCACACTTAGGACTACCAAGCAGCTTGTGGCCAGAGTATGTCCATCCACTGAAAGAATGAATGGATCGTACCCTCAGCTCTGGCAGCAAAGCACCAGGAGAAAATCTTATACATCCTTTTCAGGAGGTGAAGGGAGAATTTGTAACCAGATCAGGGAAAGATATATGAAGTAAACTGACAGTGACAACAATGATAGCCAACTCGCACAACACAACACAACACACAACACACACATACGTCATAGATGCCTTTTATAGTCAGACATGCAAATTAGAATTACTACTGTAATACTTTACATATGAGGAAACTGGAGTTGATTAATAAATTGCCCAAGGATACTGGTTTATGAAAGAACTTAGATTCAAAGCCAGTGTAACGTAAGGTCCACTTCTCTCAGGCACGAAGCACATCAACTTCCTTTAGCCTCTTCTCCTCACCATGTAAAGCATGTAGACTCCTGACTTTTCAGAGCTTCTACTAAGCTGAGCACTAATATATATGTATAGATGGATGTATGGATGCACGGATGGACAGATGGACAGATGGACGAAGACTCTGCACACAACATTCACACCACCAAAATCACAGAGCTCATGAAAGGTACAATTTAATTTTGCCTCTTTTTTGTCTCTGAACATCAAACCTACTTCCAAGCCCAGAACATTCTATGTGTTGCCTCATCCCCTTTCCCTCTAAAAACTAAACTTGACTTCTCCAGGAAAGCTACTCCGGATCTACTCATCAAAGTCAGGCTTCTCCTCATCTCTAACCTCACCATCTGTCCTAAGCATAAGGTGTGAATAAACAGACTAGGGACAAAGATGGTGCTTGTACCATTAGAAGCTTCTACTGAAAACTCTTGTCCTTCATGGCTACACTAACTCTCCATCTTCCCACCTTGTAGTGGTAATGGTAGGAAATGTTTTCAAGAAGCGATTGTCGTCAAAGTCATGGCTGCCCCAGGGAACCCCAGAGCGCACTGTGTATTCCCTTCTCCTAACTCCCCATCTCTAACCTGAGGATGAGGAACAAGCACCCCTGCAAGAGGACTTCTCAGCAAAGCAACTTTGGCTTTGGGGGGCAGCTAGTTGTTCACAATTCTACTACAAAGTAAGTTGTTTTAAGCAGCAACGCCCCTGCCCTCTACCTCTAGATCCCAGGAGCACAGGCACAGTTGAGATTGAGATTGTGCCAATGAAATGTCCTGGGGGAGGGGGGTTGTGCCCTGAGTTGAGAGCTGCTGCTGTGAAGTTCTGAGGAACAAATAAATGTTGCTTCCTGTAAACGACGCAACATAAAACCAAGCTTAGCAGCTCTGCCGTCATCACAATGAGAGTCCATAAACACCAAACCATTTTTTTCATTTTCATTTGGAGCGGTGCCAAAACGCACACAGATGTTCACTGTCCCCCGGGGATATTCACATTTAACTTTTGTTCCTGGATGCAGAAGCGAATGCACTGCATCACAGTCACTGCACGAGTGCACTTAGCGACATAGCCTAAGGGTACAGCAGTGGTGTTTTACCGTCAAGATTTATCCTTATTATTTCAAGGTTGGGGTGGTTCAAGAGCTATGTTTAAAGAACACAGAAAGATCAATGGAATAAAATTTGGCCCTGGGAAAAGATCTTCTGAATAACAGTAGTAAAAACAAACAAACAAACAAACAAACAAAAACCTTGGATAATGGTTGATTATTTTCAAAAGCTAAAGGGAAGTTGGACAACCAGTTCCCCAGACATCAGACTGCTCACCAAAGAAAGACTGGTGTGCTCTGGCAATACCAGGTAACTAACTCTACAGTTACTCCCTACTGTCAACTTGATTGGATTAAGAAATATGGAGGAGCTGGGTGGTAGTAGCATACGCCTTTACTCCGAGCATTTGGGAGGCAGAGGCAGGTGAATCTCTAGGAGTTCAAACCCCTATCTTGAAACCCTCTCCAAAAAAAGGGAGGAAATTAATGAGGCACACTTTTGAGTGCACCTGAGAGGATATTTCTAAAAGTTTCGACTGAGCAAGGAAGAGACCCACTCTAAATATGGGCGGTGGTGAACTGAATAAGAAGGGGGAAAGATACTCATCATCCCTCGCAGCTCCCAGATGCAGAGGTTATGTGACCAGCCATCTCACGCTCCCACTCTGACACCTTCCTTGCTGTGACAGGCTGTCCCTTCAAGCCACTCCTTCCGTAAGCCACTTCTTGTCAGGTGTTTGAGGAACTACTGAGAAAAGTTGTACAGCAGCCAGCACTTGTCAAAGCACCAAATGAAAGACTCCAGAATATTTATTTGCCTATATGGACAAGGCTTTATAAATGTCTCAAACATAAGTAGGAAAGGAATGAGTGCTTTACAGGTATGGAAGTAATATGAAAATACAGATTTAACTTGACCTGTCCCTAATGCCACAGACTACATCATAATATGCAAAACCTGAAGTGAAATCTTAAAACCAAATCAGTTCAAAGCTGGAGGGAAGGACAATTTATAAACCAGGCCTATCTCCCGGAACTGCAAAACCACTCAGAACCCTCATAATGACTGTTAAAACTGGTCCCATCTTTTGAAAGGACATCTGGTCACACACTTCAAGGGCCACATCACTCCGGCCTAGTATTCCTACTCCTGAGATCCTGGACTAAGGAACCAACACATCAAGGTAAGAAATGGCTGTATGCATCAAACCCTCAGAAGATTTCATTTGAAACACTAGAGGTGCACACCAAGTGTTGCCAATAGGGTTTGAGCTTACAGACCTGCACTGTCTGGTTCACATACAGCTCTCTAGGATGCTAGGACATCATCCCACAATAGACTGACAACCAGAAGACCCTACGCCTCTCTTACTAACTTTAACTTACTAATGATCACTGGTGAAACAGATTTCACAGAATTATTGCAAAAATGAAGGTATAGTAGTAGATATATAAAAGTATTTTTGAAGCGCTCAAGTACAGCATCACATCAGGACTCATCACTATAGAGATTATTTACAAATATGAGAACATGCAAGGCAAGCCTTGCTAAGGAGCACAGTACATTGAGTTGGAGTGTGTGTGTACAGAATGACAAACGCATCCTGGCTTTTCCACCACTCCAGTTACCTCAGTATCAAGACTCAGAGGATTAGCCATGCTGTGCCCACCCAAAGGGCTCCTTTCAGATATAAAATTAAACTCAACTGTTCGTCTTTAATTGGATGATCTATCCTTCCAACTCATCTCCAGCCACTCTTCATTCAGTGAGCCAGTGCCCCTGGCTTCTTTCTGTTCTCTCAGCCCAAATGAGCCCCCTAATCTTTGCATGCTAACACCACTGCTACTATTCTGGGGCTCTAGGCTTGAATGCCATTAAGTACCTACTCGAGACTACCACGGTTCACCTCTTTACTCCTAACACTTCTGGATGTTGTAATGATAACATTTTACATCCTCTCCCCTCAATAAACTCTACGCTCCATTGAGGACAGAAACAGAGCCTGTCTGGCTTATCACTACACATCCGGCACAAGTAATGGATGCTCAGCAAACATTTATTGAAATGAAACAACAAACAGGAGCTCGTTCTAGCTTCCTTCAACTCTAGAAGAGGAAACCAAAGCTCTAGAGAACACTGAGGCACAGGGCTGGCCAGGCTGGGATGAGAACCATGACCGAGGTTACGGACAGGAAGAAAGATCCCTGGATTTGGGAACAGGAAAAGGGAAGTGGAGTTCCCACAAACTGTGACCGTCTCTAACTACTCAGGAAGCATGAGTCCTAATTGTTTTCACGTTCATTCCAGACTGTCCTAACAGTAGTCCTTCAAGTTACTTAAGAGAATTTGCTGTTTCTTTTAAAAGCAAAGACGATAGAGTCCATTTGGCCACCTCACATTGTCCCTTCTGTTTCATAGAGACCTTGGCCTCTGGATCCAGCCCAAAGCCAGAGGAAGATCCTGATATCCTGAAGTCCACCCCCTTTCCTGTCCCAAATACTGTTTGCATAGAATAACTGCTGCCTACACACAAGCCGACTGGTACTTTGGACCCAAACTGAGCTTTGGACCCTTTTGCAACTCAATTCAGTGTATTCTTTGCCCAATAGAAACACTGGAAAACCAACTCTGACTGATGGATCCCAGGAGTCTACACACTGAAAGGACAGAGAGGGTCTGTAACATTCATCTGAAAACAAGGACCCAAGAGCAATGTTGCCTTTAGCCAGCATTCCCAAGCTCTGAGCTTTTGCATACATACTCTTTCTAGTTCTCCTAGATGCTCCAAGACCTTCAAATAACAGACCAGCAACACATTCACCACTCATCAGGCAAATTCTTATTAGGCATGTCATAAGTACCAGGTTCTGTCCTAGGTTCTGGGCCATGGGTACAGATGATCTTAGGACTAGGGGATCATGCAGTGAATGTACAAGCACTGTGGCTATGGGGGAGGGGGGCTTCAAACTTTTCCCCCTTCATAATGGGCTTACTCTGTGAGTTAAGAAAGTGCCAAAGGCTCACACCAAGTTCCCGTCCCTAAAAAACCATAACTGGATGGATTAGATAGTAGTGACACCTTCTCAGCAGTAACCGAAAATAATAAAGCAAAGCCAACTTTTAAAGGTCTGGCCTATAAGGATGCCGGGAGATAGGGTCTGACGTTACTTCAGAAGTGAGCCTGTGTCCATAAGAGAGCCCCAGTTCCAATAACTGTACAAGAGGCAGGCCCGGATCTTGGCAGCACCTGCTCTGCTCATGAAGTACCTGTGACTGGAAATCAACTGCATTTCTTTCTGATTTCTCCAACTGGATTTACGTTAGCAATCAGGAAGGGAGATGACTCAGACAAGCTGTGTCCAAGGACTTGTGTCCCTACTTCCCACTTCCACAAGAACTCTTCAGTGAATTGTCTGCCTCTCTTTCTAATCCTAATAACTTTAAACTCGTTAGCATAATGCAAATGCAGCACTGAGCAAAGAAGCAGCAAGATCAAATCCAATGAAGAACGGCTCAGAGGAGGTAATCCTGGCCCCCATCTTGTGTTCCTGGACCGTGTGCTCCTGAATCCTTCTTGCCTGGGCACAGGAACCCAAACCCTAGCACTCACATCTCCCTCAAGCTTGGTGCTACCATGTGGCTACAAAAGATTGGGAAAGGGAACAGACACTGAGAACCGGAGTGAGGAGGGCTCAGCCTCTGGCCCCAGATCAGCTTCTTCTTGACTGATCTAGAGGGTCTTGCTTACCCCTTGTGCCTCAGTTTCCCCATCTGTAAAATCTGGTATTTGGAGCAGGCTCTCTCAAGACCCACTTGTCATTGCTAAAGTGATGTTTCTTTCTGTGACTCATGAATACGCCCATTCTATCAAAATAGAAACATTAATTTCCCACCAGGTGGGACACGGACAATACAGAGGAAAATGTAACAGACTTAGGAACATGAGGACCTAGGAACGATTGTGAGGTAGGTAAGAGAAAAGTCAGAAATATCAAGATGTGTTGATAGAGAATCTTCAAAAATTATACCATTAAAAGTGATATAAGGCTGGGTATGGTGGTACGCACCTCAAATCCCAGCGCTAGGAAGGGGAGGCCAGAGGATCAGGAGTTCAAAGGCAGCCTTAGCTATATGGTGAGTTCCAGGTCAGCCTGGATACCTGATACTTGGTCTCAAAAGGACCAACAAACAAATGGCAGTCGAACACAGTAGTTATTCATTTAACATAGTCTAACATGCGACTGCTGGCATCAGACTATTAGCAGTCAAACACTAGCAGTGCGGACCCCTGGAAACTCCTTAACCTCTCTGTACCATAAGGAGAAACTACCTCATGAAGTTTAAGAACAGCTAGTACAATAACCCACTTTGTCGGCTATTTGGTTCAGTGGCAGAGCTCTGGTCTAGCATGTGCAAAGCCCTGTAGTCAACCTACAGCAATTATAAAACAAATATATAAATATCACATTATGTGCCTAGCTCAAAGAAGCACATTCTAATTATCCTCTTTTATTATAACATAGCAATGTGCATTGTGTTTTGTCACTATTACTAGTGACAATGGACACATAGATTCTAATCATGGCTCTCTCACTAGTGACCTTGAATTCAAAGTTTCAAGTTCCTCATTTGTAACATTAAAAGCTAATCAAAAACTCTTGTAAAACTGGAATCCATCGATCCCAATCTCTCCCCTCCTCCCCTCTGTCCTCCCGTCTCCCCTCCCCCACATCATCGCGCGCGTGTGTGTGTGTGTGTGTGTGTGTGTGTGTGTGTGTGTGTGTGTGGTGTGTGTGTTTTCTCATGAACATTCAAAGGATTATACCTGGGTTCCACATGAAGACTTAAAACTTTCTGTGTTTCCATTTCAATGATCATCTGAACAAATTCTGCTACACCTATCTGAATTTACTTACTTTAGCATAAATCGTGCCACAAGCTGTCAAAGCTCAGGTTTATGTTAGTGTATGCCACTGTATGACCATGCCAGCCTACTGATGGGACTGGGCAAAAGGAAACCCAAATGGTATTAATGAATGCTGCCCAAGTAGAAACACGGGTGAAGAACGAAATCATCAGTACACAGTAATACAAACTGGCCAAATTCAAAATGGCCAGCATTGTATCGTCTACCACATTTCACATGGCAACTTATAATTTGTATATTAGCTAAACAAAGTCAGCTTTCTTACTACACTTAAGGTAATAATATGAATTGCAATGTTTTTCTTCAGTTTTATCTGCCTTGATTTGTAAATCTGTATGGGACCTTTGGCTATGTCATCAGGGTTTAAATCAACTTTTACTTACGTACTTAAGTCATTTTATAATAAAAACATCAGGGAACAAAAGAGTACCTCAGTGTGTTTGTTCTCTTATAGAAGACCTTCAAAAGTACTACTCTACTTCAAAAAGCACTAAATTAAACTCTCTTCAGGGTTCACTACAGGTCTTTGACTTTCAGAAGGTTAGTTTGGTTACAGACAGGTTGAACTTAAGATAGCCAAATGAAGGAAGATGCATGTTTGTGATCCAAGACAAAGTACAGGACAGGAAACAAGTTTACAAGTGAGCTTCAGAGACATGTAGCTAAGCCGAGAGGGCAGGATGAGAAGACTCCGAATGGTCAGCGATCAGGGAACCACACGGAAGGCTGGCCTAAGCCTCAGGGAGCTCACCTTGCCCTAGAACGTTCACAGTCTTCCACAGAAAAACAACATTCACCTACGAAGTAACGGTGGGTCTGTGGGAGTACTCAAAGAAAGACTGGCCCACATAGGAAGTGGGTAGCTTAGATACTTCCACAGAAATGACAAGTCTCAGTTACTATATTCTTCCAGGCAATGCTGGGATCTCCAGGCACATCTCTAAGACCTGCTTTAGTACTTCATCTTACAGAAACACCAGGGTCTACAGAGAGTGCTTGTGGGTGGCTCCAAGTAGCTACCAGAAATTCAGCGAAAGGAGATAGTGGGGTGATCGGGGGGCCGTTTTCTGCCAGGTTGCAGAGGTCAGAAACGAGAACAAACTCAAGCTATTATTTCTGCCTAATTGATCACCTTCCCTCCATGCTAAGCCATGAGATCACATCAGAGCCACACAGTCCTGAGTCTACAAGTGCCAGACTCATTCAATAACCACCATGTGAAAACCAAGAGCACCCTTCCCTCCCTCTCTGATCCCCAGCCCAGCTCCACGGAGAGAGAATCCCACGCTTACTGTTTGTCTTCTTCGAAACGTCAGGTTCTTCCATAGCAGCAGCCTTAACTGAGGCCAACAAGCCATGTTACCTCTGCCAGCACCCACAGCGACCTGTGTGTGGGGCTTGAGAGCCCTGTAGGAGGCAGCCAGAGCACAGAGCTGTGACTCCGTGGCTGGTCATTAACTGAAAGACAAAATGAGAGAGAGAGAGAGAGCTGTCAGTCACTGCTTTGAAGCCCTATGCCAGAGAAGAGTTGTGGCTCCAGCCCTCTCACCAGACACCTCTAACACCCTGGTGGCTTGTCAAAAGGTCATGAGTCCTGGATGGCCAACCCCTAGAATCTCTAGCAGACAGAGCTTCGGGGAGGCTTGCTGGCTATAGGCTGGCAGCTTGACGCAATCAATGATCCTCATCATGTAAGCACCACTGAGGAGATCATTTAAGAATGAAGAATATGCCGGGTGGTGGTAGCTCACGCCTTTAATCCCAGCACTTGGGAGGCAGAGGCAGGCAGATTTCTGAGATCGAGGCCAGCCTGGTCTACAGAGTGAGTTCCAGGACAGCCAGGGCTATACAGAGAAACCCTGTGTCCAAAAAACCAAAAAAAAGAATATGTCTATGATAACAGATTTGAGAGAGTAACTTTCCCTAGCCAAAACCAGAGGTCAGACATGACATCCTAGAGTCCCAGAGGCCTGCCTGCCTTCCCTATGAGTGTGTGTGTGTGTGTGTGTGTGTGTGTGTGTGTGTGTGTATACATACATACATACATATATATACATATGTTCATTCTACCAAGAACCGTGAGCAGCATTTAAAAACGCTCCCTTATCCCTGGAGTGACTGGTGATACTCTCTAACGTTCGCTACAGACGACGTTTTCATCTGGCCACAAAGCTGGGCCCTTCAAGGGAGAAATGGCATCCTTGGACAGCCAGGCAGTTTCCCCCAGGTGCAAAGCCGAGGGTTGTCTTAGATGGCTATGAGTAAGCAACCACAGCCAGTAAGTACCACAGACACCTGGCTGCCATGTGAGATGGACAAAGCTAGTGTTGTGTCTCTGTGGAAAGAGATCAGTATCCCACAGAGAAGGGGGCCTGCCAAGGCCTGGACATCTGCGAACACGGCAGGCTCCCACAGTTGGGACATATGGACTTCCTCTACCTATACCTGAACACGTGGCCGCTTCACTCCTACATGAATGTCTCAAAGGTCTCCCTGGGGGACCGTTCACCATCCTAGAGATTTCCATGAAGAGGTCGTACAACAGTCTCTGTCCTCCTTGCCCAGTGACCTTGTTACCCACTACCCAGCTGTATCTATTGAATGCTGGAAAACGTCCAAAGACTTCAGCTAAAGTGAACTAAGGAATGGGGGAAACTGAAAAGTGCCAGAAGGAAGAGGGACCTCGGGTTATTAAAGCCGGGACCAAGCAATGGTTGCTGGACATAAACCCTCAGCAGAAACCACTGCTATGAAATGACCCCTAGTAGTGACTGTGGCGTCTAAGTAGCCTTCTACTGTAGACAGGTGGAGTGATCAGGGTGAAATGCTTAGAGACAAAACCAAAAACTACACTCAAAACCCTTGACCTCAATCAATGCCCAGGAGGATTCTGATAGGATTTAAGGTGCCTTGTGTTCCCTAATACAAGAGGATGAGATTAAAAATTTCTAGGAAAGGGCTGGTGAGATGGCTCAGTGGGTAAGAGCACTGACTGCTCTTCTGAAGGTCGTGAGTTCAAATCCCAGCAACCACATGGTGGCTCACAACCACCCATAATGAAATCTGATGCCCTCTTCTGTGTACTCATTTATAATAATAAATAAGTCTTTAAAAAATTTTTCTAGGAAAGAAAAAAATAAGAAACGCAAAACAGAATGTCCAGAAAAAAAATGGATGCCCTATAGTGGCTAATTCTAGCTCATTTATTAGTGATGTAATAAATCAGAAATTCTATAATAGTCAAACCCCAAAGCCTTCTTCTTTCTTGTTACTCAGCAAACCCACAGTTCCTTAATGCAAAAACAAGATGACTTAGGTCAATAACAAGAAGAAGACCTAGCCAGGACCATTTGGCTTGCAATTCCCTGCTGAGAGATGCCAACTGGACCCAGAGCACTGACAGGGAGGGGACCAAATTGTGTTTAAGTGGCACTTAAAATATTAAAGAATTATTAACTGGATTTTTCTCCAGTGAAAACCACTCTCCAGGAATCACTTAGCTGATTTATAGGGTACAGAAAATTTCTCAGAACCCACTGTAAAATGGAAGAAAAGCTGGAATACAATCAATGCACTGTAACTTACAAAAAGGGAAACCAGGCCTCAGAATGAAGCCTGGTAGGCACTACCCCCCATATGCCCAACTGGGGATCCCAAGACAAGACTTATGGTCTCTGAGCAGCAAGTTCCACATTCCGACAGGGGGGCAGTGGCATCTACCTTGTATGGTATTCTACAGTATTAAATGAGGTTATAGAAATAAACTCAGAACGCAGGGTAAGGCATAATGCAGATGACAAAGAAACCCAGGTCCCCATCTCCCACCGGCACCCTCAGCTGTACTGTGGCCGGGATCCTCCAGCAGAGGAATGGCTGCTTATCTAAAGAGGACATTCTGTTACTTCTCGTTTCTCAAAGTGAGGGGTGGGGTGAGTAAAGTAAGAAGGACAAGCTCTGAATAGCTTAGGGCTGCTCTCTGAGGCCAAATCCATATCTGGAATTGTTTCCTAACCCTGAGCAGAGATGTTCCGGGGAAATAAATACAGAGCCCCGCACAGTGCTCATGAGATGAGAGAAGCGAATACAGCCCTGCGGAGCGGCCCTTGGGATCAGAAAGAAAAACTGGGTTTTCTCGGAGGACATTTTCCTAGAAGTTGATGAGTTTCTGAGTCTCTGAAACCAGTTTTAGACTCCAGGCTCCCCAGGGACACAGCACAGATGTCCTGAGACTAGAGTTAAAGTTCTTCTCTGGCTGTGAAAAACGGAAACCGGTGACCCTGCAGCCCATCCCTCCTGGACACCTGCATAATTCTCACTCATACCTCTGTCTCTGAACACAGAGATCCCTGCTGAGGGCAACGCTACCCACGTGAGGGGAAATGCCTGAGTCCTTCTACCCAGGAAACAAAAGCCAATGGGACATTTCCACATCAGTTTTCCAAGGAGGTGAACAAACAAAACGGCACAGGGGGAAAAGGCAGTCCTGGGCACTGGATTTCTCAATGTTTTGAAGTATAATAGCACACTTGCTCTGCCCCTACATGAATTTCCAGACACTGGCTGGAAGCAATCCCACTTTAGAATCTTCACCAATTAAGAGCCTGCTCTTGTCTGGATCCTACATGACTAGAGAAGCAACTCCAAATTGGCCTCCTTGGCTCCAGGCTCTCCCCATTCTCCTCCCTTGGACACAAGAGCACCTGAACTATTTGACTAAAACCAAATATCTACACATGGTACTTGCCTTCTACCACCACCCTGGATAGAGTCCTCACCAAGGTTTACTCAACTTCCCTGGTGGGCATCGAGTAACTATCACCTCCTCTCACCTACTCACACTAGTGACATGCTGCTCGCTCTCACGCTCCCGCTCCCGCTCTCTCTCTCTCTCTCTCTCTCTCTCTCTCTCTCTCTCTCTCTCTCTCTCTCTCCCTCTCTCTCTCATGCCTAGGACTATACTGTCCTGTTCCTCTGCCCAGAACAACACTTTCTCCAGAACTGTGGGCCTGCCCAATTCCTCCACAAATCTGGGCCTCCACAGAGCTGCTACTAGCCCAGGAATCCCTCCAACGTCTGAATGAGCAGATTTTCTGCAGTACTTTCCCTTCACAGTCTGTCCCCTTCTGAGATGGGACAGCAGTATCTCCGGCAAACAAATAAATCAGTACTGGCTTGCTGGGAGCCCTTAGGGGATATGGCCTCAATTACGTTTTTAAAAGATGGCCATGAAAAAACGGGGTCTCAGAATTCAAGGGTGATGGCATTCTTGGGCCTGTGGTAACTGATTTCTCAAGCTTGATTAACTGATTCAGGCAATTTGTCCCTAGGGAGGGAGCCCTGTGTTCAGTTGCTTCTACAGCAAGCTCAAGAGAGTCACAAAGGATTGCAAAGCTTCCCTGGTGACTCCTCAGGCATCCTGGGAAGCTTAAGTGAATCTAAGTCTACTCTGCATAAACATCAGGTTTAGCCTGGGACCACATAGACCTCCCCAAACCACTGGGGTCATGGAATTGGCTGTCTGCCGAGCTTCATGTTCAATTCCTTGAAGCAATCTCTCTGATTCTCGGCATTAGTCTCACTTATTAATCTGGTAATTTCCACATCCCAACCTTGATTTGTGCAAGACAGATCTGGATGAAGTGACTGCTCTAATCTTCCACCAATTTGTTTAGCAATTTTTACTTCAAGCGCCACTGGCATTTGGAAGTTTTTAAGAGTCCACAGAAGACGAAAGTCTGCTAAAACATAACCATCCTGAATATGCAAAGATGCTTTCACCAGTACTTATAGGAAAATGTAAATTAAAAACACAATAAGATGTCATTACACACACACACACACACACACAAAACCTAAAGAACGACCTACACTGACTTCAGGAACATAAGTTACAAGAGCCACTTTGGAAAAATGTGGTAGCTTCTTATAAAGTTATACATTCAGTTATGAAATGATCTGATCGTCTTACCCCATTTTACCCAAAGGAAGCAAAAGGAAAAGTCCACATAAAGACTTATGCAAATGTTTATAGAGACCTTATACAGAAAAGCCGGTTGAAAACAACCAAATGTCCATCAACAAGTGAATAGACAAAACCGGAGTATTACTGAGCAATAAAAATGTCCCCAGCACTGACACACGCAACTACACACACAAATCTCAACAGCCGTATGCCTAGAGAAATAAAGCAGAGACAGGAGACCACTCTATAATCCCTGAGTTGTATTAAGTACTATGAAAAAAATGAAACGAGAAAGCCTAGAAACAGGTTGTCAAGGTGGGAGAAGAAAAGTCCACAAAGGAGCATGTGTGACTCAATATTCGTAAGGTCCTTGGAGGTACACCAACTGTATACTTCAGAAGGGTAAATTCTGCAGAATGTAAATCATACATCAACAAACCTAACACCAAACAGACTCTTTCTATTATAATACCTAACAAGAGTCCAACTATGCCTTAGACCTAAGGATTGCATACTGTAAGGCCTGATTATGATAGGATTCCCCCAGAGGGGGTAAGATAGGTAAATACGAAATCATTACTTAGTAATTACGCCAAACAACTTCATCCTCAACTCTGCCAGGCTCCCCAACAAACATCTAGTGGGCACCTACCACAAGTGACGCGCTGCTCCAGACCCTTACGATTCAGTGGAGAGTAAGAAAGGCATAGATCCTATTCTCTGGAGCCATCATTTTAGCAGAGAAAGGCAGGGAAATGGCCACAGGAGAGGAGGAGGTTCCCTCTCATGAAATATCTCTAGAAGGAAGAAGTGAGAAGCTGGGCCAACCTTAGTTAGGCTATGCACCAGCCGGCATTATGAATTCTTTTCACACATCCCTAAAGCAAACTGGAAAGCCAGGCAGACTCTGACACTAGCAAAAGAAACACACTCGCACGCTAGAGTGCAAAGAGGGGGGGGAGGGGGAAGGAGGGAGGGAGAAGGAGGGAGGAGGAGGAGGGAGGAGGGAGGGGAGAGGAGGGGAGGGAGGGGAAGAAGTTCATAGGAAACTTGGTGGGAAGGGAAAATGATGGCCCTAGTAACTTAGCGCTCTGCTTTACCACTCTCTTCATGACCAGGTCATTTTGACATTCTGAACCTGACAAATGTATCTCAAAGAGAGATGAGAAATGAGACAAGAGACCTACTGAAAACAGAATAAAGGTAAAGTGGAAGAACTTATTCCCCCTTAGTCAGCATAGTAGAAAAAAACAAAAACAAAAACCCAGGAACTTCTTCCCCAGACTACCTCTACCCTGAAGCATTTAGTCTGTTGACAGAAATATAGGACAGGGCCTGGCAGTGGTGACGTCACCTTTATTCCCTGCATCAGGAGGCAGAGGCAGGCAGATCTCAGTGTTCAAGGCCAGCCTGGTCTACAATGCAAGTTCCAGGACAGCCAAGGATACACAGAGAGACCCTATGAGTAAGTGAGAGAGAAACCATAGCTGTATGGGAACAAAAGGTTAGGCCTGTGATGTCATGTTCCTTCCTGAAGGAATACAACCAAGACTCCAGTGTTAGGCTCCATGAGAGAGAGTCACTCAACCCATGACTAGCAATATCTTAGACAGTGCCTGTTTCCCAACAGCAAAAGCCCTCAAGCAGTGACCACAAAAGTGTCATGTCTCACTGGAACTGAGAAGTTGGTCTTTCTGGATAGGAAAGGAGTGGGAGCTCCAAGTCTGTGTTGCGTATGATAGCTGTACTTGAAGACCAAGTGCCTAGGGGTTTAGGAAATATCTCCCATCCCACCATACTTTCCTGCAGTCTTACAGGCTGAGATGTTGAGGACTCCCAGAGGCAAATCTCACCTACACTTAGGAGCTGGCACCGAGGTGGCTCTGAAATGACTTTTTTGAGAACAATCACATGCCTCTTCCTAGTAAGCCATTTCTCTTATGACTCTATTTATTCTTATGAATGTATTTCCCTTCCCTGTTCCATCTAAACAGTTCAGAAACTTAGCATGCGCACCCAGCAACTAATTTTCATTTTCAAACAGCAATGGTTATATGACAGCTCTTTTTGAAAACTTTCAATAAATAAATATATGTCTCTCTATGCATGTGTGTAAGCTCTGCTTTCTTAAGACAAAAAGATTTCCAGTTAGCAGAAACCAGATGCAAGGTGAAATTGCTGACCATAGCTGCAGGCATGTCTGAATACAACTGTCTGTAGACTTCTTTTTCTTAGGGGAGGTAAAAATGGCCAAAGAAAAACTGCGTATCTGTGGGGTTTCCTACCACTAAATGACCAGGTAGTAAACTACTAACTGGGAAATAGGTCAAACTGTAGCAGATATGGCAAAGGTGCTGAGCTCAACTGATTTCATAGTCATGAGATACTGATGCAAAAACAAGAAGAACAGATGAGGCTCCTGCCTCATCCCCAGAGGATTGTGCAAGGTCCTGAAATATCAGGGATGAAACCTGTAAGCCCAACGGAATACACTTGCTATAGAAAAGGCCTGTTCTCCAACAGGCTCTTGGAGACTATGTCTCTGGATCAGTAGCCATGTTCAGGGAGAAGCCTGATGAGGTGACTAAAGGCCAGGAGACCAGGCTGGCATAGACTCACTGCATCCCTGATTTCAGACCAAATGGGCTGCTGTGGGGTGGGAGGGATTGGAGACATCCTATAAATTCTCCAAGGCTGACCCACTAGCTTCATACATGCCTGAAGCTAAGCTGACTGACTGCCTTGATGTAGCTTTCCTGGCCTCCAGTCGCAAGCTCACTACCCAGAAGCCATCCTTTCTTAGTGGTCCCTTAAATGCACCCTTACTCAAACCAACAAGCGGGCATTCAGATATCCCAGAAATGACGTCACTACCTGAAGATAATATTCTTAACACTGAAATTTGTAAACATCAAAAAGGGCAAGAGATCTTCAAGACAAAAAATTAGCCTCAAATGAATTGATCCAGAAGAGCATCACCATTTCAGAAGACGCTAAGCTAAGAACAACCCAACTATAACTACAGAAGCTGCGGATGCTATGATTCCCAACAATTAGAACTGGGGGGAGGGTGGGGGGCAGGGTTCAAAATAACAAATGCATCAAACGTTCGTCCTTATTCATAACAGTAAGATTAGAAACAGCTGCATGCATTTTCCCCCAACCTGGAACACACAGCCAACTTCCAAGACAAAATTCTTTGCGCATAGCTTCATTTTCAAAACAAGAGCTATGATATTAAAAAATAAAAAAGGAAAACCAAAAGAGGAAGTAAGAAAGGCATGGATGTTGTGCGGAGAAGCAACTCCTCATTTTTAAGCAATTTCTCCTGCTGTTGACAGTTCTATTCCACAAGAGATCCTAAAAGTCAAAAGCTACTCCCATCCAGTCACTGATAGTTAGAGAGTCAATGATCCTATTTTCCGCCCCCAGAGTTCCAGCGTTGCTATCAGCTAAACAAATGGCCTCTGGACATTTTAAAAAATGCTTAAAAGCCTGGCTCTTCTGAAAGCAGTTCTGTACCAAACCCAAATCCTTATCCCTCGGTAGTAAAATTAGAGGAAAATTCTAACAAAATGTTAGAGATCATCCCTCACCTCTCACTGATTTCTACTAAACAAGCATAGAGCAAACTTCAAAGGAAGAATTTGGCAAATAATACAAGCATTTGCTTTTTCCCTGGTTAGGGGGATATAGCACACAAAGAAATGAACCTGCTCTTACCAAAGAAATCAACCTATCTTCATGACTGACTGACATGTCATAAGGAGTAAGGTAAAAAATCTTCAACTGTGGTCAAAATGCTAGAGTAAGAGGTACTTTGTCAAGGGCCTAGTACATACCTTTAACCTGATCTGCCAGCTACCTGCAAGCCCTGAATTGCAGACAACCCTGACTGGACAGTATTTCCTGCTGTTCTAAGATGGTTTTGCAAGAACATCTTGGGAGCTGTGGTCCAGTAGCACATTAGCAACAATCATCATATCTGGCTCAAATCGCTTGAGGATGCTAAGGCACAGTACAGAAAAAGGTGTTGGTGTCAGAGAACACTCACTGACTCTGGCACCCTAAAGATTCTGACGCCCTGCATCCTCTGCATCGAACAGGGCTAACAGTGTATATAAAACATTTATCTAGTTCCTGGAATAAAGGAAGCACGGGATACATGGTTATTGGAATGAGTGCTACCCACTTCACAGAGGGAAGCTTTCATCCAGGGTGGGGCTGGGAGTGGGCAGACAATTAAAGGAATCTCTCTCCTCTCTTGGTCCACAGAGAGAAAGCCATTTCCTTCCATGGCCTTTCCAGAGCACAGAGCTCTCTCCAGTACCCAGACCACTGAGATAAGTGAAACTTCCCTGGGTCTCCCTGGCAGTGAGCACTTCGGGATACCAAGGTTTTGCTATAAACCTTCTGGGGTCTCTATCTCTCCACACTGTCCCGGCATTCAGCTGTTTGCTGTAGCCCATGGCTGCTTTCCAACAAGTCTTACTTGGGCCCTGCCTAAGGCTTCCTCTGTCCCATTTCATCCAACTTCTAAATCAATTACCTTAGAAGTCTGTGCCTCTTTTCTGATCTACCTATACTCTTCCCCAGTTGCTGGCTTAGGGAGTGCACCCCGCCGAATAAGTTATTTAAATGACCCTGAGCCAAGCACCATTTCCAGCTGTGTTAAAAAGTGAACAGAACTCATGTGAACATACCAGCTGAAAAGGACACCTTCCCTGGGGGGGTGGGGGGGGACGCTCATCCCAAACCATAAAACATTCAGCAAGGCTCAGGAGCCTCAAGCTCTAAGTCCACAGGTTCAAGTCAAAGCCTTAAGGAACCCTTTTAAGTATCTGCACACAGCTTTTCTACCTCAGCTCTCTCCTGCTTTCATTTTATCCAGGGCCAGCTTGGAGATTGGAGGACTGATACCAGGACCCTTCTCCAGGCTGCCCTTTCACCAGCCAGTTCCTGAAGCAGGGCCAGAAGATGCCCGTTGTCCCAAACATGCCCGATCTGCAGCACAGCAGGGGCCAACTAACTAGATAAGTGAGAACTTCATTAGGCTGCCAGCTGAGGCACAGAGGCACAGAGTCCCTCCCTCCAGTCTGACACCTTCTCCACAAAAAGGCAAACAAGCCACTTTGCTGGCTACCTGACTAGAGGAGGAGAAGAAAGAGTTAGTAAGACCACAATTGGTTCTGAAAAAAACAAAACCTTAAGGGCGTGCCCACGTTTTAATTTTTTTAGTATTGACAATGTGAAGACTGTTATTTGGGGTTTGGGAGGATCCTGCAAAAAGAAAATTCATCTCAGATGAGTCCAGTGTTATCAAAATTCTATGTGTTCCTTTCTTGAAAAGTGACTCTGTTATTAAGATTCCACAAATCAATTAGCAAAAGGGAAAGTATGGTGGGGGGGTGGTTGGGAAATGAGACTTAACTACTGAGTAGGTCTTTGGTAGCCTCATTTTAAAAAAAAAAAAAGACAGTTTTTATGGTTCCATTTAAAAAGTCACACACTCCAGTCTCCAAGCAACAATGTACTAAGTGGCTACATCAGGTGAGAGCCAATGTCCCCAAATGGAACTCTGAGGACAGAGTACCCCATTGGTCTCTGCAGGCTCCACTCACTCTCCTTAATGAAAGCCACTCAAACTGCTCCTCCCTCAGCAGGGGAGAGCCGCCCTCTGATCACGTGAAGTGTGCCCTGTGCTGCCAAGGGAAGAAAGGCAGCAGTTTGTTAAATTTGCAAATCCCCCTAAGACTGATAACTGAATAAACACAAGCGGGACCAAAGGCTGGGTTTATTTTAAATTCAAGGTCCCCCTACAACTAACACCAACATTAACAAGTTTATAAAAAAGAAATACACCTGCCTCGAATCACAACTAACACCAACCAAAAGTAGTATCAGAATTCTATACTTTTGCCTAATGAAAACATCACCTAGAAGACCCTCAACATCCAGGAGTTCTGTAAAAATTTCCTTCTCCTTTGAACTTAAAGCTAGACAACACTTTGTCTTTGGGAGAGCAAGAGGAGTTCCAGTTGAAAAAGCCCCTTACAATTCAAACTGGCCCAACAGAAACAATAAATAAATGAGAGCTGGCCAACATTTTAAGAATTCCATGTCTACTTCATGTACACAATTTCTCTTTACTCTTCTAGAGGGCATTATAACTCTATATTCTGGAAGAGGAGAAGCCATCCAGGATCAAGGAAGCAAAGGAGTAAGAATTTAATTTCCAATTAATGACGGCTTAGGGAGTGGATTTAGGCAAGCAATCTTACTGCTTTGGGACACAGAGCAAAGGCATGGTCTTTATTATGAAGGGACCAGAACAGGTGATGTTTAAAACAAAACGAGGCTGGAAAGATGGCTCAGTGGGTAACAAGCACTGGTTGCTCTTGCTGAGGACCTGGGGTTTGATTCCCAGCAACCACACGGTGGCTCACAACCATCCTTAAACTCCAAATGCACAGAATCCAAGGTCCTCCTCTGACCTCTGCAGGGACCAAACAGGTATATGTTATACAGGCATACAGCAGACATAAATGAATAAACATAAAATAAATAATAAATCTAATATTTAAAAGTTTAATAATGATTTAAAAAGAAAACAAAACAAAACAAAAAAAAAAAACAAAAAACCTGCCAGAGCCTAATGTACCCAGAAGCCATAGAAATGCAATCCAGTCAGCACAAGAAACAAAAGGACTGCCCCTACTCCCAACCTAAAAAAACTGTTCCTCCACTTCCTCATACACAGATGGAAAGGGTGAGCAGCATTCACTTTGGGGATCAGTATCAGCGCATTTACAGGAGTTCCGAGGAGTGAGTTCTCCTAACACTCCCCAAGAAAAGTGTCCTGGAGGAGGTAGCAAGAGACATTTTGCTGAAGTGGGGATCCTGAACGTATTTTCAAGGCCCATGTGTTAAAGGTGTGTTGTAATTAGGAGGTAGTGGGACCTTCAGGAGGAGAGCCTGGCCTAGTTAGTAGGTTTGTAGCTCCTTAAAGAGGTCAGGAGCATCCTTTATCATCTATTTACCTGTCGAGAGACACGTAGACTGACACCATTCCTTACTCCTGGGTGGCCCCAAGTGTTTGGAAATGACGCAAAAAACACTGTAGATTTTAAAGCACATACCCCAAAAGTGTGAAAGTCAGAAATCATGCAGAAGGCGCTACTGTACTTTTTAAAGTGTTCAAACCTTTAAATCACCTACTGAGTTATCTCATGTTTGTCTCTAAGAGCATACTAATGAATAACTCAAAATATTTAAATGGAGCATCGTAGACTATTGTCTCAAATCACAGCTGCCTCAAAGGGGGAAATGAAACTGGGTGAGTAGGACTGTTTGTTCTACTTGAGTCATCCAGCCTAAATAATTTAAGCACGCACCAAGATTCATCAATACCAGAATGACGTCCATGGCCATAGCATTTTCTAACACTTTTCGGAGAATGTCTCATTTGTTAGAGTAGTTTTAAGACACAGGAAGCAGGCAGCACCCCTCCCCTTCGCTGACTGGTCCAAGTTAGTATCTGTCAATTTCCGTATTAGAGAGACAGATTACGTGCAAGGGTCAAAGAACTCTCTTTTGAAACGTAAGTGTCTGACATACGTGAGCATGGGGAACAGCTCAAGTGCCTGACATACGTGAGCATGGGGAACAGATCCTAGGGAGGTGCAGAATGGGAGGGAGCGGTGGGTCTGGGAGAATCCTGAGGAGAATCACATTCTTTCTGCAGGTCTTCCAGTTTGCAAAGCCTCCCTGTTTTAGAAAACAGATGCGATGCTCCCCCATGGTCAACAATAATACAGACACGCTGCTTTTGTGCAGTCCATGTCCGACAGAGTATGGTGTACAGCTTAAGACCCGCCTGCAGAAACCATTTCATGTCTGAGACTTTCACTCTGATTTCTTGTAAGATTAAAGTACACCGCCTGGCCTCACTATGTGCAGCAAACTACTCTGAGGTCACACACTCGTCACAATTAGTTAGCTGAGGCAAGAGCAAATAAATGTTACTGCCTGGGTTTTGTTGTTGTTTGGTGTTTGTTTGCACTGAGTTGCAACCAAGGTCTCTCCCAGAAGAGAATTTGACCGACTACCCCAGAGCAAAATGGGACTATGAAAGGGATCAGAGTTTCTGATAAGAATGACAGCAAATTCCCTTTCACGGCATCTGAAGTTGGACCAGTGTCTCACTTAATGTGGACAGTTAGAGACTTCTGCAAGTGAATTCAAATCTCAACTCAGCCACTTGGAAGAATGGAAAGCCAAGGGTCAGTTAGCCTCCCGCCTACTTAATCTGCAGATACAATAAATAAACAAGCTTGGCTTGAAGATTAACTCGGTGTCTGAGAAACACTGGGAACGGCACCACGTAAGCATCTATTAAGACACAAACACGTCTATAATTGGTATTCCAGGTGTTTTCTCTTCCGTGTGTGATGCCAGTCTCCAATATTTTTAATGCAGGTGCACTCCCAGTGCAAGTAAATCAAACAAGTATCAAGACTGATCTTTTAAAATTTAATATCAGAATAATTGACCAGCGGTACATTGTAATTCCATTATTTATTTAACATCTAGACCATATGTAAAAATGTATTTATACTTGAATGTTTAAGAAATGCCAAAGCACTCAACCACCAACCAAGTACACATGGTGGGACTGATGGCTCTGGCAGCATGTGTGTATAGTGGAGGATTGCAAAGTCGATCATCAATGGGAGGAGAGGCCCTTGGCCCTGTGAAGGTTCTGTGCCCCAGTGTAGGGGAATGCCAGGGCCAATAAGTGGGAGAGGGTGGGGTGGCAGGCATGGGGAGGGGGGAGGCAACAGGGGTTTGTTCTTGTTGTTTTTTGTTTTTTTGTTTTTTGGTTTTTTTTTTGGAGGGGAAACTGGGAAAGGAGAAATCATATGACATGTAAATAAAGAAAATATCTAAAAAAAAATAAAAAGAAAGAAATGCCAAAGCTATGTACATATGTATTTTCTAAAAATCCAGGAAGTTCCTAATTTAAGAGTTTAAAGAAGTGTTCATTTAATTATCTTAGAAACTAAAAATAATCTTTAAAAAAAAAACAAAAAGCAAAGACCTAACTATTTTCAGTCACTACAAATGCAGCCCACATAATCATACTGGTTTATGAGGTGGAAAAACAATGCCTAAAGAGAAAAAAAAAAAACCAACTTAAATGTAAAAATGTCCCAGTTCCTCTCCACATAGGTAAGGTAGTCCATAGCTGAATTGCTAAGTTTCATTCATTGTTTTCTATTAGTTTTGCATTGGGGTTTCCACGAACAGAGGTAGAAAACCAACCAGCCCCAGTCCCTTTCCAATTCCAGACTAATTCACAGTCTCCCATAAACCATGAACACATCCCAAATCAAGAAGCATCCGAGGTCTGGCACAGGCCTGCCCTTAGGTGCTAATACAGGTTCTTTAGGGGGCTGGATTTAAAACACTCATCTTTGGGAAGACACATTATCACAGACAGCCAAGTCACCATCATGAAGCATCCAGAACATCAGTGACTTTTATAAGGAGACACATGACTTATTCTGTCGTAGCAGTTTTTTGCTCCAAAAAGGTACTATAAGCATTATGTTGCTGAAAATTTTCTTCTCACCCCTCACCTCAGAGGCAACTTGTTCTCACATAGATAATAATCAACTCTGTGCATCACACTTTAAAAAAAAAAAATCTCTATTTTAATGACGTTTGATGGCGCTGAGGAAAAGACATGCTTCCGATAGGAACTGTAATTTATCTTTATTATTTTATAGATCATTATGCTATCCACTCGAATATTCTTTAGGCTGTCTATACCTCCTTTGATGTGGGGGAAATTTTTTTTGGTTTTTGTTTGTTTGTTTGCTTGTTTTGCAAAGATAGGAACAGCAATCCGTTGTCCTTATGTCTGCATTAGAATATTAAAAATGGGCTGAAAGAAAATGGGAGATGATAAACAAGTATTTTTTTTATTAGACATTTTCTTTATTTACATGTCATACAATATCTCCTTTCCCAGTTTCCCCTCCAAAAAAAAAACCCACAAAAAAACAAAAAACAACAAGAACAAACCCCTGTGCCCTCCCCCCTCCCCCTGCTCGCCACCCCACCCTCTCCTGCTTACTGGCCCTGGCATTCCCCTACACTGGGGCATAGAACCTTCACAGGACCAAGAGCCTCTCCTCCCAATGATGACCGACTTGGCCATCCTCTACTATACATATGCTGCTGGAGCCATCAGTCCTACCATGTGTACTCCCTGGTTGGTGGTTTAGTTCCTGGGAGCTCTGAGGGTACTAGTTAGTTTATATTGTTGTTCATCCTAAGGGGCTGTAAACCCCTTCAGCTCCTTGGGTCCTTTCTCTAGCTCCTTCATTAAGGACCCTGTACTCAGTCCAATGGATGGCTGTGAGCCTCTACTTCTGTATGAGTCAGATACTGTCAGAGCCTCTCAGGAGATAGCTATATCAAGCTGGATTGTCTTTCCTTCAGTCTCTGCTCCATAGTTAGTCTCTGCAACTCCTTCCATGGGTATGTTGATCCCCCCTTTAAGAAGGAATGAAGTGTCCACATTTTGGTCTTCCTTCTTCTTGAGTTTCTAAACAAGTACTTTTTAACTGGCATTTATGTCTTGTAGAGTACCAATACTTAGGTTTGGGTTCCAAGCTATGACTAAGCCTTACGGGTGTGCTTTCCAGCCTATAGGCATGTGGCAGGTGTGTGTTGTGGGAGGTGAGGATGAGCCACAGAAAGAAAGTGGTGTACCAACTCTCTTCAAGGAAGTTTTGTGTTGTTTTGTTTTGCTTTGCTTCTGCAGTTGGTGCAGAACCCAATGTCTTGTACAAGGTAGAAACTCTTCCATTGACCTACATCTTAAGCCAGGAAGCGTTCCTTTTGTTTAACTAGTTGTCCTTTATTATACACTTATTCTGCCCACTTCCTTTGAGGAATATCATAGTAAATTCTTGTTTTGCTCTTTAATGGTGATACCACTGCAGTAAATGAGGCAAAGCTATTATTTCTAGTGACAGATGCTTAGTTTTCCCAAACAAACATACAAAATTAAAAAAAAAAAAAAACGGAAACAGTTTAATAAGTATTTCTCTCCTTTCCAGAGGTAAGTGCAGAAAACAAAACAGGCACCTATCCACAAGCCTGTCATCAGCGAACATCCCCAAGAACTGTGCCTCATTTAGCAATGGCCTGGGAGTCAGGAAACGCAAAAAACAAAAAACAAAAAAAAACAAACAAAAAAAAAAGAAAGAAAAAAAAACAGACTGGCTTTCCAGATGCTCAGGGTCCCTCCCAGTTTGGAAACACCAGTTTTGACCAGATTCACAATGAAGCCAAAGGACTAGAGACTCTCACTCTGCACCGGGCCATACCTAGGCTACCCGGCCAGGAGGCGCTGCGGGCTAGACTCCAGGGCCCACCCGCAGGCCGCCCAGCCCCCACCCCCTGGCGGCGGAGCCCGGCCCAACACCCGAGCTGCGCGTTCTGCGCTGCCCGCTGGGGTTACTTGCGGTCATTCGGCTGCACAACCAAGCCCCGGGTTCTCAATCGCTGCTCGGCCCAAGTCTCCCCAAGGGACCACTAGCAAAAAAAGCAGGAAGATGGACCAGAGGGTGAGGGTGAATGGGGCACCCCAGTTTCGGGTTTCTGCAGACTCTCTTAAGTTTTCTGTCTTTAAAGGAACAAAAGTGGTCTCCCACTTTGCGCCAGGGACTGCTGCGCTTCAGAGTGCAAGGAGTCTGTGGGCAGGACCCCTGAGTCGAACAAAGCCCCGAGAACTCAAGCACGCAATAACACAAAGGATCCCGTTTAGGACACTTCCTACTAGAGTTCTTTGGAAACAAGGACACGCCGCCCCAGTCCCGGGAAGAGGACTTCCAAGTCAAAGGCCAACACAAACCAGTTAAATAATGGAGTGAGGACTCAGATGTGACACTTGTGGGCGACGACCTACCCCATGTCAGACAAAAGGAGACTCTTTGTAGAGATCCTCATCTCCCTACCCCAGTGGCTGTACCCCTAAGACGCCCGGGAACCTTGGCTCTCACAGCGCCCGAGAGGCGAATCTCAGACGCCAGAGATGCTCTCCCTGGTCTCCGATTTCAGGAGACCCGAGTGTTGCTGTTCTGCGTCCCAGGGTCGCCAAGGCCCGTCCCAGAACATTCTTTCCCCATGTATGCCTCTCATGTCCTATTTGCATCCCCAGAGGTAGGGGATATGGGAGTTCGAGTCCCCCCCCACCCCCCAGAGTCCCCAAAACGGAGAGCTTCCCAAAGCTTCCTTGGTCCCGAAACAAAATGCCCAAGTCACAGAAGAACCTCTTACCTGTTTTCCACTGTGCTGTTTGCCTCTGTTTTCCCCACCCCTACACAAACCCTTCCAGAAAGGGGGGAGAAAAAAGTGGGGGGAAACAGGGAGCAGAACAGCTCCCCAAGCAGGCTGTAGCTGCGCGGGTCCCGCGGCGCCCCCTGCCCAGCTTTGCGCTGCGCCGCGGAGAGAAGTGGGCTCTGCCGGTCCCGGCCTGCTCGCTCGCCCTCGGAATTACTGGTTTTTGCCGCGACTAGTTCCTTTTATAGATTCGGCTGTGCGGAGCGCCGGGGTTACTACCGGTCAAACGCTGTTCTCTCCCTCTTTTCCCCCGCCCCCTTCCCGGCCTCTGTTTATGTAGTTCAGTCACTCAGCAGAAAGCACGTGGAGACATGGCCCGCCCCTTAAACCGGCGACAGTGCGCCGCGGCCGGCACCGGGGGCGCAGGGTGCAAGCTTTGTGGGGTCCGCTTTCTCAGCCCCGACCCTGACCTGCTGGCCTCGGGAAACGGGAAACTCCGGCCTTGAGCTGAGCCAGAGACTCCGCATTCCCGGCAGAGGAGGGAAAGGGAAAAAACCGCTTCCTCTAAACTCTTCTTTCTGCAATTATTTGGGTTTTTGTGGGTGTTGCTTTTTGAGTCTTTTGTTTGTGTGTGTACGTGTGCGCTTTGTTCTTCCCCCTCTTCCTCTCTCTCTCCCTCCTGCTCCCCTACTCCCTCTCTACCCTTCTCCTTCTGTTAGTTTACTCAGCCCCCAGCTTGGGAAGGAAAGCTGACCCCCAAGATGCTAATTATTTTCTGTCTCTTCCTTTAAAAGTCCCAGATTGGGGGAAGGGGTGTGGAATGGACAGAGTGAATATTAGCCTGTTTTGGTTTCTGCCTTCAACCTTTACTTTGGTTTTTAAGAGAAGATCTGCTACACACACACACACACACACACACACACACACACCCTCACCCTCCAATGGTAATAGGTACCTGTAAGCCACAAGGGGCAGCTGTGGTCACAAGAGTGGGTTTTGATGATGTCAAACTACCAAAGTTCATTTAAGTTTTTCTGCGTCTATTTTATTTGTTTTAATTGAGATAGAGTCTCGTGTAGTCTGCTCCTAAACTCAATAACCTTGAATTCCTTGATCCTTTTACCTCCCAAGGCCTAAAATTACAGGAACAGAATACCACACCCACATTTGTACAGTGCAGAGAGACACAACCCAGCCTCTTGCATAGCAGGCAAGCATTCAGCCAGCTGAACTACATCCTTAGCCCCTGCTTCCTGTCCTTCAAGAGAGTGTGCTCTCTTTGTCTCCGAGTTTTCTGAAAATGAATTTTGTTGGAATTTTTGAAGCCCTCAGAAGAAGATCACCAAAAACCAGAGTCCTACTGATGTTCATCAGCGTCAAGTTTTAGTGACATCCATACCCTATAAACTGTTTCCTGGGCTGGACTTCTAAAAGTCCAGGACTGGCAAAGAATCTAAAATAATGTGTGTGACCATCTGTGTACAAAGGAAAATGCCTGAAGGGAAAGGATCATTCTCCACATGATTTTAGGAGGAGATTAAGCCTGTGTTCAGCTTCTCTCATTTCCTCCATATCTCATAGCACTTAAAATGCACACACACACACACACACACACACACACACACACACACACACACTTTTTGTAGTTTGAAAGGTGTGGTTCCCAAGAGTATTCCTCTTAAATTCCATTCCCAGCATCCACTTGATGCCTTACAACCATCTGTAACTCCAGTTACAGGAGAGCTGACACCATCTTCTGGCCTCCACAGGCACCAGGCGTGTATGGGGTGCACACATGTGCATACCAGCAAAACACATACATAAATAAATATTTCTCTTTTTTTAATCTTAAAAATAAAAGCTATCTTCTTGGGTTCTTCTAAAAGAGCATAGGTGACATTTAAGTGCCGTCCAATCAGGAGGCAGAGAAAGAAGAAAGAGTAGCGAGAAAGAAGCCCCAGGCAGACCATCCTGGGATCCTCACTGTATGAAGTGAGGACCCTGAAACCCAACGAACCCCTGCAAGGTTAGGAATCTGCCCCTACTCAATTCTCACTGCAATAAATGCACAAACACCCTGCAGTGTTGGAAGTATGTGTATGCATTTCAAAAATCTCTACCCTTCAACCCCTACAGAGGCCAAATGCTTCATCCAAGTGTCACCCCACATTAGTCTGTTGACACCTAGTGGCATGATCTGCCAGGGGAACAGCATCTTATGACACAACTGCTGGAATTTCAACAGCTAGAACTTAGACGATGAACTTAGATGAACTTAAGAAAGAAAGAAGTTTCAAAGCAGGCATCACTCCATCCTTGGAGTACTCCTGGTTAGTTTGGAGAGCTTTCCCCACCACGTCTTCTGATGTATAACACCTTCACCAAAACCCCCAACCTTGTCCTAGGAAGCCCTTTCTGCATAAGTAAGGCCTCTCTTTGTTACTGTTGCTCTGAAGTGGTGGATTCCATAAATGTACCCTGGGTGGTTTGAGGTTCTATTCTGATCTTCTAATTATGGACTTGACCTTCAGGCAGCTGTGGCTGTACTGACCTTGTTAGAGAGGTCACAGAGATACAAGAAGCTCAATTTTATCATCCTATGAAGGCTTTTAAATCAAGACTCCCTGAAAAGAAGTACTTGGAGGATAGTTTTAATACATATCTAGAAGCCAGTCTACAGTCTACAAACACCTTATTTAAAATAGAAAAGATTTTTTTTTTTTTTTAACAAAAGGTGTTCACTACACGTGTGTTTCTTGCCTGAGATACATACTATTTGGCCCCCTGCAGCTGAAAAAAAATAGAACACTGCAGGAAAGCAATGGAAACTTTCTAAAAACATAAACAAAATAATTTTTCAAAATAAACTTGTAGTGATTGAGAAAACCTACTGGTAGCTGGAAAGATGGCTCAGCTGTTAAAGACTAGGGTCACAACCAAATCATAAGAAAACCTACTGGTCAGAGCATTAGAGAATGAGATATAACTCAAAAGTTCAAAAAGAAGACTAGAGAAATATCTCAATCGGTAAAGAAGTTACCATGCAAGCATGAGAGCCTGAGTTCAATCCCCAGAGCCCATGTGAAAAGCCAGATGTGGTAGACCAGTAATCCCAGCACCAGAGAAGTGGAGACAGGAGATGGATGGAGCCAGCTCGCCAGAGAGTCTAGCAGATTCAGTGAAAGATTGTGACTCAATAAATAAGTAAGTAAAGTGAAGAGAAACTGAAGGCTCCTGATGTTGATCTCTAGCTTTGAAATGTACCCATGCACACATACATGGGCATGCACACACACATATGTGCGCACACACACAAACACACACACACACACTCATGAGCACACAAAAATCTCCCTTCCCTAACTGGTAAATCATCTTCAATGAAGAGATGAAAGACTTAAAGTTCAAATTTGAATCAGCTTAATTCCAATACATCTTTAGACGCTGGGGGAGGGGGGAATCCTCAAGCCATCAGAGATCAAATGAGAAAATCCAAGGTGCCACCTTTATAGGTAGAACAGGCTCTAAACCACTTAGATTCTGAATGCAGTGTGATTTCTTTTGAGTGGACCAAGGTGATCCCTTCTGTATTATTATCACCCAAGCAAGGTACAACACTGTTTCTATTCTGGTCTTGAGAAACACATATTTGCAGGTTTTTGTTATGGTCAACCAGTTAGTCCAATTTGTAAATGGATATATTCCCTGAGCATCAGGCAAAAAGTGAGTTATGCTTTTTTTTTTTAAGATTTTTTTTATTATTATATCTAAGTACACTGTAGCTGCCTTTAGACACACCAGAAGAGGGCATCAGATCTCACTACGGATGTTGTGAGCCACCATGTGGTTGCTGGGATTTAAACTCATGACCTTCGGAAGAGCAGTCAGTGCTCTTACCCACTGAGCCATCTCTCCAGCCTGAGTTATACTTTTTCTTAAAAGCTGCAGTTCCAATCTACCTTCCTCCAAATTACCCTGTCTTTAACATTACAGGAAACTTTTAATTGTCTCTTTCTTGTCTTTCATTAAATTCCTCATGGTGCCCAGGCTATCCTGTCCAAGTTAATGACAGAGAAGATTGAGAATCTTTTTTTTTAAGTATAAAAATATTATTGCAGAAAATACACACAAAAAATACCTCACATGCAGGCAGGCAGCTTACAACTGGTAATGCTGAAGACCTCTTCTAGGTCCTTAGGCTATTTGGTTTCTGATATTTGACACTGGTAGCCACACCTGCCTCCCTGAAACTAGTTCTAAGTTTCAGGAATCTGATTCTCTTCTAGCTATTCTGCCTTTTTTCTCTGATTTAATTTAATTTAATTTAATTTTTTTACCCATTCATTTTACATCCCACTCACTGCCCCCTCCTAGTCATCCTCTCCCACAATCCTTCCCCAATCCTTCCTCCCCTTCCCCTCTGAGCAGGTAAGGTCCCCTGAGTATCCCTCCACCCTGGCACTTCAAGTCTCTGAGGCTAGATGCTTTCTCTCCCGCTGAGTTACCTAATTCCTCCTTCTCCTCCTCCTCCCCCTTCTCTCTCTCTCTCTCTCTCTCTCTCTCTCTCTCTCTCTCTCTCTCTCTCTCTCTCTCTCTCTCTCTCTCTCACTTGCTCTCTGTCTTTCTCTCTCTTTCCCTCTCTCTCTCTCACTTGCTCTCTGTCTTTCTCTCTCTTTCCCTCTCTCTCTCTCACTTGCTCTCTCTCTGTCTCTCTGTCTCTCTCTCTCTTTCTGTCTCTCTGTCTCTCTGTCTTTCTCTCTCTTGCTCTCTCTGTCTCTCTGTCTCTCTCTGTCTTTCTCTCTCTCTTTCTTCTCTCTCTCTCTCTCTCTCTCTCTCTCTCTCTCTCTCTCACACACACACACACATACACACACACACACACACACACACACACACACACGCACATGGCAACTCAGCGGTTGGCATCCATAGGGCTAACTTGAAACTGTCAATGCTAAGAAGGTTTATTAGAAATAATAAATCAGAGTTTGCTCACTTGATTTTTGTTTTTCATTCTTCGGAGCTCTGACTTTTTTGTTGTTTTGTTTTCTCTTGTTTTTCTTAAGAAATCCACTTATTAACATTTATCAGCACAAACTGATGAAGACATTCTGCAAGTTACATTCTCCCTCAAAAACGAAAACCCCAAATTTATCACCTTCCCCTGAGATATCCCTCTTTTGCCTTCTTAACAGCATCATCATCCAGTCATCCACTCTGGGAAATCACAGTCTGGCTTAACACTTTTATCTCCGTCCTCATCTTTCTCATTTGAAAGAACAGCATGGCCAGGCCAGCGGTACTGCCTACAAACCTTTTAAAGGTTTTGGTTCTCCTCCATCTCCACCGTCTATTTCGAGCCTGAAATGTGGCCTCCTGTATTGAAAGGCTGCTTCTTCCTACTATACTGCTGGAATATAGAAGAGGCTAGCAGATGCAGCATTAAGAGTAAATAAGAAGGAGACCTCTAAAATATCCAAATTATAAGTAAAATTTACCCCAAACTCAAATCTACCAACATGCTTCCCAATAGATTCACAAACAGCACTTACACATAAGCAGCCTTATGTGTGGAGAAAACCACTGGGGATTAAAGGAAGCCCAGCCTCTGTTACAATAGAAGCTATGGATCTGCATCTTCCTTTATTCAGAGTCCTTTCCTGACACAGAGGAATCCACATTCCTGGCAGTGATCTAGGGGATACGGGGTGGTTTTATAGCTTTGCCAAGGGTTGCTCTTCTCTGTAACACACACACACACACACACACACACACACACACACACACACACACAAATAGTTACTAAAAGACAAATCCTATGAAATTTTCCAGATCCCAACTTCCAGCTTCTGAAGAAACAAGTCTGTTTCCCCTTTTGTCTTTGTGGACCCGGAGGGTGGGGGGCACTCCTTCCAGAGGCTGGCATACACTATCTTCATGGTTATTTTGGATGCTTCCTTGTGGACTCTACATGGATTCTCAACAACTGTCTGGACAGAACAAGTATTCACGATATTTAAAGACCAAATATCTAACTGCGCTGTGACCCCCTCCCATTTCTCCCTCTCTGGCCATGGTTTTGATGAGTTGGGCTGCCCAGTAAAATCTGAGTCTTGTTTTCAGCTGGTCGAAACTTCATATCAGACGGCAATGGACTCCATTCTCCTGGTCCTGCTTCGGAGCTGATGCTAACGATGATCTCACAAGACCAGTGTTTGGCTGGTTCCCTCACCCACCTCAATTCACCGAGTCTGTCTGTTTAGTGTTGGGGTTAGACAGCCTTGACATGGTGTCTAAATGAGAAAAGAAAGCAAAATGGAGGAGTCTAGACTTAATATGTCTAAGAAACGTAGGTCAGAGAAAGAGGAAAGTGGTGTGATAATGGCGTGATATGTGAGCCTGCAATGCAAGGTGATCATCCATCTAACATCGTGGATTCAGACCCACTAATTTACTGAAAGAAATCTGTCATAAAAATAATAATAATAATAAAAATAAAAACTGCAATGGAGGGGCTGGAGAAAAGTGTCAAGTACTTGCCGCTCAATGATGAGAATCTGAGTGTATTTCCCCATACCCACATAAAAAGCTAAGCGTGGCAGGGGTTAGGGGTGGGTGGAGAGTGGAGGGTGGGTGGAGCTTATCTCAAAAAAAAAAAAGGTAGCACATAATAGAACAAGACACCCAACATTCTCCTCTGGCTTCTACACACGTGCACACCACGAGAAACAATAAGTGAATTAAAAAATTAGGCATGACTCTGAATGTGCTCAATGATATTTTTTTCTTTATTGCTTATAAGAGTTAACCTTTCAAAGCCATGTAATCACCTAATTGTATAAAGATTCTAAATAGCCCCTGTTAAGTTCACAAAACAGAATATTGCACAGCCATGAGACCTTAAAACTGTTTTCAACGATTACTCAAACACGGAATCGCTCATTGTAAATGTTAGTTGAAAAGACAAAGTTCTGGCTCTATGCATAATGTGATTCATATTTAGAAGGTTTTAATATATTTATAGTTTTTTTCATTAAACATATTTGCATAGAAAATACTATAGAAAGCCCTACCTGGACGTTACCAGCAGTTTTCTGTAGGTGGTAAGGCTGGCTAATATTTTCACACATATCTGTAGTTTTCAGTCCTTCTGGGATAAGCGTGTAAAATTGTTAGCTAGGAAAAACACACCATGAAAAGCCATTTGTCATCTGTAGTGGGAAGAGAGAGTTTACAACTGCATAAAGAAAAACTTCAACTTAACCACATGAAAACAGCTATCTTGGCATATTTTATAAGCACGTACACGCACTGACAAAGAGCAGAGGAATCTGAAGAGACAGCTAGACATCTTCGGTGGGTGGGTTTATGAGTTGTCAAAGTATATAGAAATTCTGAGCTAATCCTAGGCCTCCACCAGCTAAATGAAAATCCCAAGGGCTAGAGAGGTGATTCCAGGATTAAGAGTAGTGGCTGCTCTTCCAGAGAAGCCAGATTCGATTCCCAACACCTGCATGGCAGCTCATAACTGTCTGTAACTCCAGTTCCAGAGGATCCAACACCTTCACACAGACATACATGCAGGCAAAACACCAACATACATTAAGCAAATGAGTAAATAAATCATTTTTAAAAAGAAAGTCCAGTATATTTAAGCCTTTTTTTTTTCTTAATCTGGTCTTCTGATTTTTTCCCCTCGTATTCATAGAATATATCTTACTCATCCACTCTGGGTATTTATGAGTTAGTCCTGTAAGTTGTTGGGACCACTTGGAATACGTCCTGTTCAAAAAATGGCAGCTGTCATTATCATTTCTACTGAGCTCCTTTAACACTATTATCATCTTAAAATGCAGTGTAAGTATTCCTCAATATCCATAAGGATGTATTACATGTGACTCTTTATAACATATCTATGTATGGATGATTTTTTAATGCTGTTTACAATGAAATGAGTCGGTATGAAGTGTGCTGTTCATCAACCTGAGGAGCAAGTATGATTGTTATGATTTTGTTAGTCACTTGCATACTTGTCTGTTAGCAGGAAGCCCAGCATCTCTCTTTGAGATGCCCCCACACACAGTCAACCCTGCCTGTATAAAGCTTTGGGGAGCTAGAGATTTAGAAAGGATAGGCAGTTGACCATATTTTTAGTGACTCGTTATCTTATAGCTTTTACAAAGCAATATGGCTAAAGACTGGTCCCACCAAACCCCACATACCCTGTCACTCTTAGGAATGACTTCCATACTGACCTGGATGGTGGAACACCTTTGTTATGCCTCCTGACAATATAACAGTTTAGTTTTGGTCAGCAGTTGAATGCTAGGGGTCCACTGACTACATCCAGCTTCTTTAGCATAGGGTTTGGGTTGAAGCATGTTGAAATTTTATTTGAAATAGTCAAACACAAATAGAAATGTCACCCAAAAGTCTCTATCATTTCTGTTGAAATAGTACAATCAGCAGGGGCTGGCGCTGACAAGAGCTCTCTTGATGGAGATGTTCTTTCTACATTCTCAAACGGTCGCTAAGTCAGTGCTTAATGCATGTGAGCAACATACCTGACCTATACAGTCTTCTTCATTGGTAGTCCCTTAGACTAGAAGCCCTTAGGGGGTAGAATAGGGAGTGGTAGCAAGATGGTGGTCAGCAGAGTATTTTCTTCTCTGAGAACATCCTGGGAGCTTGTAACTATAGTAGAGAGTGAATTAACCTAAATTTTGGTAGAGTTAAATCTAGCTGAGAGTCCTTCATTACAACTTCATTTTGATTACTGCATTAATAATCAGTAATAATCAGTTCTCATCTTTCTTTGGAGATCCTACAGAGCCCTGGGTTTCTACTGATGTCCGGCTTCAGATCTAGAGACACATGTTTATGCTTGGTACTGAACCCAAGTTGAGTCAAAACAGCAAAGGGCAGATCTTCAAAAGCCTCCATCTTCACCAGCATCAAAGGTCTAGTAAAATCAGCAGGGAGGAGTCAGAGAGTCAGAAGCAACCCTCTTTTTCGGGGACTAAAAATGAGACCAAAGCACACACATCCAAACCTATAAGAGCTCAAAGTTTGATCTAAGTCGCTTTGTTTATTGGCCTGAACCTTGAAGACAAACAAAAGGTGCAAGATGAAAAGCAGCATTGTGCTGCGTGGGGGTGGGGGTGGGGGTGGAATGAAGGTGGACAGGCAATAATCAGGAAACCCTGTGGACAGCTGGGAAACGAAAGCATCCCTGAGTGACCCCTCAGTGTAACACAGTGAGAGCATTTTCAGTGACTGGAGAATCCATGCAATATGCTAATCATTGTTCTGCAGAGAATTTGTCATCTGGTCTTCTGAGAAATGACCAGTGTGTCATAAAAATACAGTAACTCCAGAGTCACAGTAATTTCATTTTTTAAATGGATGCTTGAAAAGAAGTTGTTTTTAAGTCGACCATCAATTTATCTAGGTACAATTTCCAAATTGGGTAAGAAATAGGCTTGTCATTCGATTCTCTCAATTACTCTATGCAGAAAATTCTACTTTGTACTTAACAAGGATACAATATTTGATTTGCTACCAAATAAGCATTTTGTAGCTATTTTTCCCAACTCAAGAATTTGCATCTTGTATATCAAAGGTAGATATTTAAAACTATGCTTATAATGGGTTTATAACCCACACATCTTAAAAGGCACAAAGTTAGCTAAGCAGAAACAATAAAGTTTGACTTGGTAGTACTGGAGTGTGTAGTTACAGTGATATTTTGTAGTATTCAGGCAAAAAACATTTTTAGAGTGGCGTGACATTTAAATAAATCTATTTTGACTTGGGAAATTTTTAACATAGACTAAAACTCAAGACTTCAAAGTACATGAGTCTTATAAGACTGAAAATAAAACTTGGTGGCTATCTTTGCAAATTTTCTTGTTTCATTGTTTGCATGGGGAGGGGCATGTAGATACCATGTGTGTGCATGTGTGTGTGTGTGTGTGTGTGTGTGTGTGTGTGTATGTGTATGTGTATAGGTCAGAGGATAATTCTGGAAGTCAGTTCTCTCCTTCCACTGTATGAGCTCCAAGGCTCAAACTCAGACCATCAGGCTTAGCAGCAAGTACTGTTATCCACTGAGTTATCTTACTAACCAGAAGTAAAATTTAAATACGTGTAGTACTAGTGTTCATAAGCAAATGTTCAGACTATAACAAAGGTGTAAAATAAAAGGATTAATAGAAGGGGAGGAGGAGGAGGGAGAGGAGAGGAGGACTAAGAGGAGAGGAGGAGGGGAGGAGAGGAGAGGAAGGAGGGAGGGGAGGGGAAGGGGGGAGGGGAGGGGAAGGAGGGGGGAGGGGAAGGAAGAGGAGGCAGGGAGGAGCTAACCATCATCTCTAGGCCCCTATCCAGAGAGGACTTCTATTAATCTCTGGTGTTCATTTCTTAAGAGATTTTCCTAGAATAGAATCTACATACTTGGGAACATTCTCATTTTAAAATCCATGCTCTCTCTACATAGGCTCTCAGGTAAGCTAATTTTTTTTCTGTATAATATATCATGGATTTTTTTCTATGCAAACAAATGCAAATTTCTATCCCTCTTTTAAATACACATAACACCTTGAGGGCTACCCTGACCTTTGTGTCTCTTTTCATATATTCATGAAAATGCAAACGTGGTCTAATCCTGGCACATATACTCAAAAGATTACTTAAAATATTTTTGAAAAATAGGATTGCTAAGCAGTTCAATAGACAAACTTAACATTTTTTCCTACTCCAGTACTCTTACTTTTACTTTTTATTGAATACAAATTTTTTCATACATAGCCTGATTGTGGCTTCCCCACACTCTACTCCTCCCAGATCTTCCCTATGTCCCCCCCCCAGGCAGCTAAGGAAGAAAGGAAGGAAAGAAGGAAGGAAGGGAAGGAAGGAAAAGAAGGAAAGAAGGGAAGAAAAGAAGGAAGGAAAGGAAAGAAGGAAGAATGGAAGGAAGGAAGATGAAGATAAAATAAAAGGAAACACACTCAAATAGGACATAACAAACAGAAGGAAAAATACCCAAGAAATAAATACAGACCCAGAGACCCACTTGTTTGTGTATTCAGTAATTCCGTAAAAACACTAAACTGGAAGTTGTAATATATACCCAATGGCAAAAAAGAGAGAAAAGAATAAAAATAAATAAAGATTAAAAATGAGAAAACCCATGACATTATGAGACAAGGAACCCCCAGCAATGCTGTTGTGTTTGTTTTCTGTCAGCATCGACTGCTGGGCAGGCAGCCAACCTTTAAGAGTAGTCTGTCTACCCATTGGGACTCCACTGGAGAAAACAAAATTTTCATTGGCTAGTGGTCCTCAGCTGGAGATTGCTTCTGGGTTAGGGAGTGGGGCTTGTGTCCACTTCCCTTGTCATCTCTACAACCACATCTGTTGCAGTCTCACATACTCCTATATTGCCTCAGTCTCTAATTTGGAGACCCTTGTTTTCTTGGTGTCTCCCATGCCCTCTGGCTCTTGCATTCTTTCTGCCAATTCTTCTGTAGGGTTCCCTGAGCCCTGAGAGAAGGGATTTGATAGGGACATTCAGAGTAGGACTGTGTGCTCCGAAGTCTCTCACTCTCTGCATACTATCTGACTGCGGCTCTCTGTATTTGTTCCCATCTGCTGCAGAAGGAAGCTTCTCTGACGATGACCCAGCAAGGCACTGATCTATGAGAATGGTAGAATGTCCTTAGGAGATCTTTATTGCTGTGGTTTATTGTTACTGCTGTTTTTAGAACTGTAGTGTTTGGTTTTACCATAGGTCCCTGGGCTATCCTGGGCTATCTAGTTTCAGGTTCTTGGTCACTCAAGCAGTATAGGAATGGATGAGTTCCATCTCAGAAACCCACAGCCAGACAATTGAGAGACCAAAGCAGATATCGGTTGGTTAGGCCCACAAACTTTGTGCCACCATTGAACTAGCAATCTTGCAGGCAGGACATCATTGTAGATCAAAGGATTTGCAGCTGGACTGTGTTTAACCTTTCTCCGATGGTAGCTTCCAGAGTACCTTCCTTTACCAAAGACTATTGAAACTTTACATTTCATGCCTACCGCTAAATTATCCTCCACAAAAGTTAACATCAGTGTGTCCTCTCCTGCAGAGTGTGGGAATAGCAGCATTTAGGGTGGGGCACTTAAAGGAGGGTTTCATTTGGCCTAGAATAAATATACTTCTTCTCTGGTGGCACACAGTTCTGTGCATAGGAACACATAGATTGTGCTGTCGTCACCAAAATCAAAATACAGGCCGTGACCTCCCAGGAGTCTCCCTAGGAGGTGGACCACTGAGTTAAATAGGAGGTACATTTACAAGCAACTACCAGGCAATTGTACCATTGTGTAATCTCAATGGCAGCAGAGATGTCAAATGCTATCCATCCCCTCTGCACTCATGTTTTCATTCTTTTCCTATTTGGTCATTTTAGTAGATAGATAGATGTATGCCTTGCTTTTCACACCCCTCTGTCAATATTCTCATTAGTCTTTAAATTGTGTCCAGCATAATTATACTCATTTTGGTCCACTTTTCTTCCATTTCTGGTAGGATAGGGCCTCTTCTTGCATATGCTGCTTTAAACACAGTGTTCATCCTTTTGTTGTTTAAAGCTCTTGTTAAGCGAAGCATTTTCATTCTTGACTTTTACATCTGATGCAAATCGTTTGCCCAGATTGTCATTTTTTAAATTAATCTTAAAATTCCTTCCTTCGGGGTTATTGGCTTTGATGTTAACAGATTCCATCTACATTTCAAGATTATAAAAATATTTGAGTAAATTTCTTCAAGAGCTTACAAAGATGATTCAACATTCTCCATTATTACTACCAGTCGCCTGCCCTCTTTGCAGCTAGCATTGGGGTACTTGGCTATATTCACTATTGGCATAAACTTTTTCAAACCATGTTTCCCTATAATAGGTACACATGCTACATCAAAACAGAATCCAAAATGAGTTTCAGAGATGTGAGGGAAGTGAAGATGCATCATGGGTAGGGAGACTGTTTCTGTGCATCATGTGAAAGACTGGGGGTAGCGGTGAGAAATACTATCCCCACCCCAGGGAGGAAGAAAATGGTCCTTCCATAAACAAATGACATTATAGATCCCAAAATCAATTTCAATGATCAAATACTAAATATGTAGAACTAAGCAGAAAGACTAGACCCAAAGTGATCTTAGGATAAAGGGGTAGACAGAGATGCTCCACACAGGAGTCAGTATTAGGAAGAAGCAAAGAAATTAACGGCAAGTCAAAAGGGAAAAATACTAACATGCAAGTTAGGGGACAACTCAAGAAGAGCTCAGGAAAGAGACCCTGGGAGCTGGGGAAGTAGCTCCGTGGGCATCATGTGTGCTGAGCAAGCATGAAGACCTGAATTCATCCCTAGATACCATGTGAAAAACCATAATGTGGTAGCTGGTGTTGACACACAATTCCCAATGGATTCCTAAAGGTTGTGGGTCTAATCAGGTAAGTTCTGGGCCAATAAGACAGTGTCTCAAATGACAACATGGAAGTTTCCTGAGGAAACCCATTCAAGGTTGACCTCTGGCCTCCATACCTACATTCACATGTGTACATACACAGCAACTTACACACACACACACACACACACACACGTACATACTTTTATGAAAGCATTGGAAAATAACACACTAAGAGTAATAATTTCTATAAAGAAAATGCCTGGACCTTAATGCAGTAGGAGAGGATGAACCCACATGACAAAGGAGGAGGGAGGAATGTGCTTGTAATTGTAACTCTTAATAAAATCAGCCAGCTGACTGTCTATAAGTTATAAATCAATATTTCTAAACCCATTCCAATTTTAAAGACTCTAAGAACTTCAGCCAAGAATATTCCCAAACTCCTGCCATAACCCTGATAGGAATGACAGCCATGCCCTTGCACAGGCTCCATCTGCACCTAGCTTGCTAGGAGAAGTGGCAGGGAAGAGTCCATGATCAGTCTTGAAAATAAAAGTACGGCCTGGAACTTATCAGCATCATTTTCGTCCTAATGGTTGCTTAATTCATATGTGACTGCTACTGTCATCAATGAAAATATTTATTAAATACTGACAAGTTTTAAAATAGCCAAGATAAGCAAAAGGATTAAGAAAATTACCAGAATAATTACAGCCCAAAGTCAAATTATTTATGTAAATTTGAAGTTAGAATCTATAATGTTTATAATTGCCTAGTGGATATTTCTTTTTCCAGAAGACATTCATAGCGCCCCACTCTGAGCACAGTACTGAATCTATTATATGATCTGAGGTAGCTCACGACTTGATGTGGAAGAGAGACAAGAAGAGAGACTTTTACCAGGATCATGCTACTATGTAGCCTGCACATGCATCCAGGAAGCAACAACTTAACCTGAAAGGTCTGAGGACATTCCAAGAAGCAGCTGACCAGGAGCTCAGTCTAGGTGGCTGAGCATTTTCCCAGACTTAGAAGTGCTTTCCAGGAAGTGTAAAGGCAGAAAAGCAAGGAGTTGAGTAGAACAGGGTAGACATGGGCCATGTTGTTTACTGAGGCTGTAGCCCAGGAGGGTCACTCTGTGGGAAGTGGAGACAGATGAGGTCCAGCTCAGGAATGCTGCAGAGTGTGGTGAAGGGCTGAGATCCTGCTGTAACCCTTCCACTTTCCCCTTAGCTGAAGCATGCCTGAACTCCATCTCTGAGAGCCCTGTCTTCCTTTCTCCACGTGAATATAAATACTTTATTTATGAGGCAGTAGTGTAGCTAAGTGTGAGCATTCTGAGTTGCTGTGGTCTTGTTTCCAATCCCAACCTTGATCTTTAAGCCGAATGACTCTGGACAATCTACTTACTATCTCCCTGCCTCAGTTTTCCCATTCATAAAGCAAAGATAATAATAGCACCTGCCCCGTAGCTTTGTGTTAAGGATTATCAAGCTAAGCTATGTAGAAAGACTTAGCACATGGCTGACAAGTAGTTGGTAATCAATTAAGTACAGATATGATGACACAGTACTAGAACATTCCAAAATTAATTGTATCATTTTTAAAGTTTCCATATAAGACAGGTGAGGTGGCTCAATAGCCAAAGGTGTCTGTGGCCAAACCTAATGACCTGAGTTCAATAGCCAGGACCAAGAGAAAGAACTGGTTCCTGCAAAGTTATATGCTGACCTCCATACTTGGGACCCACAATAGAGTTTCTTTTTTCACCATGTGTAACTTTAATTTTTTTCAAACCTTTTAACTTCCCTTGTAGCCCACCACCCACCAGTGGTAGTGGAAAAGGAAGGATATGGTGGGGAAGTGGACCTGTTTAGAAAGGCTCTTTGGAGCAACTCCCATCTGTGTTGTCTGGAAACCGGCAGTTCAGTTCACAGGTTAGCAGTGGAAGCTCGATCCACTCACAAACACTTCACAGATGCACCAGCAGTCCAGTTTGGTAGAGTCAGGTTAGCAACAGCAGTGGCATGACCTAGCAGAGACCACCAGGCCTCAGCCTTGGCTCAAGAAAGCAGGAGGGACCAACAGGAACACCAGGAGAAGTTCTTGGCTGTGCCTCTCTCAGGGCAGTGAAGATCAGGGAAGACTTGAGACCCACAAGCATTGCACAGCTAGCTGTAGCAGCAAGCCAAGCTCTGCCTCCGTCACTCCATGGAGTCCTATTTATACCCTCCAAACATCACGTGTCCTCCATGTGCCTTGCCTCAGCACGGGCCTTGTCTCAGCCTGTCCATCCAATCATCCCAAGTCCTTGGAGGTGGCAAGAAACTGCAACACAACACCAGAAGTTTTTTTGGTGTGTTTCTCTCTATAGCATCCCAAATGTAGCTCAACTACATACTGTAAGGAGGGCCGATGCACACATGTCATTAGCAAAAAATCCTTCATCACATGTCCTTTCACATGCTTGCTTTAGCAGAACATCCTGTCTCCTGTGTCTGGTTCAGCAAAACATTCTTTCACGAGTCGGCCTTACCCTTTCACACCTGTGTCCACTTTAACAAAATGTTCCTTCACATGTTTGCCCCAACAAATCCCCATCCAACCAACTTTCCAAAGGACCCTTAAGTTTCCACTTCAACCATGTACTTTTCTCACTGGCTCTCTGATTTGGCCACATGAGATTTTTGTTTTTCCTTCTCAGTTCTGCCTGCCCCTTTAGGAACCATTTCAAAACCAGGGACGCATCGTCTGGTTGGTCCGGAGTGATCTGCATCCAGGCTGGCTGGTAATCAGAAACAAGTGAATAGATCATACCCAGTTCAGCTGGGCTACCCAGAGCATGACCTGCATAGCAAGAGTCCTCATCTAGGGCTCCCAGATAATGCCAGCCCAGAGGTAGCCTATCAGACTCTTGAAAGCTGACCATTCTCATATCACATCTGCCCCGAGGGCATAATGTTAAACCTACCTATGCAGCAACTTGCCAACTCTTGTGTGGAGTGCAAATAATAAAAAGATGCCAGTCAGAAATCCTGAATTTCCTGAGACCAGGCTGGAAGTAAGCAGACAGCTGCGAGGGGCACTTTTTAAAGTTCCTCCGAAACTATCCACAGATGGGGATGGTTAGCTGCCATTTTGGCAAACTGTTACATAGTCAAATGTATGACTTAAAGTGAACTTGATAAAGACCTAGAGGTACTAGGGCAAGAGAGCACGTTCAGAGCTGTCACATGCATATTTAAGGTAAAACCCTCAGGCTGACATGTATGCAGTAACTGTCACTAATGCTCCTCTCAGAATTCCACAGTGTCTAGCCTCCCATCACTGAACATTTCCCCCTAAGGCACAGTTTTTACAAATGATTTTAAAGATGACCTCAGGCCCACAGGATCCACAATGAGAGCATTCCCTGGCTCAGTGTTCTCCTAAAGCATCTGCAGGCGAAAAGACTCTGATAACCTTGGCATTGAAAAGAGCCTTTGTCTGTCACCTTTGCACGATGAGAACATAATTAAGGTGAAGGAAACTGAGTCACCGAGGAGCCAAGCGACAGGTCCAAGATCATTGTCAGTGACAAGTAGAGCCCAGAACACTTGGCTGCCAAGCCTTCCGCCCCACGAATGCCTACAAGCCTCTAGCAAACAACCCCTTGCGGAGCAGCCCAGGCTCAGAGGCCCAAGGCTACAATTATGAAAAGTCAGTTCTGGGTCTCTACCTCCTCAGGAAATTCCATTACTAAGGAATTTCTCCCCTCCTAAAGACTTCCTTCCCTGTGGCCTCCTATTTTGTCCTGTTCAGAGACATCTGCAGCCAGGGAGCTCTGATGGCAGGTACAGACTGCTATAGCAAAGCTGCCCTTCCTGTCCCGCAGAGAGTGCGGTCCTGCTGAGGATCCCCACACATCACCAGGCTCTGCATGCTCCTGCCCTGGGCTCAGAGCTGGACAAGCATTTCTCTGGCCTATGGATCAGGGTGAGGCTGGGATAGGATAGGAGGGCCCAGAGCACTTGCCAGTCACTGAGTACTGCCTTTGACCGTGTTGATCTTGAAGCAGGACTTTCTAATACGCCCTAGTTTTCCCAACCACCACACCTCTGCTACCTGCCTGATACTGTCTCCAGAACGATTCACAACCAGACCCTGAGTCTTGGAACTGCACTGAGGCTGGAATGGGAGAAGTTTGGAGCAACTATCTAGATGAACCTTGCCTGCCTACCCTCCCATACTTTTTATTCCCTCTATATCACATTGAATGTACACACACACACACACACACACACACACACACATGCCAGTAGGCATCTTATTCATTGGTCAACTACCTCCCTCAAATATCCACATTTATATGTCTGAACTTGCGAAAAGATCTGTTAGCATATTTTTAGTCTATTTTTTTCTTCTCTATCACCTACCATCCTTCCAACCTTTACCCCCAACTAATCCCTTCCGAACTCGCAACACTAGGTGGGAAAAAAAAAAAAGGTTAGAGGAAATAAGGAGACATAGACCTCTATAGGCTCCTTCTTGCTGATTAGGGGCATAGAGTTACTTGGAGCAAGGCTAATCTTTGTCGACAGAATGTCCAACAGGCCAACAGACCAGCAAACCAGCAAACCAACAATCCAGCAGTAGCAAACGCACCAGCAAACGCAGCAGCAGGACAAACCGGCAGCAAGGGGCTGGGAGCAACCACTGCCTTCCTCTTCCTCAGAGAACCTCCAGCCCCTCCCAGAGCTCTGCCATTTATTCCCTCTCCAGAGTCCCCAGAATTAAACTATCTGCAGCTGGAAAGGATCATGCCACTGCTGGAACAGGAGACAGTCATAGGTAATGGCCGTGGACAAACTGAAGCAACCCCATATCCCACGCTTGGGATTAAAACAAAAACCATATTCATATAACGTAACTGGGTTTTTTAAGAAACCAAAATTCTCATTACAGATTTTTTTGAAAGTATAAAATGCATAAACCCAAGCACTAGGGGCATCGAAGCTCAAGGCTTCACCACTATTTAAACTGTGGTATGAGTACTACAGGTTTATGTAAACCACTGTCCTGTGCATTAGGGCTGGGCCATATAATCTCGAAGCAGTTCTTGCCTTACTTTAGAGCTTCCCAGAAGCAGGAGCTGAGAGGGAACAGGCATCAAGACTATATTGAAAGATAACTCCAGAATGCTCCTGGGAAGGAAGTGGGAAGAGGGAAAACACCAGTAAAAGCTATCATTGTGATCAGACTATGTCCCCAAATGCATGTGTTGGAAACTTAATCCCCAGTGTGACAGAGCTGTGAAGTCAGGACTTCTGGGGATGTGTACATCATGAAGGCTCTGCCATCACACATGGGTTAACACCAGTGTGAAAACAAGAAGCTGGTCCCTTGCATGCTTTATATCCCTTTGACCCCGGAGGAAAGCAAAGCAAAAATTACTGTTACTTGAATCAAGCTGCTAGGTAGCCTGCGCACACCTCCAGGAAGCGCAAATGAGCTACAACTTAACCTGAAAGGTCTGAGGACATTCCAAGAAGCAGCTGACAAGGAGCTCAGTCTAGGCGGCTGAGCATTTTCCCAGACTTAGAAGTGCTTTCCAGGAAGTGTAAAGGCAGAAAAGCAAGGAGTTGAGTAGAACAGGGTAGACAAGGGCCATGTTGTTTACTGAGGCTGTAGCCCAGGAGGGTCACTCTGTGGGAAGTGGAGACAGATGAGGCCCAGCTCAGGAATGCTGCAGAGTGTGGTGAAGGGCTGAGATCCTGCTGTAACCCCTCCACTTCCCCCTTAGCTGAAGCATGCCTGAACTCCATCTCTGAGAGCCCTGTCTTCCTTTCTTCATGTGAATGGGGGTGGGGTGCGTAGAATCCTTGTTTTTTGAGAAAGTAGGAGCAGAGAAGTTCCATATCCAGTTACTTTTCTATGGAGAGTCCCTCCTTGTTCCTAAGATGGTGCCTTGCTATGGGATACTTCAGTGGGATGAGCATCTGAATCATATGACATTTGTGGGAGAGGAAATATACGTCCACTGTTGGTAGAATTGAGATTTTCTCCACATCTTCATCTACCTGATTCAGTTGCCCACCATAGAAATAATCACAGACTTCCCTTTAAACTTGTGGTGCCGGCATGAACAGACCCAGATCTGAGAACCACTTTGTAAATGTTTTCCTTTTACAATTTACCCTAGCTAACAGGAGTGCTCCTTAAGGAGTATGAAAGCTAATAACTACAGTTTGCTAATGAAAAGCAAGACCCCTAATCTTTCTGACTGCTTTCTGGGCCCTTGATTTGCTTTATTGAGTTAATTTATAATTTTCTCTTGCCAACTCCCTTCCAAGAATATTACCAATCACCAGCTGTAGTGTATGAAATATTGGCTTCCCTTCTTCACCAAAGGCTGTTTCTCATGATTATGTCAGGGGTTGTTTGTGTATGTGTGCAGGTGGAATATTTACAAGGTAATCCTGTCAGTAAGACTAGAAATCACACACACCTTTTGGTGCAGTATAAATTTCTATTGTCTTCATCACGCAAAGACATCATCTCTAGGGAGAATCACAATGTCTGGTTTTCAGTGGGGTCAAACCCAATCCAGACAGTTGCGAATTGAATGCTGAAGGATGCTGGGGTGGGCATGGGGTTGTCTGTGTTTCCTTGCATACCTAGAAATGGCTAGCAAAGGAATCCTAGAGTTAGAGCTCTAAGAGACTAAGAAGCAAAGCAAGAAAAAACAACAACAGAAAACCAAAATGTTGCTAATTGGAATTCATTTGGGTAGAAGTTGGATGAGTCAGCGCACAACAGAAGAGGGGAGGTGTGTATCCCTCCTCTGAGAAATATCTTAGGCAAAATTCTATCATCATTTATGACTCAGATTCCAGGATCCACTGAGAAGGGATGGAAGATTTGAGTGTGCATGAAAGAAGTAACACTGCATCAAAGCCAAGTGCTCTGCTCTTCGACACCAATCAATACATAAATAATTTGATTACTATTGTTAGCACCAGTGCTCGTGAAGAGCAGTTCCCACTTAGAGGAAGGTAAACAGCACACAAGGCACTACTCAGATATTTGTGGTGATGATGCCATATCTACTGTGCTACCAGTGATACAGACCACAGCACACACGATCATGTATAGAACATAAGATTTGATGAGGACAAAGAAAAAGACTGTTTTAGACTGTTATTGGCTAATTTATTTACTATTGTGTTTTTCTTTTTTAATGAATGGCCCCATAGGTCCATATATTTGAATGCTTCATCACCAGTTAGTGAACTATTTGGGAAAGAAGGTATGGTCTTGTTGGAGGAGGTGTGTCACTGGGGGTTGGCTTTGAGGTTTCAAAAGCCCATCCCAGGCCCAGGCTCTCTCTACCTGCTGCCTGCAGATCAATATGTAAGCTCCCAGTTACTTCTCCAGCACCATGCCTGCCTGCCTGCCTGCCGCACAATCTATAGGATGATAGCTATGGGTTAACACTCTGAAACTATAAGTAAGCCCTCAACTAAATGCTTTCTTCTAAAACTTGCCTTGGTCATAGTGGTTCATCACAGCAATAAAACAGTAACTAAGACAACTGAACTATACATTGAGAAATTATTTTAGTGTTTGCATGGACTAGTTTTATGTAAACTTGATACAAGTTAGAGTTATCAGAGAGGAGGGAGCCTCAGTTGAGAAAATGCCTCCGTAAGACATTTTCTTAGTTAGTTATTGATGGCGGGGGGGGGGGGG
>NW_022196900.1:13997515-14000932 GCF_008632895.1 Mastomys coucha
TACCCAGCCAATTGTGGGTGGGACCATCCTGGGCTGGTGGCCCTGAGTTCTGTAAGAAATCAGGCTGAGCAATCCATGAGGAACAAGACAGTACACAACACTCTTCCATGGTCTCTGCATCAGCTTCTGCCTCCAGCTTCCTGTCTTGTTTGAATTCCTGTCTGGACTTTCTTCTATGACAAACAGCGCTGTGGACATGTAAGCTTAATAAACACTTTCATCCTCAAGTTTCTTTGGTTACGGAGTTTCACTGCAGCAATAGTAACCCCAACTAAGGCAGAGGTTACCTCCTGCTTTATTTAAAAATGATTATGCCAAATTCTGTACTCCAGGTGAAGCCAATAGCAGCCTTACACATTTTTATATTTAGCACATCTCTCAATTTCCTCAAGAGGCCATTTCTAGTGATTGACCTATCCATCCAGGTACCCTCTATGATAGACACATAATGTCCGAATTGTCTAATGAGGCATGTTTTAAAATGCATCCTCATCAATAATTGGCACGCAGTGGTACATTGATGTCCAGAATCTCTACATTCAGCTTGCTGGGTTAGTAAGGTTATTTGGTTTTCCCTAATCAATCAGACGATGGGTCCTGGGGCAGTGGGTTTTGCCTCTCCTTCCTTTGTCACAGACTCTGTAAATATCTGAAATGCTGCTGTACACTAACACAGTGCCGAACTCCAGAGAAACAAAAATGATCAGGGCAAGTTCTCTTCCTTGAGAAATTTGAAAATGTTAGACATTTGAAGGAAAGTCTTAAAATGAAATGGGGAGAAATCACATGAGATTGTTTTCTTTATTGGTTTTAATGAATCTCAAAATGAATGAATTTCATAGTCCTTTAATGAGGGCATCTCAGGAACACAATACAACAGTATTCCTTTAATCGAGTCAGTCTCTTCCATGATACCCACTATCGTGCAGTAGCAGGACATTATCTTCAAGCTAATTTTCATAATTGTAACTATAAAGAACAAGCCAGACAGGGAGAGGCAGAGTTCCTCTGCTTGGGGCATGAGTAGAAAAGGACTCCAGATGCCTTTTGATTTGATCTTCACCATAAGCCACACAGCACTCTCCAAGGAAGCTTTGCAAATACCCTGCTTTTGCACAAGGTACTATTGGAAAGCCATGTACTGAATAGCCTCCAAAATTGGTATAGGAGGGCATGGCAGAGGAGGGAATTCAAGGAGGGAAAACAGGCTGCTTGTTACTCATGTAGAAGCTCAGCTCTCATAGGGCTGGGAAGTGCCATGCAGGATACCAAAGATCAAAAGTCACCCTCAGTCTTACCCAGCTGTGACCTCTGAGATCTGCAACAATGACCTGCCTGGCGAGTTATGTACACTTGGTGTAACCGTGGTGCAAATGTCATAGGAATAACCAACGACTTTCTGTTTCCATTCAAGACCTCTCCACAAGATAAAATCTATACCAGGCATGGTAACTTGTCTAAAAACCTGTGGCTAGACAGGTCATAGGCCTTTAGGGAGACCCTGCTGTTGTTATTCTGCTAAATAGGTATAGTATTAAAAATAACTCCTAACAGCTTAGAGTTGTTTTCATAGATTAATGCATCTCTCAAATGCCATTAGAGAAGCTCTTTTGATGATTAGCACAGAATCCTATAACTGGCCAAAGTGCAAACTGTGGAATGTTTAGCCATAAAGAAGACATCTGTATCACACCTCTCTTCCCCAAAGCTTAGGGGTCGCTGTCGAAGAGGGAGGAGGAATATCCTAAGAGCCAAAGGTGGTGGGTGACGAGGATGGTGCTTTTCAGATATAATAAGGCATCTGCAGAGATGCACTCACAGCAGCTGTGCAGCATGCACAAAACCTGCACATGCGCCAGCCAGACAAAATCCCAGGACGGAACTCAGATACGGCCATGAAGTCCCACCTTTAGCTGAAGAGTTATTGGCAGTTGATTGCGATTGGAAAAGATATGGAGTCTATTTTCTTTCACAATGTGGCCCCTGTTAGGTCAACTGTGGTCTAATGGAGGGTCACACACCCAAGACCAGCACAAATTCAAGTTGGTGGGTTGAAAAAAAATATGGGACATAAAGTTAGGTGGGTAGGGAAGGTGATGGATCTGGGAGGAATTGTGGGAGGGGTAAAACTGATCCAAACACATTTGATGAAATTCTTAAGGAACTAATAAAATGCAATTAAACAAATTAATCTCTGTAGAAGTAATCCCCTCCTGCTCTAAGAGTAGACAATGTAGACATCTCACTTCACTGAAGTTGGAGTAACTTCACGGCTCAGGCCCTCAGAGGGCTAGCCTGTACCACAATGTCTGCTTACCTTCTCTAGTTTTAAGCATAGTTTAGATCTATTCAACATGTGTCTCCAATTCTGGCACAAGGACTGGTCCAAAGCAGGTGACAAGAATAGAAATGAGAACATAGATTTCTCTCTTCTTCAGGAGACGTTACTGTGATGAGTGGGACAGGAACATGTACTGTGACCAGCTTCTCACTACATTCTTTTCTGATCACATATACAAGTGTGTGTGTGTGGGGGTGTGTGACATTGTATACACACACACACATACACAACACACACACAAACACACACCTCGCCCTTATTCTGGGAAGAGCCATGACTAGCCTAGAACAGTGTACCCTTCATATCTTGAGTCCTCAGGCTCCTTCTAGACACACGTTTATACCCCTGGGAAGCTGTTTATTCCATCTTCGCTCCTATTCCCAGTCTTTTCTCCTCTCTCATGTTCAACATGTACTGTCTTAGTGTTTTATTGCTGTGAAGAGACATGAGGGTTACTTACAGTTTTAGAGGTCTAGTCTACTGTCATGGCAGGAAGCATGATGGCAGGCAGGCAGAAATGGGGCCAGAGTAGCTGAGGGTTTTATATCTGAATCTGCAAGCAGCAGGAGAAGTGAGGGAGACACTAACTGGTTTGGGCTTTTGAAAGCCCAAAGCCCACCCCCAGTGACACACTTCCTCCAACATGGCCACACCTCTTCATCCCCCTGAAGTAGTGCTATTCCCTGGTAACTAACCATTCAAGGGTATGAGACTAGAGGGGCCATGTTTAGATCATCACATCCCCATAGCTGTCTTTCCCATTCTTCATACAGTAAACTTCTTACATCTTCACTGACCTGATCTGCTCCAGTTTGCTAGTCTTTCCTAGAACCAGACCGGTGGTGCTAAACATAGGACTACTGAGGGTGTGAATACAGAAAGCTCATTGGTAAGAACAGTGAGCTGGAGTTTTCATCGGATAAAGATAATATTGTTACTCGGCAGTCTTAACATAGGTGGCTCACATTACAGATGAAACTGATCAAAATGTCTTCAACTTCTTCTATGAACTAACACGAAATAGATTTTCCCTCATACTAGACTCCCACATTAAAAAAAAAAAACAATAGCCAGGC
>NW_022196900.1:14001309-14003603 GCF_008632895.1 Mastomys coucha
AAACCAATAATAATAATAATAATAATAATAATAATAATAATAATAATAATAATAATAATAATAAATAAAAATTAAAAATAAAATAAAATAAATAGACATGTAGGCTTAGTGTTGTACAGTTGTCATCACCAAAAATCAATGGTACTCTAGCTTGATATTATATTTCCTTCTTTAGACAAATGTTGCTTTGGGCTTGGTGAGATGACTCAGCAGGTTAAAGCACTTGCCACAAAGCCTGACAACCTGAGTTTGATCCTAGATCCCACATTGTGGAAGGAAAGAACTGACTCCAGCTGGTTGTCGTCTGTGGAGACTTGAGAGCTGCGATACTCGTACCACACGCGCACGCACGTACACGAACATGCACAAGCAAACGCGCAAGTGAATTAATTAAGATATTGGCTTGTAGGCTAGGGAGACAACTCTGTGGGCTAGCACTCATGTTCTACCAGCATATGTGTAAAAAGTTGAGCAGAGCTGTGTGTACCGCTAACCTCAGCACTGAAAGTTGGAAACAGATTCTCCACAGCTTGTTGACCATTCAGCCTTGCCGAAGCAGCAAGCTCTCAGCTCTGTGACAGACTCTGTCTCAAGGCAATAGGGTGGAGAGTGGGAGATGAAGAAACATCCAGCTATGACCCCTGTATGGAAATGTACAGAAAGAGCACTTGAACACTTGTCTGCACACATATCACACACACACACACACACATACTTGTTAGTTTGGGCAACTGGAGACATGGCTCATGGAATAAAGTGCTTATTGTACAAGTCTGAGGACCTTCGTTTTGATTCTTTTTGTTTGTTTGTTTGTTTGTTTTGAAACAGGGTTTCTCTGTGTAGCCCTGGATGCCCTGGAACTCACTCTGAAGACCAGGCTGACCTCGAACTCAGAAATCCACCTACCTCTGCCTCCCAAGTGCTGGGATTAAAGGTGTGTGCACCACCACGTGGCTCATTTTGATTCTTAACACCACCACAATAAAAAGGGCTCTGTGGTATACCTGTGACCCCAGCGCTGGGGAGGTGGTGACAGGAGGATCCCTGGAGCTTGCTGGCCAGTTAGCCTAACCAAATTAGCAAGCTCCAGATTCAGCGAGAGCCCCCATCTCAAAAATAAGGTGTAACAGTGGTTGAGGAGGACCTCAATGCCAACCTCTGGCCTTCCTGCCTGCAAGCAATAACTACTTGTTCCAACAGCAGAATATCTGTCATTCCATTGCAGTTTCTCCATCTTGTTCCCAAGAAAACACTTTAAACAGACTGAAGTCAAGACACAAGGATTTTAAGAAGTCCCTTCCCTGTCTGTGTCAACCCTATCAGAAAGGGAACAAGGTTAGCTTGCCACTGCTTGCTATGAGCAAACCCAGCTCTGTTTTCCTTGTGAGGTGTTTGCGAGTCATCTATCTGTTCATCTCGGCTAAAGCATCCCTCTCACTGAGTTTGAGGATTTACTTTTCTCCTTCAAACAAGTCAGTTTTATTTTATGGGGAAATGTCTTTTCTTTTCTTTTTGTTAACAATGCATGATAGACTTGGGCAAATTTTTGAGTATGGATATACTAATAAGGCCAGGCAAGGTGGCACACGCTCTGGTAGCAATCCCAGCACTTGGCAAGTAGAGGTAAGAGAATCAGGAGTTCAAGTTCATCCTCGAATAGATGCCAAGCTTTAGCCCAGCCTTAGCTTCAGGAAACCCTATCTACAACAAACTAACGCATGCACAAGCATTTGCCAGGGCTCTGACTGCATCATAACTTGAGAAGTAAGGACATATGGGGATGTTACCCCAGAGCCTTTACTCCATGTGTCCATCACTGGATTTGATGCCATTTCCCTTGGAACCCTTAACTACTAACGCTGATGATGAGCACAAAGGCAGAGCCCAAACCATCAGCCACACTCAGTGCAGATGAGTTATGCACTGGAAGGAAAGGCTAGAAGAGTGATAACGGTTTGAATATCGCTTGAGACATCCCTAAGTCTGTGTGCTGAACATTTAATCCCCAGTGCAAAGGCAGAACTACTAAGAGGTGATTACGTAATGAGGACTCTAGTCTTATGAAAATGGATTGATGCTATGACCCAGCTATCTGGTCCTGATTAAATGATAACTTTGCTCACCTTCCTCCCTCTGTGTTTCTATTCACTTGCCCTTCTGCTGCCTTAAAACATTGTACCGTAGGCCTTGCTGGGTTCTAGTACCACACTCTTGTGGTTTCTAGCCTCCAGAGTCACAGGAAATATTCCTCATAAATTATTCAATCTGTGGTATTATATGGGAGCAGCAAAAAA
>NW_022196900.1:14003832-14004047 GCF_008632895.1 Mastomys coucha
GGTGGGTGGGTGGGTGGGTGGAGGCAGGAAGGGTCAGGAAGGAGTGTCAGGTCTTAAAGACAAAAACAAAAAGCAAGCTGTTAAGCGCATGATTCACTCACTTTGTTCCCAGGACAGGTCTGTTTGCCTCACAGAGGCAGCACGGGAGTTTGTGGATCCCAACACTTTCTTTCTTTCTTTCTTTCTTTCTTCTTTTTTTTTTTTTTTTTTTTTTT
>NW_022196900.1:14004057-14040183 GCF_008632895.1 Mastomys coucha
TTCGAGACAGGGCTTCTCTGTGTAGCCCTGGCTGTCCTGGAACTCACTCCGTAGACCATGCTGGCCTCGAACTCAGAACTCAGAAATCCGCCTGCCTCTGCCTCCCACGTGCTAGGATTAAAGGCGTGCACCACCACCGCCCGGCAAGATCCCAACACTTTCACAGCCTCGGTTTTTCTCTTGTGTCCCTTGTGATTTTGTGTTTCAGGGATTTTAGATTCCTCTCCACAGGGAGCTGACCTTCTAATGTGGGATCTTTTCAGTTTTGCGATGTCTATGCTGTCCTCCTAACAGAATCCTAACGGAACCCCAGGGAACACTTTCTTCCCTTTGGTTCAGACTGTGTTTACAAAAATCTCTAGGAAAACACCACAGTGCCTCTCTCACAGACAGCAAGCATACCACAAAGAGATATCCTCAGTGTGGACTGGAGGCCTCACAGGAAGCAGCTGCGATTGCAGTCCGTGTCCTAAGCAATCTGGTAGGAACCTCAGCAAAGGCAAAGACGCCTTGGTCAGGAAACAGAAGCACTGGGAAGCTGTGAAGTATCTGACATAGGGAATTTCACTTCTCCAGAATTTTAGGAAATCAAGCTCGGCCTTGTGTTTCCCTTTGCTTGGTTTTGTTTTGAATTCCTTACCTAAAGAGTTCCTGTGTGGCTGGCTGTATGATTCCATTTTTATATTACTGGGAAAACATGGCCAAGCTGGAGAGGCCAGACAATGACAGTGTCCAGGGGCTGAGGGTGACAGGCAGAGCTGGCTACAAACTGTCAGCTTTTGCTATGTTTTGGTTTTGGGTTGATAGAACTATTAAGCAACTGAATTTTTAGTGAGGATTACATCAGTGTAACTTTATACTAAAAAAAGTAATTTTCCTATAGTAGTTTTTTTTTTTTTAAGTGAGTGAGTTATAGTTTAACATCTGAGGATGGTGTTCTGGTGACCCGACAACCTTTTCTGCCAACTCTATTCTTCTTCCTAACATTACTGATAAGTATTATTTTTGCTTTTATTCCCACTATCAGATATCTTTAAAAAATGACATTTAGAAGTATAACTGCCTTAAAAATTCGAACATGTATGGGGGAACAAATGTCATCAGTCCGGTGTTTAAATATCTTTGAGATCTCAATAGAACATTCTAGAACTCAGAACTATCAGCCAGCCAAATACTACTACTACTTCTTCTTCTTCTTTTTTTTTTAGCTTGCCTTTGTACTTTGCCCATATTCAAAATGCTGTATTTTGTAATAGATATTACCAATGTTTTAGTGCATTGACTTATTCATATAGTTCATAATAAAGTAAATTTAACAATTATATCCTTGAATGCACTTAATAAATGCAATAATCAAGATTTTGAGAAGGCAACAGAGGATTCTACAATGGGATTCTACAACACAGAGATGTTTATGGTGAGTTGTCTCCTGTACATACCATCTCCAGCTTTCCACTCTACCCTATAAACATGCTATGTGAAGGAATAGATATTTCCAGTAGAGCAAACTCATCATGTACCAGATGCCTTGGGTATAAAAACTTCAATTTTGTGTTGGTTAGTTTTTGCCAACATGACACCATTAAAGTCACCTGGGAAGAGGGATCTTCAATTCAGGAATTGTCTCTATCAGATGATAGATGTGCCTCTGAGACCTTTTCTTAATTGATGGTTGAGGTGGAAGGGGCCAATGCTCTTGGGGTATGCCACTCTGGGCAGGTGAACTTGGATTGTATAAGAAGGTAAACTGAGCAAACCATGGGAAACAAGCCAAGAAGCAGCATCCCTCTGCGACCTCTGCTTCAGTTCCTGCCTCTAGGTTCCTGCTAGAAGTTCCTGCCCTGACTTCCCTCAGTGGTGGAATGACCTGAGAGTTGTAGGATGAACTAAATGCTTTCCTCTCCTTAGCTTTGGTCAGTGTTTTATCACAGCAAGAGTGAAACCTAATTAGGACATTCTGCTTTTCATTCACAACTTAGCCTTGGCTTTTCTGATTAGGAACTGGGTGTTTTCATACCCCTCCCCCAACCCCTATTCTTCTTCATCATCGCTGTTTTCCCCTGGATTCATGGGCAGTTCTTTTAGACTGTCTGATTCTTCTACACTTTATTATGTTTCCCACTTAATTTTGGCTTCATTTGTAGAGTTAAGCTATTGTAGGCTTTCTAAGTTTGATTATGAAAACTGGCAACTATTACTGGATGGTGGCATTTGACTGACTACGATTATCCAGTGAAAACTCCCCAAAAAAGAGCCTTGCAGTGGCATGTCTGAACATTTTTCTTTGTTTTGGTGGAACTCAACTTTCAAAAGTTTCTGACAAAGACCGTAGACCTCTACAAACGTGAGACAAAAAGGCTTTGATCCAGAAGTAGACATGGCTCCTCTGTCTCAATGCACGTCATCGCCTACTGAAGGCAGACACTCTGCTTACTCTATGCTTGTCTCTAATCTCACCCTTGATGTCCCTGTGGACCCATGCCGACCCTCTTGTTCTCCTTTTATGTTGCCAAAGCAATTCTTCACAAGCATGGCCAAAGGGTAGTCTCACCTTGAGAATTCCTTAATTGAGATTCCCCTCTTCCTAGATAGCGCTTCATTGTGTCAAGTTGAAAATAAAACTGACCAGGACACCTCCTCACACCCCGACTACAGTCAGTAACCCTAAGAATTTGGCCATGAAAACTACTCAGCAAACAAACAAACAAAACCAAAAGAAAACTGCTCAGGAAATATTGAGAGAATGGGTGGATGGATGGATGGAAGAGAAGAAAGAAGATATTGGGAATAAGAAAGAAAAGAAACAATGGGATAGTTATTTTTAATAACACATGTGGGACAGTGGACCATGCCAGGAAACTTGGTAAAGTAGAACAGATTTGAGATCCCAGCACTCGGGGACCCACCTGAGACAGTAGGTGCTTCCCTGGTCCCTGCCAGAGTCTTGGCTCGGAACATGTGCCACACTCCCCACATCCTTCACATAGGCCAAAACAAAGTTCTCCACAGTAATGAGGTACCAAGAGGTCCTGAAGGTTTAGCCAATAAGCTTCCCTTTACAGACATTTCTTTCTACAGAAGATATTTAATAATCTGGTCCACTCTGAGGAGTGGTTACGCATCTATTTTCCATAAACAGTATAGATAAACATGGTCTGTCTATTTCATCGAGAACTGCCATACAGAGCACAAAGAAGGCCTTTGCCTACAGAGTGGCAGCCTCAGTCTTCCATAGAAGGCCTCTCTGCACTTCTAGACAACCACTGCTAAGCTAAGGACAATCACAGAGCTAAGCCAGAGTTCCCCATTTCCCCAGCCCTGGTTTCCTTGTTGTCCTTAGTCCATGGTTCCACAACTCAGCTCTTTTTATTTCTTTTCAAAGCAGGGTTTCTCTGTGTAGCCCTGGCTGTCCTGGAACTCACTCTGTAGACCAGGCTGGCCTTGAACTCAGAAATCCACCTGCCTCTGCCTCCCAAGTGCTGGGATTAAAGGCGTGGGCCACCACTGCTCAGCTCCCAGCTCTTTGATACCCAGTGGAGCCTGAATGTCCAGGAGTTTGGGAACAGCTGGCCCTGGCCTTGTCTCTGACCGTGGATCCCCATCCCTTTATCCCAACTCCTCTGTGCGGCACCCAGAAGCGATTGTATGTCTGGGAGTCTGAAAACCCCAGCTTTGGCCCCCATATCTTAGACTGTGTTTTCTATCCCCTAAGCGGTGCTCAGTGCTTCCCCAAAGCCTAGCCTAACACCCATGGCATGGTGGTGAGATAGGATAAACGCAGTGAAGCAGTCCCCGAGTTTCGCCTCCCCAGAAGCCGTGTCCAGACCCCAGCAACAGGGCAGAATGCAGACCCACAGACACATTGGTTAGAGCATGTATAAATTAGAAATGTCATGTTCTGAAGCATTTAAACATGTACTCTTTGGGTAGGAGAGTGAAGTTGAACACTAAACTCCCCCACCAGTCACCCTCCCTTCACTAAGCATTCCACTGTCAATAAGGATAGACAATATTTGATGACTAGAAATATTTAATATCTCTCTGGGTTGGAACAATGGCTCAGCAGTTAAGAGGACTTAGTTCTTTTGCAATGGACCTGAGTTTGGTTCCCAGCATTCCTATGGCAGCTTACCACCATCTGTAACTCCAGTTTTGGGGGATCTGACACCCTTTTTTGACCTTCACGGGCATCAGAAATGCACATGATATACATACATGTATGCAGATAGTTATGCATATATGAATTAACAAATAAATATTTAAAAAAAGACAAAACCAAAAATATTCTTCAACCAAAGGTAAAGATGCAAATTGAATTCTCCCATGGTCCTATGGTAAAGTGGAGAGATACCACATGCCTTTTACTGAGAAACATATCTCATTCCTCATGAGCAAGCCTTTCTATAAAACCCTCACATACGCCATCACCATGACCCTCAGGAACAAGAACCCAGCTTCCAGATCTTTCAAATTAGAAATTCTCCCAAATCACTTCTTCTAGAGACTACATGTGTACTTGCCTAGAGTCTGAAACCCTTAAAAATCATGCTACCAAGAGAGAGACAGCCTAGGCTTATAAATGGCTACATAAACTAAAACATCAAGTTTCAAAAGAGAGAAACACAATTGTAAAATCACTGCTTTTCGTAGAAATAAAACTGTATTGTGTTCACATTAACCTCTGTTGATCATAGTTCTTTCGACCAATAATTTTTTTCTCACCTGCTACTGTTTCTTGCCATAGGTATGATAATAGACCTTTATCATGTTTACACAGGTGAGTGTTTTTGGCTTTACTGATGGGAGTGAGTCCCATAAAACAGATTCCAGCATGCATCTGTGTGTCTGTATGGGTGTGTTACTAACTACTGGCACTGCCTTGGTGAGTTTGCTTGTGGGAGCTATACACCATGGTCTAAGCTTGGCCTTCTCGGCCTTCCCTAGGTGTAGCCAAGTGAAGCATCCTCTGTCTGTCTTTGCCTTGTGGAAAATGACACATTAAAGCTAGGTAAGATGACAATTCCCCATGGTAACAGCTTCACAGATACACTGTAAGGACAGAAAACCCTTTCCCATCATCTCCGACAGAGCATGTAGTGAACGCTCCCAGCAGAGGACAACAGTTCTGTCCTGCAATACTCCTCTCCTCCTCTGTGGGTTATAAGGAAGGACAACTAAAGATGGTGTAGCCACTGACTGCAATGCTCACACGGTGGGTATTAATGCTCTATCAACCAAAGATGGAGTCTTAAAAAAGTCTTTGTTAGATGATCAGTGTGCCATCGTGGCTGCCCAATTAATCAACTCTGCGGATAAACAGAAAAACATTCCAAGGCCATAGACATCATTGGAGAATCCGGCGGGACCTGTGAGTCAGGGTGTAAAGTTTACAGTGGTAAAGAGTAAATAACCCTATGTGCCTTTGTTACGGAAAAACAAAACAAAACGAAACCAACCGCATACATTCCTCTTTCAATAGCTGGTTATAATAGTGATGGCGTGCTATAAAATAATAGTGAAACAAAAGTGAAGAATTTTTTTAGCAGAATAGTTGTGTGTTTTTCACAACTATTGGACTTATTTTGTTTCATGGAGTTGGTTTCTCCGCATGTAACTGAGCTGACTTCAAATTACCAATCCCTGCCTCAGATTCTCTAGTGGTGCAGTGACAAGTTTGTACTATCATGCTGGGCTTCAATTAAGTATCATTAATAAAACAAATTGTGTTCCCTGTGGGTGGATTTCTTAGCGGTGCGGTCCTTAAATAAAATGTATTCTCTAAATAACACGAATCTGCCTGCGCAAGCAACAGAAGACCCAGATTCAAGAATTTGTAGCAACGGCCAACCCACTGGTCTATGAAACTCTGATTGGATAACTAAGTCATAAGGAAAGGTAGCTGAACATGTAAGTGTAGTTTCAGCTCCACAGTCAGCCAATCATGCTTTGTTTTCTCTTTTCTTCATACCCTCCCCCCCTTGTCCACCTTCCCTCCCCTTCTTCTTTCCTTCCCCTTCTCTCTTTCATCTCATCCCCCTTCTTCAGCCCTACCCTACCTTTCCCTTCTCTTCAGTCCTCTCTCCCATCTCCTTGTCCCTATTCTCCCAGTCTGGTCCTCACTTTGTAGCTACTGCTAGCCTGGAAGCTGCTGTCCTGCTCAGGCTGGCTCCACAGACTCACCTTCCTCCCTCATGGCCTGAGTGGTGTGAAGCCAGAGTAGCACCCAGCACACTCCCCACAATGGACATTTGCAAGAAAGTAAACATTATAAGCACACTTGGGCCTCTCTCAACTTCCCTCCTTTATTCTCCCTAAATTTGGTATTTATCGGAGCCATATGTGTTTTGAATGCTTTCTCTACATAGGAAAGTCAGTAACGGTTTAGAGACTTTAAACTTTAAGCAGAACTGCACTGGCGTTGACATGTCAATTTGTAACATGAACTTGTTGTACAGACTGTTTTTGAGATTTATACAAGTGATAGCCTTGTTTATTGTTACTGTTTTGTAAGGTTCCACTGAATAGGTCAATCAGTTATCCACACTTTTGAGGGACCTTGCCGTTCTTTTCCATTTTAGGCTAGTATGGTTGCTGTCATGTGGGCTTTGACACATCTCTGTATGCATACATATGAGAGATTCTCTTGATTGAGTGTCCAGGGTGTATTTGCTCCATAATCTGTGTTTTCATCATGGTCTTGCCCAGCTGACTGACTTTCACTGATAACTGCAGTATATGAGAATCTCTGCTGCTCAACACCACAGAATACTATGGGCCTTGTAAAATGTTCCAAAATCAGGTAAGTGAGAAACAATGTCTCTTTGTTGTTTTGATTAGCATTTTCCTGATTATGCATGAGACTGAATTTTCTCTTATTAACCTTCTGTTTTCATCTCCTGGGAATTACCATATCATATCTGGTGTATTTTATACTGTGTTACTACATTGCATCATTTATTATTATTTTACTGGCTAGTAACTTAAGTGTGCTAAGAAATGAGTATTAATGCTTTGTCTCTCTTGTGTCGTACATGCCTTCCCATCCTGGTCCTTGAATTTGACTTCTGTTTTGTGTATCCTATGTTATTTGTTTAAATACTTGCTCTTTATCAGGGTGGTCAGGTTCACTTCTCTTTTTCCTTCATAATTTGAACCCGATATGGCTTTTTCACAAATGCTTTCAGGGCTAGAGGTGTTGTTCGGTGGTCAAAACAAAATGAACCTCACAGGCCAGGCATAGTGGATGCCTGTAATCACAGAATTCCTGAGGCCAAAGCTGGATGATTGTGAGTTCCAGAACAGCCTGGACTCAGCAAATTCAAAAAGCACCTGGACTATAAAGAAAGACCCCGTCTCAAAAAGAGAAAAGAAAAGACAGGAACAGGGAAAGGGATGTTCCCCAAAGATCAAGCTCAAAGAGATCCACAAACCAAGCTATAAGCTCTGACTTTCATATTAATGGTCAAATTTAAATAGAATTATTATCAGTTTACTCATTCGGTGTGACATTTTAAAGTGTCTAACCCATTGTTCTGGCAGCCTTGGCTGAGCAGTCTACCTCTTCCAGAGGATCTACCCCCATGGAAGTTCCCACAGCACAGAGCCCCGCTCTGTCCTCCCTTTACCCTCCAGAAACAATACAATATTGTCTGACTACACACTATATCAGAGGACTCCTGGCTCACTCATTTTAAAATGTGCTTCTTGAGACATTGATCTACATGTTTCAAGATAGGCCTGATGTGGACACACACAAGTACCACTGTTACCATTTAAGACGGGTTGCAGGGGATGGGCAGATGTCAAATTATAAAGTCATATAAAAATGTAGCCCCTTCATCCAGAAACAATGTTTTCTTCAATTGGTTTAAATGCTTCCTTAATGATTTCCAATAAAGCTTTATGGCACCTTCTATAAAGGTTGTTTTTAAAAGATTTATCCTGCATTCCTAATGACTATTTGCTCTACTATAAGTTGTATCTCTTGGCCAGTTAATGTATGTCTTCAGGTATTGGTGATAAAGGGAAAATGAAGAGTTGCACTCTGACTCCCTCTCCAATTGTCTTCTCCTCCGAGTATACTTGGTGTGAGTTTCTTTGCAGCTTTCCCATCCACACCAACACTCTCTTCCAGCTTACATTCTTATTTTGCTGTGGCAGCTAGGATTGGATAAAAACAAATGTTTAATAGAAAAGTTGATGACCAGAAAACTGGCTTTGTCTGTGACTATAGAGAGAATCTTTAAGCATTTTGTGAGAGTCTAAGTGTTTCCAGACATCGTTGAGTCCTGCTGTCTCCTGACTCAGACTGTATGGAGGGTTTGTTTTGAGCACAATGGTCGTTCTAGTCATCTCCAAAATCACTATACATCAACTGTTATTTCCGTTTTCCAGAGTGCCTATTGCTGGGCTGCTGCACAAAAGGAATAAATACAAATTATACATCTTATCACTTTGGGGCACAGTTGGCCAATTTCATATTATTCACAAAGGTCACATTGAACAAAACAAATGCACACCAGGTCCAGAACCAAAGGGGAAAACTCAGTTCTAAAACTATTCTGCATTCAGGTTCTAAATTGGTTCCCTTGGAGGTCCTTACATTCTATTTGTTTGCAAAATTTTAAAAAGGCAAAGGCGGTAGCGTGCAGAGGTTGTTTATTAGTGGCAGTCAGAAATCAGGGTTAGTTAGGAGCTGGGGTGGAAAAAGAGTTAGGGATGCCTTTTAGTGACTTGAGCCAATAAAATACCAAGAAGATTCTGATCACGGTAACTACCCAGCTCAAGGAAACCACTGTGACTGCTTTGTTAGAACCAGTGGTACCTTCTAGAACAGTGGCTTTCAACCTTTCTGATGCTGAGACACTTTAATCTAGTTGCTCATGTAAGGGTGACCCCCAACCATACAATTGTTTTGTTGCTACTTCATAACTGTAATGTTGCTACTGTTATGAATAGTATTGTAAATATGCAGGATACCTGATATGTGACCTCTATGAAAAAAAGGTCAAGGGGTTGGGGGTTGTGACCCCCCCAGGTTGAGATCTGTTGTTCTAGACTGTGCTACCAGAGAACAGTTTTGACGTTGTCTTCCTTATAACAAAAAGCTAAGCAGTAGTGTAAAGGATTCTATTTGATGGGTATGTCACAATTTAGATCATTTTTTAAAAAACAAAATGCACTTTAAAGGTAGTTTTAAGTATGCTATGTTTTAAAGACACTCCATTAAAAGAAGTAGAAAACTAAAGCAAAATTTTAAATCAAGTTTTTACTTTATTCGCCGGCTCTTTAAAGAATTCCTTGTGGGTCACGCTGGGTCTTAATAAGGGACACCGAGTACTGCCTATGGATACCAGTAACAGAAAAACAATTGTTTTGACATAATAGGTTTTACAGATGATATTTTCTAGCTTTTCATTTGTTGAATGGACAACTTAGGGATTTGTGGCGCTTGAGAGGAAGGAGCTGATGAACTTCAAAACAGGCCTGGGATGCGTAAATGGCTCCTTTCTAATGCATTTGACTGCTAGTTCAATGACAACAGCAGATCTGGAAGGATTCTGCTCGCAGGCCTTCTGTGGCTGGAATACCGACCTATAAAGCTACCTGCCAAGCTCTGCGGAGATCTGGCACAGAAGATCTCGCCGCTTTAAGCGTTCTAGGCCTTGGACCCGCCCACCTGAAAGCCAGACCGCGCAGTGTCTGCTGGAAGTTGTAGTTCCAGGCCCCAGCAACTCTTGATTCGGCTTCCTCCATCCCTTTCATTGCTGTCTACAAGACCACAGACTCAGAAACCACATTGAGCATTGATCACTTCAAGGTATAAAATGAGAGAAATTTTCTTTAATCACCGGATCTGGGCGCCGCTGATGATGCTTAGAAAGTGTTTGGAAGGCGCTCAAGAGATGCGCATGCGTGTGATGATTGGCAGCACAGACTCTGACTCTCCTAGAGCTGGGGTGAAGGGGATTTAGGCCCAGGATGTAGTACAGGTTTGTGATAATGTGGCTTGCAGGTTGTGTTGGAAACGGAGGAAGGCAGACAGTGATCAGGAATTTTTCTCGCACCCCATCCTGACTTCTAGGACGCTTCCACATTCTAGTTGTTCCCAATTTGTAGAATTGCAGTTTTTCCCATACCCCACCCCTTCATCTCTTTATGGGACGGCTTTCCCTGCAGTGTTGTGAAATCCTCTACAGCTACTCAGCCAAGACCTTTTAGCCTGCCTGGAATTCAAATTGCCCCTCCTTGCCAGCTTCAGGTCATTCCAGGCAGCAAAGGCTCAAGGCACAGGCTGTACAGGAGGTCCTACTGCTGATCCATCTCCTTGTGCAAAGCTCGAGCCAGCCAGATAGAAGCTTGGATACCTGAGGCTTAGAAAGTGTTTGGAAGGCTCAAAAGCGATGCACATACATGATAGATAAGTAGATGCATCGATTAAATGTCTTTAATTCTTAAAGGGCCTTTTGTAGCTCAAAAGAACCGGTGAGAGTCTATGACAGTATAGTCAGTGGCAGAACCCCCAAACTGAAACTTGTAGGAGTTATAAATCTTCTTTTCCATCATGTCAAAGTAGACAGAGCTAAGAGGGACCAGGCTGCACCTGATGTTGGCTGCCTTTCTCAATATCCAATCCAGACCACAGCCTCTCTTAAAGTAGTGAGCAATTGCCTTTCAGTGAGTGAATCTCCTTCCGGCAAACACAGAGGATGTTGCTTGGAGACACGCTTAAGACTGAGCAAACACGTGCTGGACTCTGGAAAGATAAGCCATAGATTTTAGCTAAGGGAGTGACCAGGTTATGTTACTAAGTGCCCTTCATTTCTCAGAGGGGAAGGGTGAGCCACATAGTGCTGTGTGTTTACAATCTCTCATTCTTCAGCAATTGCAGCGCCGTTCTTCCTTGTATCAGCAATGCTAATATAAATGTCAAATAGGCATATAAGGGATGAAACCCCCTGGCCTTGTTGCCCCCCCTTTAACCTCAGCACTGGAAAGGCAGGCAAATAGATCTCTATGAGTTCTAAATTAGCCTGGTCTATATAGTGAGTTCCAGACCAGCCAGGGCTACCTAGTGAGAATTCATCGCAAACAACAACAAAAACAAAGTGCAGGAATCCTCTATCTGCTCTTCAGGTTGCACCCGGTGTGGGTTAGGAAAAGGAGAAATGTAAACAGAGGTGTAGAACATACAAAATCGAGGGGCAGGGCATACAGAGCTGCCTGGAAGGGGGATCTGAGAAATCTGTGTGACAAATCTGTGAGAAAATCTGCTATGAGGGGATCTCTGAGGAGCTTTGGAATTGTGTCTCCTTTAATCAACTAATAAGAATTTGTCACCCCAAAGCTCCCACATAAGTTCTGTCTGAGTGGAAAGGGGTCTGGTTATCTGGTCTGCCGGCATGGGCACAAAATGCTCCCGTCTCCCTGGCTCTCACCTGGTGAAAGCACACAATGCAGAGCCCCTGGCTCTCCCGCAATGTCTGTGGAATGATCTCTGTGAAAATGCCTTTTGAGTATGCTGCACATTCTTTTGGACTTCTTCTGCACTGGAACATCTTGTTCCTTTGGGGATTTGATATTTGGGAACAGCCAGAAATCATTTGGATGCATGATTGGAAAGCAAGGAAAACTATCTTGCTACAGAATTGCTGCCAGTGAAATCTGGGAGATGATTTTGGGTGTGAACCAAAGGCAGGGTTTCTCACCTTGAAACATGGAAATTTTGAGTATAACTTTTTGCGGTGTGGGGGGAGGGGCTGTTTTTAGGTGCTGTTACAGCCTCCCAATGAATCCCAGCGATTCAAACAAGTTAATGATCATAAGGTCATTTCTCTGTGGGTTGTGGAGAGAAAGTCATGTGTCAAGAGAGCAGAGGGCCGCTTAGAGCTTCACCTGTAATTTGATGTATGGTCATGGTGGTTTCGAGAACTCCCAAAACATCACATGGGATGAGTTGTGCCTACAGTACTGAGTTGCTCGGTGTCTTAGTTAGGGTCTCTAGTGCTGCGAGGAGACACCATGACCAAAATCAAGTTGGTGAGGAAAGGGTTTTACACTTCTACATTATAGTCCATCACCGAGGGAAGACAGGAACTGAAGCAGGAGAGGAACTTGGAGGCAGAAGCTGATGCAGAGGCCATTGGGAGGGGTTGCTGCTCATCCTGCTTTCTTATAGAACCCAGGACCACCAGCCCAGTGTTGGCACCACCCACCATAGGCTGAGCTCTCTTCTATTTACCACAAATTAAGGAAACGCCCTTTAGGCTCACCTGAAGCCTGATGTTATGAAGACATTTTTCCTAACTCCTCTCAGATGACCTCAGCTTGTGCTGAGTTGACATAAAGTTATCTAGCACACTCTGTAATTCCATAAAATCCAAGCAGAGAAGTTTCAAAACAAAACAAAACCAAAACAAATCCATGATTTTGAAAATAAAACATCCTTTGTCCAAATGGGTAATTGAACCTTCTAAAATGACTCGTTCAAATGTCAATCTTCTCTTGGATGATTTAGGACTAACATGCCTGAACACAGACATTGGCATACTCATGTCAGAACTTGGAATCTGGAGACCTCAAGCAGGCCTAATCAGAGAGGGAAGTCAGAACACCAGAGGGACTTATTCAGAATTGTTCCTTGTGCTCACAGATAAGCCCCAGGAAAACCCAAAATGTTAGCACATAGGGTTGTTCCTTCAAGGCAAGGAATGCAATACGCGTCATCTGCCCAGAGGGCTGGGCGCAGACATCCAAGTTCTAGCCTGGTGACCTTTGCACTATTTGTGGGGCTATCCCATACCCTCTCCCAGACCCTTATCATAACCTTGCTTTTCTCAGTCAATCTGTAGAACCTATATTGAGGGGAGGTGTCACATGTAATCTATAAAAACCTACTTTATGGAACATGACGCATGTATTTCACAAAGAGTTTCCATGTAGTTCTCTTTGATCTGTATTTAGCTTATTGTGTTCCTCAAAGAAATTTAGGTATGCTTTATTGTGCACATGGGATTGAGTTAATTATCACCAGAAAAATTTTCACCGAATTATGCTGTGCCTACATATGCCTAAATTAAAGTACTTAGGGTCAGAATTCTGAAGTTTGAACCAATGACATGATACTTAGCAATGTCTTCTTCTAAGCTGCCTTCTTGTCCTCCAGAGACTGGGAGCTCTTCAGACTCTGCAGGCCATAAAAGGTTGTTGCAAAGACATCCCCTCATCTCCCCTGCATAGCTTGTTACAAAGGGGTGGGAAACAAGAGGGAGCCTTGAAGGGGCCACAGAATGCTCCTGGGGTCAGGAAGCACCACCTGAGGCAGGTAGCATAGGTCTGCCTTGAGGGAAGGTTCTGAGAATGGGGATGTAGCTCAGTGCTAGAGCACTTGGCCAGGGAAGGGGATGTGGTCACCAGAGGTTAATCCAGGGTGGAGTATGGTGCCAGAACTCAGGCAAGAGAACGGTTTGTCTGGGTGGGACTGAAACCCACATAGCAGGACCTCAATGCAGGAACTCGAGTACAGGGTAACGTGCGACTAGCCCAGAAGCCATGCCTTCAGGATTAGTTCCAGAAGCTACACTAAAGACTGCCTTTAGCCATAGAGGAAGGGACTCTGGTGGCCTTCTGAAGTCAGAGAATAGCTTAGGAGCTGCCCAATAGCTGAGGGTTTGCTCCCACTTTCTTCTTCCTTAAAGGTTAAACAATTTTTTTTTCTAATGATAAATGTTTGTTGGTATGGATGGATGATGGATAAATATGTTATTTAAGAACTATATTTTAGCATGTGATTTTTTTTTTAATAGAGTGATTTAAGGAGCATGCTCCCATGGGTACTTTGTTACAGTTAAATAGGAGCAGGTAGTTGTTGGGGGCTGGTGCCCACCGTGGCCAGTGTAGGTAGTGGCTATTAGAAGAGATCTGGATATCATGGCACACACATACAATCCTAGACCTTGGGGGTCTGAGGGAGGAAGACTGCCATGAATTCAAGGTCACCCTGGGCTCAACAGTGAGTTAGTTCCATGCCAGCCTAGAGTACAGACTAAGACAGATCCCAACAAGATATATCTCAAAAGAAGAGCTTGTGAAAATTTGCGTCATAAAGAAAATGGTAAATGTGTGAAGAAATATGTTTAATCTGATTGAAACATCATGCAAGGCCAGAGGAGATGGCTCAACAGTCAAGGGCAGGTGCTTCTCTTGCAGAGGACCCAGCTTGCACTACATGGCGGTTTGCAATTGTCTTGCCCTTTTCAGGCTTCTGAGGGCACCAGGTCCGCCCACGGTACACATAAGTACACATAAAATACATTATGAAGTAGTATGTAAGCATTAGGCAGTTTTATGTCTTTAGTGTATTTAAAGCACAAGCTTTTGTTATCACTCTGACTCCTGTTTATGTGCATTCGATTTAGTTGGTAATTGTCTTAAAAACAGAGCAAAGGTCAAAACATTTCTCAGTCCTTTTTCAGTATCAGCCATTGTATTTGGAAGCATAAAAGCATTCATATTATGACACAATCTTTGTGTTTGTGTGTGTGTGCATGTGTGTGCATGTGTGTGTGTGTGTGTGTGTGTGTGTGTGTGTGTGTGTGTGTTGTTTTTTAATCTGTAAAAAATAGCAGGCAGCACCCCATGCTGGGCTGTTTCCCGGTCCAAGTCTGCCGCACTAGACCTAGATGAACAGTAACGTTTTGATGTTTCAGGTCTGCAGGGGTGGGATGTTTACCTGGACTCTTTGTCCCTCCCTTCTTCTCCACTATTCTTCCCCTTCCCTCTCCTCCTCTTTGCTTCTTTTTCCATTCCTAGACTGGGAGAGGTGAGAGAGAAGAAAAAAAAATAACAGAATGATACTCTTCAATCTGAAGGAGATTGCAAGCTTGAGATAAAAGATTTCCCACCGAAGGAAGTAAATGGCTGAGTACTTAGTCAATTAGTAAAAACATGAAAACTAGCAAGGCAAGCAATGAGTGGGGTGGGGTGGGAGGTTAGTCCACGGAGAGGGGGGAATCCACTCTCCAGAAGGGCAAAAGTGTGGCACTTCTCCCGCAGCAGCGGAAGCCTGACTAGAGAGCTCAGCCCTACCTTTCTCTGCCACTTATGGGGTCACCTGGCATTGTTTCTGTCCCATAATGACTGACCAAGTAGCCATTGTTTTGCATAGGGAAGCCAGAGGTTTTGCAGGGTAATCAAGGGCTCATAGAAAAATCTTGTTGGCTCCATATCAGTGCCCAGGTCAGCTTCATCAATAAGTAAAACTGAGATGTTGAATCTTTATTGGCTTGCCTTCTGGCTCTCCTCAGCAAACTTGAAACTCTGAAAGAGAAAACAGGCTGGTTTTGTGTTTTGTTTTGTTTTGTTTTGTTTTGTTTTGGTTTGGTTTGGTTTGGTTCTTGCCTCTTCACTCCACCCCACACCAGGGAAGAAAGTCTTGAGGTGGGTCAGTCTAGAAGAAGCAGCTAGGCTTAAGGTCACCAATAAATGGGAGCCTGCACTGATTAGGCTTTTTGTCATGTTGACACAAGCTGAGATCATCTGGGAAGAGGGAACCTCAACTGAGAAAATACCCCATCAGATTGGTTTGTGCGGAAGCCTATGGTTACTTTCTTGATTGACAGTGATGGAGGAGGGCCCCCCGCCCACTGTGGTAAGAAAGCAGGCTGAGTAAGCCTGAGGAGCAAGCCAGTAAGAAGTATTCCTCTAAGGTCTCTGCTTCAGGTCCTGCTTCTAAGTCCCTTACTTCTCACAGTGATATGAAAACCAAAAATAAAATAAAATAAAATAAAATAAAAATAAAAAAACCCTTTCCTCTCCCAAGTTACTTCTCATCTTGGTGTTTATCACAGCAAATAGAAAGTAAAAGAGAACAGAGCTCCAGGATGTTTCTGAGCCCCAGGACCCAAAGCAGCCACTACTACATAAGAGACTTAAAATTAAATGTAGTCTTCCAGACTCCAAAAGATCTGGATGCCCTAGAGCCAGCCACGAAGAGGAGAAAGGGCTGGGCCGGAAGACACCTCTCTTACCCTGTCCAGTGGCTGGAGTTTGCTGAGTTAGACGTGCAAGAGCTTCCAGAACTCACGCCTGGACTAGCTGAGTGTGAGCTGGCCGCCTCTGAGTCAGGCGGCTTTCCCTTCCTGGAATTCCTTCTGTCCATTGTTTTCACTTACTGGGTGCAAGGGCTGGGTCTTTGTCCCTGAGGAATGCTGCTGCTTCTGAGTTAAAGGCATTTTTATCTTTTTGATAATTCCTATCCACCATTCCAGACTCTTAGACACCTATGCCACCGAGGGCCTCTGCTTGCCTTGTCTCCACGTCCTGGTGTGTCGTGATGGTCATGCTCCGACTCCTCACTGTGGCCTCAGCACCTTTGCAAACTGCTGTCCTCCACCACCTGTCTAACTACGCTTGCTTCTTTCTTATTCCAGCCCTGCTCAGCTGTGCCATGCAGCCTGCCTCAAACAGATCTTTCACCTCTTCGTGTCATCTGAAGAGCTCCATGCAGCCTGCCTCAAACAGATCTTTCACCTCTTCGTGTCATCTGAAGAGCTCCTACATCTTTTTTGTGTGTGTCCCCCTTCAGAAGCCTCGTTGACCTTAGGAAGAGTTGGTCAACCAAATACTTTCCACCCTGTGACTCTGGAAATGTCCTGTTTACCCACCCACCCTGACATCTAAGACATTCTACTGAAAGGTTTGTTTATTCAATAATCCCTTGAAGTTGAGATTCTTCTACAAGGCGTTTTCTCTCTCCTTTCTTTCTTTTTTACCCTTTAGGTGGGAACCTAATTGATACCCAAGAAACACTGAATGAATGGATTACATGTTTGCTTACACGTATGTCCCGTCTTGCTTCTTTATTAAGTAAGTCTTTGAGGTTAGGAGCATGGCTCGTTTCTATCTTATTCCTAACTACTAGTGTAGTTCTTGATAAAGAAATGGGCATTCACACCCTCTGTAAGGTTTCCAATCTGCTATATTGCTATGATTTTGAAACACCAAGCCCTTCCTCATTGTCCTCTCTGTCCTATCTCCAGCTTGTACTTATCTAATTGACAGATCCTCTAGACCTGACAAGAGGCTCCCTGGAGGCAGAAGCAGGGCTTCCATATCCCTTTGTGTGTCCTAAGGTCTGCTACAGTGGCCAACTTCCCAGTGAGGATTTGAAAGTTCAACTTCTCTTGGCTAAAACTATTCCTCATCCAGATCTCTCCCTTGCTCCATGATGAGATGTCTACTCACGTGAACTCCATGGGCACTGTCTCCTAGCAACAGGACTGCTTCATGTATGTTTAGTGTTTGCAGCTCCCAGACTTGAAAACATCCTGTTGTTTCATATTTATGTTAGCGATAGCATTCTGCACTAGTAGATGCCCTGTAAATATTTTCAAACTAATAAAGTTGATTCAACCCACCAAGGGTAATGAGCCCAAAGACAGTACAGAGCAGCAGAGAGATGAAAACTGCGTCAGCCCAGGGGAAGAGTGGAAAGGCAGCTCCAGACTCTCCATCCAGGCACTGAGAAACATTTGGAGTCAGAAAGTGAAGTCCTTCCAATTCTGCTCTTCAGTTCAGGGTCTCTAACAGCTGCAGAGTTATTCTGTTGCTTTGTTCTATACAGAGTCATTTGTTTCTCTTTTTTTTCTCCCTCCTCTTCGTTTCTTCCCCCTCTGTCTTCCAGTCCTCACGTGGTCACCGATTGTGTGCTCAGTACATTCTTCTAAACTATTCTTCAATTCTCCTTACTCTTGGGACAACTCTGAGACAGAGATATTATACTTTGACTTAAAATATGGCGCAACCCCATATTTGGAGGCCGAGGCAGGAGGAACGTGAGCTGAAAGCTAATCTAGGCCACATAATGAGACACCCCCCCCCCCCATCTCAAAGAGTAGAAAAGTAACAGACCATAGACTAGAGAAATTGCCCCAGGCCACAGAACTAATAACTGGAGTCACCTCTGAACCTAGGTCTCACAAATGTCAAAGCTCATTTGTCACTGTTTCATTTCCACGTCGTAGTGTCTCACTATAAAGATCAATGGTTTTACTCTGGCACTCTCTATGCACAGAATGAGAATGTGAGCTGCATGTATCCACAAAGCAAATACAGACACAGAAATGCTTCTCTGTGTCACTGAACATCTGAGCATCAGTTAGAGCTTCTCAGGGAAAGAGTTACTGGAATTAAGATCTGAAGGATAGCTGAGTATTTGCTGGATCAGGACAAAAGCCTTATCTAAACAGAAGTATGGTAAATACAAAGAAGTAGAAGCCATGCCCCCTTTAGGAGCATACCACCAAGCATGCAACTGGATGCTTGGTCCCACCCACTAAATATTCTTTCACTTCCTAGGAAATACCTTCTTGGACCTATGAGGGACATCTATGGTCTAACTGCATTTTGTTTTCAAAGTATTTATTTATTAATTTTTATGGCTCACTGAATAATTGTCTCTGCCTTTGTCCAAAGATTCTGATGTACAAAGGCAAAATGTTATTGAAGTGAGTTCATAATTTCTTGGTTTGAGAAGAGTAGTCATTCTGGCAGACAAATACCCCAGTGGAGTGGCCATCACTGCATCCCTGCTACTCCACTGGATCTGGGGAGCTATGGAAGTATACTCAGATCCTTCAAGGCCCTGAAAATCCAAATTGTGTTGTCTCGTAGAATGCTTGTTAGTTGAAAAGTTGGATTGTCATGAGTCACTTCTGTGGTACTTGCCAAATGCAAACCATTTGATTACGATACCAGTCAAGAAATCGGAAGTCAATTTAAAAACATGATTCCACGAGCCACTCCAAATCCCCCAGTTACATTATCCCAAGGTGGTGGGTCCACAGAGATCTATATTTCCCTTAATTCTGATTAAGTTCTGCATTTTTGCATACTCATTTTTAAAAAATTGCTACCCGGTTTTCTGTTTCCAGTAGCCTTAGGTTCCTAACAAAATTGAACAGAAAGTACAGAGGTTTTTGTAGGTACCTGTCCCCTACACCGTCAAGCCCTCCATCCCTCACCATCAGCATCCAGCACCACGACAGGTTTCTTTTTTTGAACTAGGCTTCAAATCATATGTAGGCTGTATGCATTTGTCTGTTTAGCAAATATTTAGTATTTCACAATGTTTCTAGGCCTTACCACTGTACCACTGATCAAAACAGACATGGCTCCTTCCTTTGCTGTGAACTGTCATGGCAGAATGTAGGAGAGGGTTTACAGTACTCCATACAGTCCTGTAGTAAGAGTGGTTAAGAAAGGTTTTTCCCGAAGAAAAGCAACAGGTAAACAGAGTTGGATGATAAGGAGGAATTAGCAAGGTGAAGGAACTGCCTGATCAGGAGACTGTCAGGCAAATGAAATGGTGCATGCCTGGGCTCAGGATGAGAAAGAGCCTGGCATGCATGGTTTTGGAGCTTCACAATGGAGGCCAAGACTCAAGCACCAGGTAGAGACAGAACTCTGATGTAGGCTGTGTTAGAGAGTTCTTTTTGTCTTGACCTAGAATGATGTGTCACAGTGGATGGATTTCACACAGGAAGTGACATAAATACATTTGGTTTTAAAACCACGAGCATGACTGCATGGTGGCAGCTACATTGGAGCTGTAGCTGGGGAGACTGGTTAGGAATACATTGGGAAAGAAGACCAAAATGTGGATGCTTCAGTGCTTTTTAGAAGGGTGAAAAAAATACTCAAGGAGGATATATGGAGACAAAGTATGGAGCAGAGACTGAAGTAAAGGCCATCCAGAGACTGCCCCACCTGGGGATCCATCCCATACACAGCCACCACACCTGGACGATATTGTGGATGCAGGGAAGTGCTTGCTGATGGAAGCCTGACATGGCTGTCTCCTGAGAAGCTCTGCCAGAACCTGACAAATACAGAGGCAGACTCTCAAAGCTTCTGAGACTGAAAGCAGGGGTCCCCAATGGAGGAGAAGGAAGAAGGAGATGAAGGAGCTGAGGGGCTTTGCAGCCCCATGGAGGGAGCAACAGTATCAGCAGGCTTGACTCCCAGAGCTCCCAGGGACTGGACCACCACCAAAGAATACACACGGAGAGACCCAGGGCTCTGGCCACATATGTGGCAGGAGATAGCTTTGTTGGATATCAGTTGGAAGGAGAGGCCCTTGGGCCTGAGGGTGTTTGATGCCCCAGTGTAGGGGAATGCCAGAGCGGAGAGCGGGAGTGGGTGGGTGGGGGAGCACCCTCATAGAGGCAGGGGAGAGGGGATGGGATATGGGATTTCCTAAGAGGAGACCTGGAAAGGGCAAAACATTTGAAATGTAAATAATGAAAATATTGAATCAAAAATAACATATTGGTTTTATAAATTTTAAAGAATATGACAAAAAAGATATTGTAGGTATTGAAGGGGGGGTCTCTGGGAGTAGTTGGGGTACAAAAGGAAAACAAGAATGTGATTTAATTCTATTTACTTAAAATAAGTTTTTAAACGTTAACAAATTCAGATAAATTGAAATCATGTAACTTTTCTCATCATAATGCAATAAAACTTAAAAATATATATATATATATATATTGGGATAAAGCCTAGACGTGATAATAGTGTGGTAAAGTGGTGGTGCTCAGAGAAACTGAAAAATGAGTAGTGCCATCAGTACTTGCGAGATAGGATAACAAGATGTAAGTGTTGGCCTCAAAAGGAGGAGAGCATGCTGAGTTTCAAAGCTTGCAAAGTTGAATGGATTAGAGCCTATTCATTGAGATAGGGGTAGGGATGGGAGACATAAATTACAAGGGCTTAAGGGTTAATTTTTTTTTCCATTTCAATTAGTAGCCAGGAGTTAGGCAGCATTCTGTATCATTCGCCTCTGTATCAGAGAGGCGCTCCTGTGATGCACCAGACATTGGCAGCAGGCTCAGCCCTTCCAACCAAATTCAATGAACTTCAAAAGATTGTACCTTCTGCTAGGGAAATGGGACCATGGCAAAATGCTTCTCTAGCATGCAAAAGGCCCAAGGTTTTTTCCCTAAGACTGGAGAGATCATAAGGAAAACATTGCCCTGTCTGTCTTCTGGTCTGATTTCATGTGCTCATTGTTTTTATGTATGGCATATAAGCACTGGCATAAGAACACACGAGGTTCTAAGTCTTGTTTCTAGCTCCTCCCCCACTTGTTATTTTTATTTTAATGACTCACTGGCAATTACTAGAACAAGTTTCTTCTTTCTATTCTCTACTTACTCCATAATAGCAGGTTGAGCAGGTTTTTCTAAGCAGCTTCCCCCCTACCTTCTCCAGGAATTTCTAGGGCTTGTGATTAGGTCAGTATCTCACTGGACAAATGTGTTCTCCAGTAGTTGATGATAGAGGTTCACCCTTCCAATCCGTTATGCCAGATTCAGCATGTCCTTGAATGTGGTATCTGTATTTCTCCCTGGCTTCAGTCACCTTCCTAAGGGACTGCAACATAGGCATCAATCTCCAAGTTCCCATGCCCCATTTCATGGCCCACATCAAAGCAGATGGCGTTACTTCTGTCTGCCCCTCACCATAGCTGCGTGTTCTGTTTCTTCATCATTGGTTCTCTCCAATAGAAACCACCAGGTAACTGTTGCACGTGTGTCCCAACTCCTGTCTTTACTTGCTTTCTCTTCCTTTTCTCTTGCCTTTCATATATAGCTATCCAAAAATGTCTGGGTTCATGAATGGGCAGAAAGCAAAGCCTAGCAACAGATAGCCATGTCGTTGCCTCGGTGTAAACAACATTATACCAAACTACTTGAAAAAGTAACATTAAAATGAAAAGTTAGGATTATTGATTATGTCACGTGGCTGTCTCTGATACACAGATCCAGAGTCTTGGCTCTGCCTGTCTATGAATGATAGCTGACTGTTTTCTGTAACCCCTCAGCTCCTCTTCTGGAGTTGCATAGATGGCATTATTTTAGCCTCCAAGGTGCCATATTACAAATGCACTGGAAATTTTGGTACTACTTCAGATTTGTAAAACGCATGACTATCATACTCACCAGTGTTTCTGCAAGGCCCTCCTATAAGGTGGTTCAGCATTATTGAAGCCAAGCTTAAAAATAAGTATGCACTTATCAGGAAGATGCTGATAGGATCCAAATGAAATGCCAATAAGCAATAATGCACACCATTCAAAATGCTAGTTTCCCCAGATGCTCCTCAGCAGAACAGTCAAAACTCCCTTTCATCTGATTTGAATCACCATCCTCAGAAAATAATTATTTTATGAGCTCTTCCTTGCAAAGTTAGGGTTGATGCTGCTATTTGAAACTTGGGTATACAGATGTTTAAGTTTATAAAGACAATGTTTAAGACTCAGATAATTTAAAACTTAAGTAATTCACTTGTGTCCCCTTATGACAAGGAATTACTCAATGAAGTGGATTTGAGATGGCCTCAAATTGTCCAGACCTTGCTATCTGTCTATCTGTCTGTCTGTTTATTTGTCTGTTATTCTGTTTTTTTTTCCTGTATCTATCACTGTGTAGCCCTATCTGTCCTGAAACTCATTCTGTAGACCAGGCTGGCCTTGAACTCACAGAGACCCACCTGCCTCTACCTCCCAAGTGCAAGGATTAAAGGCATTCTCCAATAAGCCCAGCCAGAACTTGTTTTAAGATTCATTTTACCTCCACTAATTATATAGCTATCATCAACACAGATAAACAAGTTCAGTTGAATAATTTCTTTTAATGGAAGAGGGAACTCCACTCCATACAAGATTCAAAAGAAATGCACAGGAGCAGCTGAAGTGAGATGCTACATATCAGTTAGGGAATGCGGCTACCTGCATGGATGAGAAGTGCCTGGACACAAAGCTTAATGAGATGCAGGCATCTTCCTCCAGCTAAGTAGAGCCTAGGAGGTAGTGTTGGGAATGTATAGAGAGGTACCATAAAGCCACCAAGTACTCAGGTACCCCTTGGCTAAGGGGTGTTTTGTACCCCTTTCTTCTAAATTCATGTTTCTAAATTCATATTAGATCCCTAATTGCTAGTACTTAAGAAGGTGTTTGTGTTGGAGGACTGCCTTTTAAAGCAGTAATTAAGGGTACTGGGTGTGTAGCTCGCTGGTAGAGCACTCACCAAGCATACGCAAGGCCCCTGTCTGATCCATAGGAAATCAAGAAAATAAAAGTGAAAAGATAATGTAGTTATAGTGGGCCCATTAGGGTCCCTAAGTCATCCTTAGTTGGCACCCTTATGAGAAAAAGAAACATTGACTTGGAGAAGCACCAGGAAGAAAAACACATGAAGTAGAAAGAACTTGTGTGGACACAGACAGAGGATGACTGTTTGCAAACTGGGAGAGAAGGACTTGCATCCTGTGGACACCTCCATTTTGAATCTTGGGTCTCCTAAACTTTGAGGAAGTGGATTCTTGTTTAAGTTTCCACACCACGGCAACCCTCACAAGCAAATGTTCCTAGTTTTAGCTTCAACAGATTGCTCCTCTTTGTAACCTCAATGTTATGTTTGGGGATCCTGCCAGCCCCACACCTGCTGCAAACAAAAGGAAGAAGGAAAGCGGTAAGGAAAAAGGTGAGTGCACAGGTTATGGAGAAAGAAAACATCAGCTCCTCCCCGGCAGAGTTCCATGTTACTATGCCAGCAGATCTGGGTTACAGAGTTCCCTCACAGCATTCAGTTTATTATCATGATGACCGTAAGCATGGCAGTGGAGCCAAGAGTTCTACATCTTTATCTGAAGGCAATGAAAGGGGACTGTCTTCCTTACCTGGCAGAGCTTGAGCAGAGGAGACCTCAAAGCCTGCCTCTCCAGTGACACAGTTCCTCTAAGAAGGCCACACCTACTCTAACAAGGCCAGACCTCCTAATAGTGCCACTTCTTATGGGCCAAGCATTTAAACACCCAAGTCTATGAGGGCCATTCCTATTCAAACCACCATAGCTAGCTAGTAAGAAGATGGGGAAGAAAAAAAAAATCAGTTTCTACAGCAGGACAGAATTGAAGTAGTGTCTCTATTACCACAGAGAAAGGGATAGATTCTAACAGCAGACAGTGGCTTATGTCACTTGGACCTGTGGAAAAGACCTAGCATCTTACGTGAAGACACGGGATTGCAGTGGCACTGCCTAGGTGACTTCCGGTGGTGCAGCACAGAAGCTCATGCTGTCACTTCTCAAAGGGTGGCCCATGAATGCTGGTCCTGGGAGGCTCTGCCAAACCTGACAAATACAGAGGCAGATGCTCGCAGCTAACCACTGGACTGAGCTCGGGATCCCCAATGGAGGAGCTAGAGAAAGGACTGAAGGTGCTGAAGGGGTTTGCAACCCCATAGGAGGAACAACAATATCAACCAATCAGTAAGTACCCCCAGAGCTCCCAAGGACTAAAAACCACCAACCAAAGAGTACACATGGAACAATCCCATGGCTCCAACTGCATATATAGCAGAGGATGGCCTTGTCCAACATCAATAGGAGGAGAGGCCCTTGGTCCTGAGAAGGCTTCATGCCCCAGTGTAGGAGAATGCCAGGGTGTGGGAGGCAGGAATGGGTAGGTGGGTGGGTGAGCACCCTCATAGAAGCAGGGGGAGAGAGGATGGAAGAGGAGGTTTCTGGATGGGAAACTGGGAAAGAGGATAGATAACATTTGAAATGTAAATAAATAAAATATCCAATTTTAAATAAAAGGAAAAGAAAAAAAGAAATGCAAGATCAGCCCTGCATTCCAGCCCTCTGACTCAGAAGCTGCATTTTAGCAAGAATAACTGGCATAGGCTAGATTGATGATCCCACAAAGAGAATAGTTGGAAATTATCGCTTAAACTGGAAGAGTGGGAGTGGGGGGTGGGGGCGGGGCAGGGTGAGCCCTCGACCTTGCTACAGAAGCAATACAGAAGTGCACCAGACTGTTGAGTGTTCCCACTTGACTCAAGGATGAGAAGATGAGAAACAGGAGTGGGGGAAGAGGCACTTGAAAAACTTGGAGTGAAACACAGCCTTGCAAACAAACTTTAAACGAGCATCAGAGAAATTCAGATGCAACCACCCAGTATGAAGAGCCAAGCTTCCGTAACCCTCACTGTACCCTTGAGTCGCATCTAGGATGCGTCCCCCATGCTAAAACTGAACTTCAGAAGTGTTGATTTGTCGAGATCGCATGGCAAGTGCTGACACAGCTCAATTCTTCGCAGAGCATGGGTGATTCCCAAAACTCTCTTCTGTGCCTTGTCTCAATCCTCACGGTGACTGTGGAGTACACAAAGTAGCTGTTATTTTAATCTTGCAAGTTAGGAGTCTAAAGGCTTGCCTACAACCCAGTTATTGGTTTTCTTCTTCCTTCCATTTTTGGTTCCTAAGTTCCTGACACAGGATGAGGAAGAAAATGAAGGGTTTGCCAGGATGGCAATTTAACTGTGTGAGAGGCCAGCCCGGGGAGGGGCACACCTAGGATGGAGCATCCAATGGCAACTGATAATTTTATCGTTACAAAGTGTTGGTTTTGTTCAAGAGAGTAATATTTATAGAAGCAATTGTTAGAGTAAGGAATACAGAAGCCAAATGAGGAGAGAACACTTGACGACAACGTTGTCAGAAACAGGGAAGGAACTCCTTGTCCAGCTTTAGGACTGGGAATGTAGGGTCCAGCTGCTGGCTCTGCTTGCTGCATGGAATGACAGTGCTGGAGAAAGCCATTGCTGTCTGCTTGTCCCCCTTCAGCCTCAAGGGCCATACTTCACTGAGTCTGACTTCTAGTACTAGATGAGAAAAAAAAATATATAAGATACTAGTCTAGTTCTCTGAACAGAACACATTTCCAATAGTTTTGTCTCTTACTAAATCTAATCATGGATGGAATCGTGCAGTCGGTGATGGCCTAAGCAGCACAGGAAGGAATTAGCCTACATGGACAGCTGTGAGTCCTTATTAGAGGATAGACCTCAGTGACATCCTCTTTAGGAAGAGAAAGCCCCTTCCCGGGCACACACTGATTAACATTAGCGTAACTTCTGATGATGGCTTCAACCTCAGTGATGTGCTCAAGTTATGGACTTCCAGATTCTTCTATTTCTCGTAAATGGACTTAGTAACTCTGGCTCTAGCACATGAGTGCAAAACGAATAGTCATCACTCTTACCTTGAATTCTTCTAGAGGAGAATGAGATCAAAGACCGAACTCCATTTATGAGAACCTTTGGCACAATCTATGAAGGTGACAGATGTTCCACCTCCTAGAACCTTCTTGTTCCACCCTGAAAAAAAATCTATATTTTCCTTTTCGTATATTGATTTCTTGTTACCGAACAAGAATGGCTATTAAATATCTTTATTTGGTAGCTTGGGGTTACCAGTTGTGAGAGGAAAAGAAATATATCAGTACTTAAAGGAAAGGTGGTGGGGTGGCTGGAAGGGCCCAAGAGAAGGCAATCTGTATCCGTGGATGATTTACAGTTGACTGAAAGACCCAGAGACTCACCCGAGCAAGAAGAGGGAGCAAATGAGAAAAACATCCAATCCTGGGAAACCCTTTGATGGATGAGCAAGATTCTCTAACAAATGAGCAAGCACTTTCCCCAGTAGCCAGCTGGCTCCTCTCATCTCTCTTTTTGGCTTGTATTGCAGTGGAAATATTCAGGAGGAGAACTTACAGAATATATGAACCAGCTGACACACACTAATAATAAATTAAAGTGTTCTGCTTTTGTGCTCCGCTTTGATGAGAGCACATTGATTTCTCTTTAGGGATGGGGTTGGATCTTCATGATCAAAATGTAGTTGGAAATTGTGTGGACGGATGAAGAAGGATTGTTCTAAACGTTGTTTCCCCTCAGCAATGCAAATAACACTTGTGTAATATATTTTTGCTTTGAAAGTGGGCTCACCCAAATTGTCTCATTTCATCTTATAAATAACCCAGTGAGATGGGTGTCATTGTCAACATTTTATACGAGAGAAAGCCGAGGCTCCTAGAAGTTCATTTACAGCAGCATTCAAATGCTTTACTCTGCTGTCTTCGTTGGCACTTCCAATTAATGTCATCCTGCGGTCACAGTCTCCACATGGGGCTTGACAATACAAAACAGCACCAATTCCAGCTAGAGAAACCCTAAGAGCCACTAGTTCAAATGCATCTTTGCCTGTTTGACTCCTGATATACCACTTGCTACCTGCGGTATCTTCTTCGAGACTTGCATCTTTAAAATGGGGTAACATATAGAATCTATAATGTAATGGCAATTTAAGATTCTGAGGCTTTAAGGGCTTGGGAAATGACTCAGTTGGCAAAGTGCTTGCTCACATATGAGAATCTGAATTCTGATTCCCAACCCCCATGTAAAAATGATGGTAGCACAAGTCTGTAAGTCCCAGTGCTGGGGGATCTAGACAGGTAGGTCTCTAAAGTTCATTGGGCAGCCAGCCTAGCAGAATTGAAGGATTCCAGGCTCAGCAAAAGACCCTGACTCAAAAAGTAAAGTGGAGAGCAATCAAGGAAGACACCCAATGTCGATTTCACATTGTGTGCATATTGTGTATATATGCACCTGTGTGTATACAGAGAGAGAGAGAGAGGGAAAGAGAGAGAGAGAGAGAGGCATATCATTAAGAATATGTATAGACATGCACAATCACCATATATATCATACACTATAAATTCTATATATTGAACACCTTGAACACCCTTGGAATAGTTTTATATTTGGAAGAGCTTTATAAGAATTGGATAAACTTTTTCTTTCTAAGTTATCTAAAAGTACCTGTTCCTTTAGGTTCTTTACTTCTGAACTCAAGGTGTTAGCTGAAATTATCTTGATTCCTCAGATGGGTACAATAAGTGATTTCCTTCCATGGACTATGGAAACCGTAGCATCTCCCCAGGAAGTCTTTGAATTGCAAAGAGTGCCTTCTATTTCTTAATCAGCTCATGGTCCAAACGTCACTTCTTTCAGATCTATCCTGTTCTGGGACTCTTTAGTTGTTCTCCATAGTGTCTCACAGATGTTTAACTGAAATGAATAGTCATCAAGACATTTGCATGGAGCTGGGTCTGGCAAAGTATTTGCCTCGCATGCATGAATCTCTGAGATTAATCCTCGTCACCACATAAAACTGATGCCTGTAAAGCACTTGGGAGGTGGAGGTAGAGGATCCAAAATCCAAGATTATCCTCAATTACATAGGCCAGGACTGTATGAAGCACTGACTCTCCCTCTCCAAGCAATAAAATGGCAATAGGCCTTCAGCAAGGGATAGGACTTCATGTTCATCCCTGTTCTGTGCTGGGTTTTTGTCTGGCTTGATCTTATGTAGATCTTGTGCTTGTGCATGCTGTGTTCCAATCTCTGTGAATTCATTTGTGAAACTGACCTGTTATATCTGGAAAACATTGTTTCTTTGACGTCATCTACCATCTCTGGCTCTTAGAATCTTCTTGCTTCCTCTTCTACATAGAACCCTGAGTCTTCAGGAGAGAGATATGATATGGTTATCCCATTGATGACTAAGCATTCTGAAATCTTTTATTCTCTGTACACTGACCAATTGCAGGTCTCTGTGTTAATTCCCATCTACTGCAATAAGAACCTTCTCTAAGGAGAGTTGAAAAATTCACTAATCTATAGGTGTAGCAGTAAGTCATTAGAAGTCATTTTATTGTTACTTCCATTTAGCAGAATAGTAGTAGGATTTTACCTACCACTACCACTACTACTGCTACTACTATTACTACATAGAGACCATGATCTACCTAGCTACAGGTTCTTAGCCTCATTGATAGTGTTAGGTAGGGTCCCATCTTATGGAGCAATCAAAAACTGATCGGTGACTCTCATAACATTTGTACCAGTGTTGCACCAGAAAGCATATCTTGCTAAGCAGATAATTATTGTAGCTTGAAACATTCATTTTATGTTTTTATTAGCATATATCCATTGTACATTGCAATGGGCTTCATAAGGACGTTTTCATTAAAAGAAATATATCATATACTTTGAACATGCTCACCTCTTATTAGCATTTCCATCACCTTGTATGTAGTTCCATTCTGTCCCCCAAATAGTCCCCTTAGATAGATAGATAGATAGATAGATAGATAGATAGATAGATAGATAGATACAGACAGACAGACAGACAGACAGAGATATTACAGAAAACATGTTTGTCTTTATATGTCTACTTACTCTCCCTCCATGTTTTTATGTGGGTAGGACCCACTGGGGAGGGTTACTAAACATAGGTTCTCTGTTAGGTCCCACTTTATAACCAGGAAACTTTAGGTCCAGAAAAGTTAACATAAACCCAAGTCATCTAGTTTGGAACAGATGAGGAGGAGTTTTCTTGGTTTCACTAAAAGACACAATGATACTTATTTTGGCAGGTTATTAGAATTAAACGAATTGCAAGTAAGACACTAACTTAGCATCTGGAACACTGTAAAAAAATACTAGCTGTAGTAATAATGACAATGCCTACTCTCTCCATCATCTTCAGATGAATCTGATCTCTCTTCAACCCCATCCTAAGCCCCCTGCTCTCAGACGTATTACAGAAAAACACTCTCTTGAAACAGAAATCCTAGCCTTTGAAATCCTGGAATCAGGGCTGGAGAGGTAGTCCAGTGCTCATAAGCACTGGCTGTTCTTGCAAAGCATGCAGGTTCCATTCCCAGCATCCGCATGATGGCCCATAACCATCCATAATTCCAGTTCCAAGGGGTCTGTTACCCTCTTTGGAACAGTATGGATACAAGACACACATGGGAGGCACATATATACATGCAAGGCAAACACTTGGATACATAAAATCAGAAATCAGTTCTTTTATGTTAGCTGTATCACCTTTGACAAATGCTCACCTTGCCTTAGCCACAGTGTGCTCCTCATGAAACAGAAATCAGAAATTTGTATTGAATTAGCTCACATCATTATCATGACTATGTAATGTAGAAATGTAAAGAAACTTTACATTTTGTTTGTTGGTACCTGTGACAACTCCTGTTTTCAACTTGATATAATTTATAATCACCTGGGAGATGGAACCCTGGGTATGTATGTGGGGGATTTATATTGATCCCATTAAGTGGGATGGAAAGACCTTTCCACTATGGGTGGCACCATCCCTTGGCTCCCAGATGTATACCTAGAGAAAGGGAGATGAGCAGCATCATGCTTCTTCTTCACTTTGGATGCAATGTGACCAGGTGGCCCAGATTCCTGCTGCTGTAACTGTCCCATCCTGGTATACTGTCACCTGGAGCTGGAGCCCGAACAAGCCCTTGTCCTCTTGAGTTGCTTCTGTCAGAGTGCTTTATCACAGCAACAGGAAAAGAGACCAAGAGAGTATCTTATTTCCAACCCCATATTAGAATGGTTAGTGGATTTCATTTTTTGATGCAGGATGTTTGATAATCTGTGTTAAAAACAGATGGACTCTCCCTTAGGGTATAGAAATATCAGTGTTCGGATCAGGTTCTCTGTGTTCGGCCTTTGGGTTTGGGTTTGGTTCTCATGCGACACCCATACCTTCAAGAGTTTCTTAAAAATCTATTCATGTTAAAAAGAAAGTCTAAGACCCTTATCTCCACCAACCTCAAATTTTCTTTTATTATGTGAGAATGAGTCTATTATCAACTGACTGAGTACAGCACGGAGGCTATGAATATTCACAGAGTAAGAAAATAAAAGGGGTGTGTGCCCGTGAATCTGTTCGTTCTTGGGGGGAATGATCTACATACTTTGCCTCAATGTAATGTCCCGAAAAAGTTAAGTCATCTTTCAAAAAAAAAAAAACCTCACACACAACACATGCCTCACTTTGAAGGTAATTAATTCAGTTTAGCACTGTTCCCTGGAGGTCTTGTCTGACACAGAGGCAACATGACACGACTGGCTGAAAATTGTAGAGTTAGTCACCTTCAATGCTGAAAAGCCCAAGGGACCATCAGATGAACTCCCAAGCTCTACGGTTAATGATGTAAGGTCAGAGATGTAAGGGCGAGACATATTCGGTTCACCTCACCTTGTGACAAAGCCTGGTCAAACCTAGGTATCCTGTTTGCACCCGTTGGGGATCATTGTGCAACTTCAGAGACCAGAGGTAGGTAGGTAGGGGCTTGAACTCCTGCAGGAAAGGGTATTTTTGAAAATCGGTTTCTCCTTGACCCTTCCCGATTCTTGGGATGCCAGGAAAGAGGGCACTCTCTAAAACAAAAGGACCACCACAGACTCCTTTATACTATCGTCGAGGCTGGTGTGGTTGAGAGCCTCAGACCTCTCCAGATGGCTGAGCGTTTCCACTATGGTGGTTCCAGAGGCCGAGGACCTGCCCCTCCCACAGCCCGCCCCGCCCGCGCGATGCCCGGCAGTAACCCCGAGGCTCGCGGCAGCCGAGACGCCTGCAACTTAGCGCGATTCCTCTGGTTTGCAACCTAGTTGTTAGATCCGGCTCCTCCCAGGCAGAAACTGGAGTGTTAAGTTTGCACCCACGTAGCTTCTCGCTCGAATGTGCTCCTCTCTAGCTCCGGAGTCAGCCTTGCTCTTTTCCGGGGGCAGTGATCAGGGCCGGGTTGGGGACTGAGGCGGCGGGGAGGAGATGGGCAGCCCCCAGCTGTGGGAGAGAGGGGAGCGGGAAGTCCAGCATTGGAGAGAAGGGAAAGATGGGGAGCCAGGGGGTGTCAGCGGTAGAGGAGAGGTCCAGGTTGCCCTTTCCCTCTGCGGCCGACCGTGCCCACACAGAAATCAGAGCACGTCCGCAAGGCTCACAGCCTTCATTTCTGAGAGGAACAGAAACCACCAAAAAAAAAAAAAAAAAAAAAAAAAAAATTCGGGATGCTTAGCTGCAGCCGACTCTGCGCAGGCGCGCGGAGATCCGCGTCTGACCTGGAGTTACCCCGCTAGGCCATGGCTGCTGAAGTAGGTGAAAGGTAACTAGCAGGCGCCTCTGGGCCAAGGCCCAGGCAGGCCAGCGCAGGACCTGTCCAATGCCTTTCCAGACCCAGCAAGTTTGTCTAAGGAAGCACTTCCTTCAGTGGATGGTGCCTGACCTAAAGCAAGGATGCCCGAAAGGGGGAGATTTGGAGATTTTGGCAGCTGGCGCTCTGTAAACAAATGAGGACTTGGGATTGTGCAAGGGGTGGAGAAAACCAGTTATGGCATACCATTTATGTGGCATACCGTTTATGTGGCTACCACGGATGTGGAAAGTATCACTGCGTTTTTTAAATTTAGAGATCCACTGGAAAGAAGTAATGTGAGGGCTCATTTATGAGAAAGGAAACTGAGGCCAGGGAGTTCCAGAAACCTACTTACCGTTCCATCCATAAGGGTAGTTTCCATTAATGGTCCCTGATTCAGTGTAGAGAGTTCTGCTCTTAGAGTAAATAACAGGTACATAGAGTGCGTTTTTGGCAAGACCTCCTTTTAGAAGTTACTCCATCCATTGTGAGGAAGGTACCTGCTACCATTTGGGTTCTTCATTTAATTGAGGACAGAGACACTGCTCACACTTGCTAAATTTGCTATTTATTGGAGTGAGCTCATAAAAGAACAGCTAGATTTTTTTTTTCATCCCCAGGCTTCTTCAAGAGAAGCTGTTACTGTGTCTGGCAGGCTGAAGTGACTGCTTGTTTGTGACGGTCCCCAACACGAGGGCTTTTATATCCATTCAGCAGCCGTAACTGGCACCCAGTCTGGAATGTGTCCATAGCTGAAAACAGGTGGTAAGCACTGAAGGCTGAGAATGCCTTGTCTCTCCCCCTGGAAATCCTGTACTGAGTCTGGCACAGTCTGCTCAAACCGCAGTGCCACAATACCAGTCATTTCCCACTGATCTGGAGCCCGGAAAGCCAAGATCAACTGGCTGGCCCACAGACAGGCATCTCACCTTCTGCTCAGAGAGCAATGAGAGAAAAAGATGATGTGGGGCAGGGAGAAGAGCAGTCGTAGACATCTGGGGGTCTCCCCATCTTCAGGTTTGGTGGAAGCCATGAGCATTCTTCCCATTACAGTTGCCTATGTAGCTAGAAGCATATCAGAGAACAGGGGGAGGACAGGGACCCGACCCCACTCTTCTTACTTCTGTCTACCCCTTGGTGCCGGGTTATTCCTCAGAATTGCAAAGAGCTGGAGAGAGAAGCAGGTGTCCTCCCCTCCTGAAGGGACCTTGGAGACAGAGGAAAGGAAATAGAAGGCAAAGAGAAGTGGGCCAGCCTCCTCCCACTCTCATCTCTTTCCAAGAATCTGCTCCCTTGAGTGTCTCAGGGAATTGGAATGTCACTGCCTCATGAGCCCTCCACTGAGTTGCTGCTCAGGCTGATTAAAACAAAGGCTGCAATTGGGCTACCCTTGCCCGAAAGTAACCCTGTCTCCATGCCTCGCTGAGGTGACCAGGGGAGAAACGGAGGCTGTTGGATGCCTCTGTTGCCATTGGCAAGAAGATGGCTGCTTGAAACTTAAATCATTACCCTGTTGAGAGTCCCACATGCTGAGAGCTTTGAACATACTTGAGCCCTGAGCTGGACAGTTATAATTGAATTCTCCTGTGACCCGCTCAAGTCTTGTGCAATAATTGGTGCAATCGCTGGTTTTCGGAGGATAAAATGGAGGCTCTAAGAAAGTCATTCCCCACATCATACAACCAGTGAAAAGCTGAGACTTGGCTCATCCTACCACTCTAGGTCTTCAGGTCCAATACATGTTGGGAGTTGGTAGAGCTGGTTGGGAAAACTGTCAGTAGATTGCCTCCCTTGTTATCACAGGAAGTTTTAAATGAGAAGGTCAAGCAAGTGATGCCTCCCTTCCAGATGAGTGGCTTTGTACAGGGATGCACATAGAAGAGGGTGGGGAGGGAAGTTGGTTGCAGTGCCTGCAACTGTGCTTGGCACATAGTATATTACTCATAAAAACATTTCCTAAGTGATTGACTAAAGGATGAGGGATAGATGGAAGTGTGAGCGGAGGCATTTCAGTCTGATATACCAATGTATCTGTTAGTGAAAGGCTTACTAGCCTTAGAACACCACTGGTAAATATACTGAGAGTGGATAAAGCAAGGCCCAGGTCTACATCTCTTTCTGGTTCAGTTGCTCTCCCTGAGCCTCTTGTCATGATTTTTGCAGCTGGTTTCTCACTGGCAAAGGCCTTTCTCTCCATTCTTTCAGAAGCTACTGCTTTTTGAAGAAGAAGAGGAGGAGGAAAGAGAAAGAGGAGGAAGAAGAAGAGGAGGAGGAGGAGGAAGAAGAGAAAGAGAGATAAAAGGAGGAGATTGTGTATACCAGGCTGGCCTTGAACTTCTGATCCTCCTCTCTCCACTAAGAACTCAGGTCCAGCCTGTGCCACCATCTAAAGCTATGAGGTTTTTGATAAGGCCTTTGTTCCAAAGAGGAAAAAAAAACCAGATTTGGAGTCAAAGGTTGGAGGTGGAGACTATTCTTAGGAATCATCATTCAGCATACCACTGTATCTCTGAGATGCTGTTTCCTTGTATATAAAATGCGTAACAAATTACATTGTAAAGGCAGTTTTAAGGATGTCAGGGGAACTGTGGGGGGAGGCATTTCCAGGCAGTATGGCAGATAGTGTAGAGAGGTGCATGGTCTGGGAGCAGGACACAAACTCCACGAGCACCTCCTGTATCGTGGGTCTGAGGGATGCATGGCCTGGGAGCAGGACACAAACTCCACGAGCACCTCCTGTATCGTGGGTCTGAGCTTTGGGCTTGCCTGCCTCTTCCAGACCGAGATGTAGATGTGCCATTTGGTTCTGGTGGCCATGGGAGGAAGAAAGGTCTCTGAGCCATGGAATGCAACTGGACTCTACGGTCTGCCTCTGCTCTACTGTCTGCCTGTGCTCATTCTGCAGCCGCCTAGTTGAGTGTGCTGGATTCACAGAAGTCAGCACTTAACAAAATGTTTATTGGATGCCAGATCCTAAAGTTTCAGAGAGGGCCTGATACAGAGAATTTTAAAACAGAGTGATTTGTTAGCTTCAGGTTAGAGAAACGCATCACACTGGGGAGTGAGAATTCCCTGAGGAGATTCAAAAGCTCAGTTGATACAGTACTTGCCTGGCATGGATGAAGCTGTGGACTTGCTCTGCAGCACAGCACAAGCCAGGCATGGTGGTATGCTTTTATAATACTGACACTCCAGAGGTACAGTCAGGAGGGGCAAACTCGAGGCTCCATGGCATACATAGAGTAAGTTCGAAGCCAGTGTCTGCTAGAGGTACTAAAGGGAAGAGAGAGGGAAAAAATGGAAGGAGAGAGAGAAAAAGAGAGAGAGATGCACAGACACCAAGAGACAGACAGACAGACAGATGGGGGAGGAGAAGCTCAAGGGAGCACACCTAAGTTTTTGGGGACTAAACAAACAACCATGGGTTTGGAGTTTATACCTTTTGGCAAACAAACAGAGTAGAATCCCTCTTTGGCCAAACCAAACATTTTCTTTGTTTACCCAGACACCTAGGGAAAGGGTGACAACTAGGAGTATCTCTTGGTTATCTTACTGCAAAGAGAGAGGCAAGGCCCAGGGCTGGATTGTTTACCAGCTGTGTGGATGTGGCTCATCAACTCTTCCGCAGAAAAGTAAGGACTGTCTCTACCTTCCTCATGGCGGTTTGTTTGTTTGTTTTGATTTTTCGAGACAGGGTTTCTCTGTGTAGCCCTGGCTGTCCTGGAACTCACTCTGTAGCCCAGGCTGGCCTCGAACTCAGAAATCCCCGTCTCTGCCTCCCAAGTGCTGGGATTAAAGGCATGCGCTGCCCCGTGCTCACAGCGGGTTTTGTGGGGGCCAAACGAATGCGGGTGAGGACCCCAGCAGAGCTCCAGAGAAACAGCAGCTTCTTCCCCATTCCCAACTGTGCCACTGCCAAGTTAGAGGGCAAATTCAACTAGGCTGGTTCATTCATTCCCAGTTAGCCCCACAGCCTGTTAGAAAATCATAGCCCTAAATAAAAAGGCCTCTGGGGACTCCTGCTAGTTTTGGAAATGTTTGCATTCTCCCTTTTTATCCACAGAAAGAAAGTGTTAGCCCCTTGGGGAAGCGGAGGGAGGGGGAGGGGAACTCCGTTAATTAAGCCTAACCCCATTCTGTCTGAAGGCTATAATTACCCTCCCTGGTCGATGTCTTCTTGCTTTGAGACTTCCTTTGGTCCTGTGG
>NW_022196900.1:14040700-14078339 GCF_008632895.1 Mastomys coucha
CCACCACCACCACCGTGTTCCAATATACTCTACTGAGTGTACGGGGAAACTTTAATTCCTAGAGAGCTGTTCTCTATTGTGGAGTTAATTGTCCCTGGAAAACTTTGTTGGGGTTTTGAAAAGGGAAACAGTAAGTTGGAATCTAAACTAAGACCATATTATTAGTTTGATGTTCCTCTGGGAGACACAGGAGAGAGTGTGGGGAGAGGGTGAATCACATTGCATCTGCTCTCTACCTTAGATACGGCGGAATCTGCCCTGAAAGGGGCTTTTAAAATCAGAAACCGATATTTCAGGAAACTTCCAAAAAGACTTGCATTAAAATTCCATCCCAAGGATCCACAAAGGGTAATCACAAGCCAATAGCCGAATGGATTGAGGAAAATCTGTACTTGACAACAGGGTAAATATCCCTTAGTTCTTTGCCAACAGGTAAACCTGTATTAGTTAGCAGAGGTGACAAATTTCTTTGTTTATCGTGCTTTGTGTCCATGTATAGTGAGGGCCTTTAAATCAAAGGCTAGGGAGAACAATGAATAGGGTTCAATACTTTTCTACTTTTACAGGAGAAGGAAATGGTTGGGTTGGTATGGTGGGTGTCTTTGGTCCCCTGCCCAGGTTTTCTATAGTCTAGGATCCTGTCTGTCCTTCAGCTACTTCAAACATTCTGTACTAATGACAACATAGCTTCCTTTTCCAGGAATTGTCCCTTAGGAGTTTATGTTCTGCATACCTGCAACCAAAATTGGACAGATAGGAAGTTAGAATTCATGACACCTTTTCTCCAGCATGGGTGTGTCCAGCCCTGCAATTTGATCATGTTCCCATTGGGGCAGGCTGGGACTACACTTGACCTGAAGCAATGATGTATTTCTCTCCTTCCTTATAGGATTCTTTGATGAAACTTTCCCTACACATCAGTGTCAACCTTCCTATTGCTGTGACCCCTCATCATTGTTGCGGGGACCCCAACAATAAAATTATTTTCCTTGCTACTTCGTAAGTGTAATTTGATACTGTTATGGATCGCGATGTAAATTTTTGTGTTTTCCAGTGGTCTTATGTAACCCCTGTGAGAAGGCTGGTCACAAAGGGGTTATGACCCAGAGGTTGAGAACCACTTCCTTAAACACACTTACATTTGTCCTACTGTGCTTGTACGAAACCTGACCTACCACAAGGATGTGCCATTCTTGGCTGGGCATGTAGCTCAGTGGGAGAGCTAGGGTTTGGTTTGTTGTTTTTTTTGAGACAAAGTCTTACTGGGTATCCCTCACTGACTTGGAACTTGCTATATAGATCAGGCTGGCCTCAAACTCACAGAGATCCCTAGTGCTGTGTTTAAAGTCCTGCACTATCATGCTCAGCTACAAACTAAGTATTATTATAATTAGGGTTTTAAAACAAAACTCTTGTTTCAAGGTCACAAATTAATATTAAATAAACTTCTAAAATTCAGGTATGCATACATTTTTCCTGCACCATAATATTCTTTTTGTTTAATTTTTTTTGAGCCCAAATTCATTATGTAGCCTATGCTTGCTTACAACTCACTGTGAAGTCTAGACAGATCTCAAATTTGTGGGCAGTCCTCCTATCTCAGTCCCTGGCTGCTGGGATTATGGGCATACACCTCCCAGCTATGACGTAAGTCCTTGACCCATCAGTTTTATAACAAAGAGTTCACTTTACAGGTTGATGTTCTATACACGTGCCTAATCTCTTCTCTCTCTCCCTCCCTCCCTCTCTGTCATTCTCTCTCTCCCTCTCCTTCTCCTTCCCTCCCTTTCCATCTCCCTGTCTTTCTCTCCCTCTCCTTCCTTCCCTCTCCCTTTCCATCCCTCCCTCCCTCCCTGTCCCTCTCCCTCTCCTTCCCTCCCTCCCCCCCCCTCTCACATACATACACATAGTTCATTGTAACATTGTTTATGTTAGCTAATGTTGTAGAACAACCTAAATGTCTATTAAAAGGGGACAGAGTAAACAAATAACTTTCTGGTCATATGAGAGAATACCATGTAGCCATTAGAAACAATGAGATAATGTGTTATCTGTGTAACAAACCTGTAAAGGGTACCCTGTAAATACATGTAATTTTATTTTTATATATTATTATTAAACAGTTTAATTTCAATTAAAAACAAATAAATAAAAATAACAGTCTAGCTGTGCCTTTTCTTATGTGGAATAACTTTTAGGATGTATTGTTAGATAAAAAAATAAAGTTTTATGTTTTTTTCATTTGTAGAAAGATAAATGTTAACACACACATATGAATAATTTCTACAATGCAGATTTCTTAAAATGATATACTAGAAACTGTCAACTGTTTCCATGAAAAGGATCCATGTGTTTGGGTTTCTTTGTAACATTGTAAGCATGCCCATATTTTATTAATAAAACCCCTTCATTATTAAAGTATCATATAGTATAGAAACTATATAACATATAGAAAAATAAATACCCCTTATAATCCTACTCAATTACTCCATAGCCTTTTGGCCAAGGTCAAGAGTATAATTCTATTTTTAGATGTACCACTGCCTACATTTGGCTTAATCTCATTGTTATTTTCTATCTGAAGACAGACTACTTCTTAAAATATGCCTACAAGGCACATGCATAGATTTGTATTTTAATTTGTAAAATGTGTAGCCCAGGTGGGCCTCAGCTTCTGAGTGCTGAGATTATAGGTGTTCAGCATTATTCCTGATTATTACTCTGACTTTTTAACGTGGTACCAGATCCTAAGTGTTTTCTCATACTAATGAATTTATTCTCGGAATAGTATTTATAACAATCATTTTCTTTTCTACTGTATACACATATATTTCTATCCACTGTCCTGTTTTTAACTGTGAAGTTATTCCCTGTATTTTGCAATCATATAGTACTGTTAGACAGTTGTAGATATCTCTTTCTATATATGTCTCTAATTCTCCCCTTAAAATAGACTTCTAGTTATGAGTCACTAGTCAAAGAAAATAAATAGTTTTAAAAACTTACATATTATTAATAGCCTTCCCCACAGTTTGTATGTGTTAACAATCCCAACAGCAATAGAAATGAGTGTTAAAGAGTCCTCACTGATACTGAGTACACCTGACAGCTGGTGTTGGAAGACTTAAATTTCTAGGTTTCCATAGCTATGAAGTTACTCATCAGGCCTCTGGTATGTGTATTCAATAACTGATTGCAGTGGGATTGGGGAACTATAAAGACTGGGCTGAGGACATTTATTTAGCACCCTGTGAATCTAGCTGGGAGCCTGGAGTCTGAAGTCAGGGCAGGCACTTGGAACAAGGGCTTGCTGGTTTCCTCTCATAGCATAGCTGCCTTTCAGCACCACCTCCATCCCTCTGCACAATTCTGTGGCTCTTGTCCACAGCCATTACACACATACACACACATACACACACACACACACATCAGTAGCAGTATTCTAATATAGTGCTAACTGTACTTCTAGGTCATAATTTATTTAAAAACTTACTTTTACTTTAGTGTTTTTATATTTATGAAGGGTCTTCTTGTTTGCTTATTTCATGAGCTCACAACCCCTTGGTAAACGTCTCCCTAGTGCTGGGATTATAGGCATGGACCACCATGCTCAACTTTCTGTTATTTATTTTCTTGAAGTTATGTGCAATGATCTTCGATTATTTGTCATTTCCATGTTCTAGAGAGAGATGTTCAGAGTTTTTGTTTATTCCATGGGAAATCAATAGGACTTGAATGCTTTCTGCATACAGAGTCTCCAACAGTGAGCTGTGACACTTTTGTCTGTTTTATACCCATGATCTAGGTGCATTTGGGACTTTTACAGGTAGACTTTGAGCTAGTTTAGTAAGTGTCTAGTTCTTTTATATATAGGTTCTGAGTTCTAGTGCTGGCTAGCCTTTACTAGCTGATAGTCTTCAGAAAGCTCATTCCTCTGGCTTTCATGTTTCTTATCTTTAAAGGAAAAGTGGGCCTGGAGTCCTAAAACTATGGAGTCTTGGGCTGGCGAGATGGCTCAGTGGATAAGAGCACTGACTGCTTTTCCGAAGGTCCTGAGTTCGAATCCCAGCAAACACATGGTGGCTCACAACCACCTGTGATGAGATCCGACACCCTCTTCTGGTGTGTCTGAAGACAGCTACAGTGATTTATGCCAGAGTGGGGACCGGCAGAGGTCCTGAGTCCAGTTCCCAGCAGCCACACACATGATGGCTCACAGCCTTCTGTACAGCTACAGTGTACTCATACACATAAATAAAATAAAATAAGATAAAATAAAATAAAAAACATGGAGTCTTGTGACATAGGAAGGCATGTTCCCAGATTCATAAGGTTTTAGAAACCCTAATTTAAGTACAACTTGTCCTACTTTCAGTCTGACAGGGTCATAAGGCAGTTGTAACAAAGCAAGACTCCTTACAAACCTATGTGGTAGCTGCTGTTGTTGACATTGTTCCACAGATGAGGAAACTAAGGCATAGCAAGGCACATGATCTATAGCTAGTAAGTGTCATAGAGAAGATTCACTTAGATAATCTGTCTGACTCCAAAATCAATAGCCATACTGCCTACTGCTAAATTCCAATTAGGTCACAATAGTCACATTCTCTAATTGGTGGAGAATGTCTTTAATGAAAACGAAAAAGTGAAATGTTAGGAACTAATAAGAGAATTTATTTGGTAAAAATTTTGAAAACCCTCCACTCTATAGAAAATAAAACACCTTCAGAGGTTATAAAAAGAAAGGAAGTGTTCGCCGGGTTGAGTGAGAAGATACTAAATGTTCTCCTCATCCTACTGTTCTGTGAGACTGAGGAGGGGATGTGGATATTTAAGAGGAAAAATAATTTCCATGCAACACCATGCTGGGCAGTACATTTATATTCCAAGAGTAACCAAAATACCCTCTCTTTCTTAAATGGTACTGTTGGCATTTAGTCTAGGTTCCACCCCACAATTACCTGGCAATAACCAGGTGTGCCTGACTCACTAAAAAAGGGGTTCTTGCTCTCTTGCTCTCTCTTCTCTCTCTCTCTCTCTCCTCTCTCTCTCCTCTCTCTCTCTCTCTCTCTCTCTCTCTCTCTCTCTCTCTCTCTCTCTCTCTCTCTCTCCTCTCTCTCTCCTCTCTCTCTCTCTCTCTCTCTCTCTCTCTCTCTCTCTCTCTCTCTCTCTCTCTCTCTCTCTCTCCTCCCTTCCCTATGCCCTGAATAAACTCTATTCTATTCTATACTGTCCTGTGGCTGGTACCTCAGAGGGGAAGGGATACCTCAGCTTGGGCCTGGAAGGCACCCCTTTCCCCCCACAACATACTGTGCCTTGAACAAACATGTTCATTTTTTTCTTATCTTTTCATAAAACACAACAGGTACAAACATGTTTTAAATTAAAAAACCAATAATCAAATGAGATCCAGAGGACTTAGATATATGAAATTTAAAAGTCAAAAAAGCAAGAGGGCCTTAACAATGCAAAGTCATGGTTGATTTTTAGCACATTAGTATTAAGATGGCAAATAGACTACATAACACCCTTCAGAACTCAGAACTGCTTCAGGAACATTCTCTTCATTCCTTGTAAGCAATTGACATGTTTGGCCATTGGTGTGACTGGGATAAATATGGCTCGTGAGGAGTATTTAATAACAAGAAAGAAAAAAGTGAGGGCAAGGCTCACGGTGTTTGCCTAGCAGCCATTTCTAGCACAGTGCTGGCATGTGCTGAAAGCTCAGCAGACTTTATTTGAATGGATGAAAAATTCACCAAGGTGCTACTGGACTCTGAGAAACTCTCCACTCAGCTGCTGTCTGTCTGTAAGGTAACTTTAATGTAATGTAATAGTAACAGTGCAGTTCATCTTAAGTAGACACATATGCTGGTCAACTTAATTGCTGTTAAGGTGAGACTTGTTGAAAAGTCTGTATCTGTGGGAACAAAACAATCGTATTGCCACATTCCAATCTGAGTTTATGTTTTTATCAGCTCTGTCGATCCTCAGCCTGCTCAGCGTTTGTATTCTATGTTACACACATGTCAGTGAAATAGAAAGGCCCAGATTTTAAAAATGGTTGGAACTGTCTTTTATCTAGAGAAGGTGGATGGCTTCTAATAACTCTGACTGATTTTAGCCCCGACAACAGCCCCACCCTCCCTATTTGTTGTGCAACAGGGATGTGGTTTGCTGAGCAGGCCTGTGCAAAATGGTCAAAGCTGTATTGTTCATCGTGTGAGTGAGTCACATCCCTCGCTCCTTGCTCAAGAACAATTGGATCTTAAATGATGGAAGACACTGTTGGGAGCTCTGAGATGAATGGGAGTCAATTCCAGCAGCCATGTGACTATGTCTGCAGGAGGGGTTGGAGAGGTAGAAAGGCTAAATTAAAGGAAAAGGAAGAAAAACACTTGCAAATGACTATGATTCAAGGAAGAATGTGATCAGAGCACTCAGTTCCTACCAGAGGGATACATTTCTTGTAGTTAGAGGATGGTGTAGTCACCAGAAAGCTGCACGTGGTGGCAATATCTGTGATCCCAGGACTTGGAGGTGGAAGCAGGAGGATCTGGGTTCAAGATCATTCATCCCTGGCCTGTGTAGCAAGCTGAGTGAGTCTGGGCAAACTAGGATTCTCTCTAACTTCTGTCACTTTTGAGTTTATGCCAGGCACTGGGGATTCAGAGAGGGAAGTGGCACTTTTGTGTTCAGGGAAAGGCTCTCAACCTAGCTGGGAAAGAGACACTTTTTGTTTGTTTGTTTGTTTGTTTTTCTACACAGGGTTTCTCTGTGTAGTCCTGGCTGTCCTGGAACTCACTCTGTCGACCAGGCTGGCCTCAAACTCAGAAATCCACCTGCCTCTGCCTCCCAAGTGCTGGGATGAAAGGTGTGCGCCACCACTGTCTGGCTGAGACACTTATTTTTTAAAAATAAAGATGTCAATCCACCTCTGCAAATATTGCTTTAGGTTGAAGAAGAAAACATTCCTGGAGCCACAGGGTAGAGCAGCTAGTGCTGCCTGCCACCCCATGAAGATTTCTCAATAGGGGAGTAAATCAAGTTTGCAAGAGAACTGACATGTGGCCACCCACAGCTAAGCAAGTCTGCAGGGCACCCATACACAGGCTGTCTGCTTGACTCACATAATAATAACCCCATGGGACACTTACTATTTTTTCCTAGGTTGCTGAGGGGAAAACAGCTCATAAGTTCAATAACTTGAAAATGGCCCAAAGCATGGTGCTAGTAAACAAAGAAGAAATGGGAGTTGAGCTCTGGTTTCTGTTGATGACCTCCAGCTGCCCAGAGGGAAAAACGAGAAAACTCCAAGAATGGTATTTGGAGGCTCAGGGGTACAGCTCACTGCCTTAGCTTCTCTTAAGTCCCGGTTTGATCTCCGGCAAGAAGGGAAAGAGAAGACTGGAAGAAGAGAAAGATGGAGAAAAGGAAAAAAGGATGGGAAGGGAGAGAGCAAGGCAAGGAGGGGGAAGAGGGCAGGCATGAGACTAGTAGTTAAATCACAGACTAGGAATCAGGCCAGCCAAGCTGAGGTGCTACAGTTTAGAGTACCAAAGGCTTCTGTACCGGAATCTTGGTTCCCGGAATGGCTCCGGTAGGAGAGTGAGGAGTTGACTAAGTGTACTTTATGGTGATGTAGCTTGGTGTTCTTGTGGGACTCCCAAGAGTGGGACTAGGGTGCATTCTCTGACTCTGCCTCCTCTCCGGACTCTTCCTCCTACTGGGTTGCCTCTTCCAACCTCGATATGAGGGTTTGTGCTCAGTCTTATTGCATCTTGTTAGGCCATTTTCAGTGGCTATGCCTGGAAACCCTGATCTGTTTGTTGTTTGTTTGAAGGAAAACAGAGGAGTTCATCTGGGAGAGAGAGAAGGGGAGGTGGGAGGGAGGGATGGGGAGAGGAGGAGGGGGGAAAACTGCAGTCAGGATGTCATGTGTGAGAGAAGGATAAAAGTTAAAAAACAAAAGAGGAGTTGAGTCTTTCTTCAAGTCCTTCCGCAGCTGACTGGACTTCCACCAGGGTTTTAACTAAAGGAGCACCTCTGGCCCCTCCCATTCCGTGTACTTGAGTCCAGACACAATAGGCTGCTGTCCCCAGCACATACTGCCACAACAGCTGTATTCATGAGGCAATGCAGACACCCAGGGCTGCTGCCCCAACCTCTTTAATGATAAGCCAAATAAACTGCTTCTTTAGAAGCATCTCCTGTCAAGTAGTTCATTAGAGTGATGAAAAGCAGTTTACTACGCAGAATAGATTTTCTAGCTTGTAGGTCACCTAATAGTTCTGAATACAGTGAGATAATTGTGTGCGTGTAGCATGTATATATTATACACAAACACGAAATTTTTATATTGAATATATAGTATCTATTCCATTATTTACCGATGTCTTTGAGGTGGAAAGATTCTCAAAGTAGTTTTATTTTGTGTTTCCCCGACAGCCAATGATACTGAATGCTTTTCTGAACCTGTGAAGGATGGTGTGGGGATTTTGATTGGGATTGCATTGAATATGTAAATTAATTGCTTTGGGTAGGATGGCCATTTTTCACAATGTTAATTCTACCAATCTATCTTTCTGTCTTCTACTACCCTTCTTGATTTTTGTTCTTCGGAGTCTTTAAGTGCTTATTGTAGACTCTCACGTCTTTAGCTGGATTGACTCTGGGTTTTTAGGCTTGCTGGTTGGTATTCCAAACTATGGATACATTGTAATTTATTTCTGCTCTTCCTTATCATTATGTAGTTTTCATTAGAAACAGTGATCAATGAATATCATTTTAATACTAATTTAAAAGAATATAATAATACCATGTAAACTATAATTCTGCAATCATTCTTTTACTAAAAGAGATGTTTTAGGGCCAACAAGATGGTTCAGTAGATAAGGGCACTTGGTATTAAGCCTGATAACGTGAATTCAAATCCCAGGACCCATATAGTGAAACAGAAAAACTCCTTTAGGTTGTCATCTGACCTGTACATGTTTTCAATAGTGACTATGACCACACACACACACACACACACACACACACACTTCAAACACATACACTAAAGCCAGTAAATATAATAAAAAATTCAAGATATTTTATTGATGGAATAAATAATACTTTCAAGATTTTGACAATATTCTTATTGTTATTCCTATAATTAAGTTGATTCTGGACACGAATTTCCTAGGACCACTATAACAACACTCAATGTAGGTGTCTTAACATAACAGAAATATGTTCAAGAGTGCGGAAGTCTGAACTCAAAGTGTCAGCTTAGTTAGCTCTTTCTGGAGATGCAGAGGGGAATTCCCCCATGCCTCCTAGCATCTTGTGACTGCTGACTGCTACAACTGGTAGCTACATCACCCTTTCTGGCCCCATTGTCACATGGCTTCTTTCAGTATGTCCTTCCTCACCAGGGCCTCAAGTCTGTGAATTCAGGACTCATTGTACTCCAATATGACATCATTTTAATTAACTAATTATACTTGCACAGAGCCTATTTCCACATAAAATGTCACATGCTGAGGTAATTCAATCCAGTTATTAAGTAAACGCAGTATCTCCTTTGCAATTCCAAAATCCCTTCTCTGAACTCTTGGGAGAAAATTAGATTTAGATTTTCAAATGGAAGAATCATATATATCATGTACCACATGATAGTGTAGAAAGGTCAGGAGCAACATTCTATAATCAAAAAAAAATTGTTTCTGAAGTAAAATATATGCAAATCTATACCGAGTAAGATGAAGACAATAGATAGTATTGTTATTTTATGTCCAAGCTTACTGCCAACAAGAAAGAAAGCAATTTTTAATTTTCAGAACTCTGGAGATTTGAACATTGGAGATTCTGTGGCTCTTAATGTGGGTCCTTCTCAAGTGTCAGTGTTACAATCCCATGTCAAAAAGGCATTTGGGGTTCTAGAAGGAACCATCTGTGAACTACTTTCCTCCCTAACTTGAAGACCTGGGGTTTGATTCTCTGACCTCATGTTGTACAAACAACTGAAAAAGGTGGATTTGTAGTGTCATCATTAAGAAGACAGAGACAGGTGGGTCTCAGGGACTCACTGGCCAGCCAATCTAGCCTAACTGAATTCCAGGCCAAAGAGAAACCCTATCTCAATACTCAGGATTAACCTGTGGCGTCACACTCGTGTTCTAATACATATTCACCTACATCGACACACACCCACATGTGCTTATGTATCCAAAATAAACAAACACAATACAAACAAACAAAACCAACAAACCAAGCATCATAGCCACATAGTGCAAATAGTTCATGTATTGCCAACCAATAATTACACATATAAGGCATACACATACTCATCTTCAACACCATTTCGACTCAAGTAAAGATTTGCAGCACAGTTCAATGCTCCTCAGATCTAGAAATCCCCAGGGTAGGCCGCATCTTATATGTATTCACCAAGCCTTCACAGACACTTGCTGATATGCAAACTCAGGCAGTAATCTTCAGCAGAGGGTTAAGTGGGAAGCAGAACTGCCCTCAGGTGGCCATCTGCTTACTGAATTGCATTTGCCCCTGTGTTCCTCCGGCCAGACAGAGCCCATTGCCGCCTGATCATTTCCCATGGGTCCTTGGCAGCCATTCCTTTCATGAAATAAGAAGGAAATGTAACCCCTGGCTGTTAGAAGTTCTATTAGAGGTTGTTGTACTTGCGGTTACAAAAATATTACGGAGTTTATTGGCAAAAGTCATCTAGACTGTTCCTACGTTATAGTCACAGTTGAGGGTGGACTTATTTAATAGCCAAAGCTCTGCCTCTCAGGAAAGGATTTCATCTCCCTCAAACCCACTGTTAATTGAAAACTGTATCTCATCACTTAATACTTAGCATTGCCCAAGTTTGAACAGGCAGTTCTTGGGCAGACATATTTGCTGAAGTTTTTTTTTTCCCCCCTTGGAAAGTTGTGATAGTCTTTGTACAAATTTACAATAGCAGCAAAATCTTAAGACAGCTTTTGTGTTAGCCATGTTACAGAAGAACACACACTCCACATTCTCCTAGTTATTTATTTATTTTAGTTTAGGGCTTGATGCAAGGTGACTTCATTTTGATTCTGACTCTTTTCACATTTTAATGTCCCCCCCCCCCACCTACCAAACGTCACAGATTAACTTCACCTACCTTAAATGTACTTAGAACCTTAATATTAGCTTACGTTCGGGCCAAGTGTTTTCACAAAAAAATCCCATTTTGCAGTAGTGTAGACTAGCCTACATAAGGTGTTGGATGCAACAGAATGATTATATTGGCATAAAGTCAAAGGAAGTTGGAGCTGGAGCATCCTAGTCACAAGTCCATTAGTACCCCACTACCGCTGTGACAAATCAACTGCACTTAAGGGCTTAAAATAACATAAGGTCATCACCTCACAGTTACAGAGGTGACAAGTGTAACATGGGTCTCAGCAGGAATCATGCGCTCGAGGGGGCTTTTCTTGTTGCAAGCTAGTGTGGAGAACCTGCTTCTTTGTTTTTTCTACCCTCTGGAAGTGGTTGTGTTCCTTGACTCAGGGCTTCTTCCTTTGTCTTCAGGGCATGTCAGTTCACTCAAGACTGAAGCATTAAGTGTCTTGATGAAAGTCTTGTCATTAATTAAAAAAAAAAAAAGAATCCAAAGGAAAAAGAAGAAGTCCCTCCCAGCGTCACATTACGGAACCATACAGATATGTAAATGACAGGTTATAGGTCACGTCTATCAGCTGTAAAGTGTAGTAAGTTTATTCATTTTACATGGAACACACTTAGAACAACCTTCAGACAATTGTGAGCATGAAGCAGTGTCTCCTCGGGGCTCTCCCAGCTTGTCTGTCTGCTTCCTCCTAGTTCTCTGGCTCTGGCTTCTTGCCTATCCTGGTCCTTTGGCTACAGAGAATCTTTCTAGACTAGTTCTGTCAAGTAGTGATATGTGAGCTGTGGTGGTTTGCATGAGCATGTCATTCATAGGCAGGGATTCCAACACTTGGTCTGTGCTTGGTGGCACGGTCTGGGGAGGCTTAAGAGGTATGACCTAGCTGGAGGAGGTGTGCCACTGGGTAAGAGGGTGTGAGAGTGTAAGGCCTCTCCCTATGTCTAGTTTGTTCTCTTTGCGCCATGCTTATGTTTAAGGATGTGTGCTCCTGATGTCTTGCCTGCCGTCCAGAGGCATGCCTCTCTACCAAGAGAGGCTTCTTTCATCTAGAACTGTTACCCAAAACAAACTTCTCCTTCTGTAAGCTGCCTTGTTGATGGTGTTTTATCACAGCAGTAGAAGAAGAACTAATACATGATGTATGTGAATTAAAAGTTTGCAATCTTATGCTTCAAAATATAAAACAAACAAAAAAGATAAAATTCATTTTAATATATTTATTTGACCCAGTGCATACAAAATATTGTCAGTTTGGGATGTGCAATCAATACTAAAAATTGCTAATGAAATATTTTCATCTTTGTTTCCTTTTATATTTTTTTATTCAAAATTCAATGTATGTTGGCCCTGAATGCTATAATGCCAACCTGTAGGGCAGATGTGCCCACAGATGCAGAAGTGGCATGAATGTTACTAGGTAACCAACAACTTCCTGACTGGATCGAAGGACCATTCCACAGGAGAGAATCCATGCCTGGTACTGTAAAGCTGGTACTGTAAAAAGCCCAAAGCTAGGGATGACATAAGCCCTGGGGAACCTACTATTTCATTTCACTAAATGGTCATTTTGTCAAGCCATTTTTTTTTAAAGATCTGTGTTTGTACCCACCAGTCAGCACTTCTCCCACCCTTGGTCAGAGAAACTTCCTGTTCCAGTGAGTGGCAGTTACTGTGCAGACTCATGACTGTGCACAGTGCTGAGATGAAGTGATGCTCAGCCCTAATGGAACTCGCTGTTATAACACCTCCGCCAAGGTTCAAGGAAAGGAAGAGGTGGTTGGTGAGTGTAAGAGCGAGAGAGCAGGGGAAGGGTGTGTTAGATGCTACCTTTGCACATGATGTGGCTGTTAGATGCTACCTTTGCACATGATGTGGCTATCACACTGATAAACTCAGAACAGCTGCACAGGACCCAGGTAAGACCAAGCTGACAAAACCTGTCAGATTTCCAGCGGTCACCACTAATTGAGTTCAGTGGATGATAGCAGTGGATTATAGGTAGGAGAGGGTATGACAGTAGGAGGGGAACATATCGGATAGAGTCGATGTTAGAGATGATAGGGCTTGGGGATGGATAGGATCAGGAATCATTGTGTATGTGTATGAAATTGCCAAAGGATATATAAAAAATCATTCTTTTTAAAAGACAATTATTGGTGGTTCTGCATGTTAATAAATATGTATTTATAATGTATTTGCATAAAGAAATCTGTTTCCCACTTATTCTTTTAAAACAAAGTCTTATTCTTTAGCTCAGGCTAGCCTAGAACTCACTCTCTAATCTACTCTGGCATCACACTTGTAGTGATCCTCCTGCCTTAGCCTCCTCAGTGCTGGGAATACATATATGAGCCACTATGCCTGCCTAGAATCTCTGTGTTTGAAACAAACAAACAAACAAACAAACAAAACCAAACAAAAACAAAAGAAAAACCCTTCTTGGACAAATCATAAATGCATGCATTTTACTCTTCTTTAAAGCTAGGGTATCATGGAGTCCATTCTGGCTTCAAACTTGCTTTGTAGCCCAAGATTGCTTTGGGTTCCTGATCATCCTGCTTAAAGTTTCCAAGTGCTAGGGTCCAGATATGAGCCCTGGTGCCCAAACAGAACCTGTATTCTTGCCCACTTTGTTTCTCATTGTTTCTTGGCTGAGCCATAGGGTACAGAAATAAAACGAAGAAACAGAAATATAACAAGTTATTTATTCAAATGATGAGAGAATTGGGAAGTGGTAGCACAGAGGACACAGAAGAAAATGGACCTTGAGGACATTGTGTTAAACGTAACACAGCTGCCCCAAATCAACCCATCTCAAGCAAACTTTGTACAGAGACAGCTGGAGGCTAGCAGAGGGAAGGGGAAGCTCTGTGTAAAGTTTATAACGTGGAAAGGCTATATAGGTCTGTGCAACCATGTGCTTCTAGTTAATAATTCAGCTTACATATGAATATTTAAGAGTTTAGTTGTCACATTACAAATGTGCTGCTCGATTTTATTTTAGATGTGGGAAGAGGAGGAAGAAGGGGTGGGGGATGAAGAACAACAAAACAAGAAGGGAGTAAAAGAAACTAATAGTTTAAGAGAGGAGGTTTCAAGCTTGGCCTGTGAGATGATCAGACCTCTGTCAAGATATGAGAGGACTAGGGTGTTGAAGGACATTGTGAGTGGTGCAGTTCTGGGCTAGAAATTAGATCTTCATCCATATTCTCTGAGAGACCTGAATTAAAAATCAAATTTGTCTTAATACCTGGGGAAGATGAGTCTTATTTCTTCTTTAACTGTGGCCACTGATAGAATAAGTTACAAATCATCAGGGATTTAAGTTGCATAAACTATGTCTTATTATGTCCTCCCTAGAATTAACATGATACAGAAAAGAAAAAGAGCAGGCTCACAGTTGAGTGATGCAGGCTGTAAAGGCCTCATAACTACGCCTTTGGACTGATACTTGGGACTCTGTTCATCAACTCTAACACAGAGGCCATAAGATCTACTCTGTAAGCTCTTTGGCATACTGATTATGAATGAGATTATGTACATACATATGATCTCACCTGTAGAGAATCTGTATACAAATCATGACTCTTTTTAGAATGCACACATACCATGGCGTCTGTTAGGGCTGCAAGACGCCAGACCTCAGAAATCATTCTGCTTAAAAGAAAGTTAATATAGTCATATTAACTGCCTTTCAAATATGGAAACAGTAGGTGGCTTAAAGGCTCTAAAAGTTCCTGTGGATATTAAAATTCCAATCAGACCAATAAAAACTAGGAAAAGAAACTAGCAATACCCAGTTACTAGATCCAGGAATATGGAAAAAACACTGCCTCCATAGATTGCTAAAGACAGAGTGAAACATCAAAGCTCATGTAGAGGATTTGACAAGATCTATCAGAATTTTAAATGAACATTTCCTTTTGCTGATGAGTTTAGTTCTAGTAACCGAGTTCCCAAATATTCTGCCACATTCAGAAATGTTGCATGCATAGAAGAATTTATTGCATCATAGTTTCTAAGGTCAAAAACCTGCAAACAATATGCCAGTCAAAATGAAACTGACCAAATAATAAAGTGCACATCCACACGGTGGGGTCTGCAGCCTTGTGTGGGCTGTGGTAAGAGATGCTGTGTGGGGGCACTAAGTTAGCATTTGTTGGAAGGTTAAGCTGTACAGTCCCTGTTTGTGTGTTTGAAAATGTAAAGGAGGTCTCTTCAAGGATTCAACAGAGTAAATAAATAATAAAAATAAATAAGTAAATTGGGCAAATGGGAAGCCAGGGTAGCAGCCCATGGAATCTATATACTAGTCTATAGACTACAGGTATACACTCCTCTTCAAGACCCTAGGTTTGCTTCTGTTGCTGTGTTAAAATACCCTAACAAAAAGCTACTTGGAGGAGAAAGGGTTTATTTTAGTGAACAGTTCCAGATCACAGTCTATCTTTGTGGGGAAGTAAAGGGGGCAAAAATGTAACACAGTCACATCAGTTAAGAACAGAGAGAATGAGTGCATGCATATCTGCGTTTGCTCGGCCCCCTCTCTACACCTACACAGCCCAAGAACCAAGCACAGTGAAGGGTGCCGCCCACAGTGAGCCGGTTCTTCCCATTTCTATATAATCAAGACAATCTGGTCTAGACAGTGCTTCATTGAGACTCTGACCAAGTGATTTGACATTGTGTCAAGTTGACAATTAAAACTATCCATCAAACTCACTGTTGTTTTACATTTTGTACCCAAAATATGAATATATATTCAATATAATAATATTTTAAGGAAGAAAATGCAATGGAAGAGAAATAAACTTGGAGTCAGAAACAATGCTCATCGCCTGGATGATCTCAAGTGAAGTGGCTTTCCCTCTGTACTTTGTTTCCTTGGAGAAAGGGGGGCAACCATTAAGATATTAGGATGAGACGCTTACGGGTAACAAAAATGGTTTTTCATGTCTGCCTGTCTAAGCAGAAAGTATTGGGAAATTTAGCTCTTCTTATATCACGGGCATTGCCTGGCTAGGGAATTGTCTTACTTTTTGGATTGATATCACAAAGGACCATAAACATTTAAAAACGCATGCCCCTGCCCTGGCAGTGGGCAAAGAGACACCTTGTTGGTGGTGCTCTTATATCAGTCAGGGGCAGAGCAGATGGCAGTCCGGTGTTGGTCCTAGCTTGATGCCTGGCTTGGTGACCAAAGCTGTTTTATGCCTAGGACTCATAAAAATAAAATCAAATCCAGGCAGCACAGTGCGGGAGAAGAAAGACAGACAGAGACCTGCAGACCACCATGGCACCCGCCGATTTGCCCTACTGCCCATGGCACATGCGTGCTGTAGTCACCTGTTTGCTTCCACGCTAAGCAGTATGGACAGAGGATGTCACCCAGGGGCCTGCCAGCCATGTGGCCAGCCTGCAGCGGGAGCCACCGCAATGTACGCGTATGTGGTGGACAGATGGGAAAGACAAGTGGAGCAGCTTGAACATTATGAAGAGAGATGCAACTGGAGACTTTAAGGTGGAGAGGAGCAGCCTGAGTAGGTTGGCCCACTATCTGGACCATGGTGAAGTCTCAGCTCGAGCTGCCATGGAGGGCCATGTCTGGGTCCATGGCTGTACAGCAGCAGGGGTTGGTGTTGATGTACGAGACTCACATTACAACTAAAGAACATGAGGATGTTCCTAGTGGCACCACATGGATGTCCAGGCATGGGGCCAGTTTTGCACAGTCCCGCACTGGCTACAGAGCTCTGGAGAGCTGGCTCCACCTCTCCTTAGGCCCCTGCCTTTCATCTGGCATGAAGTGGCATGGGAGGGGGTTGATCCCCTCCCTTCCTTGGTCCTCACCACCTATGAGAGTCGAAATAGCCGGCCCCAGGTTCATGAAAGCAGGTGAGCTAGCCTTGTCCTTCTCTTGCTGCAGCACTCAGCAGAGAGGATGAGCTGGACCAAGTGTGTGGGTGACCGAGTGCTAGCCCTGTTACTTCTCTATTGTGAGGTGGTCCAAGCAGTGGAGGGCAAGGAGATGCCTTCTGCCCCTTCGCCCTGATCCCTGGAGGCAGTTGGGAGAGCTGGCCCAGGGGTTATGAGAGGGGGTGAGTTAGCTCTGCCCCTCACTAGCTGTAGCACCTGGGAGAGCAGGCCATGCACCTTGCATGGGCAGCACAGTAGGGCTGACCCTGGTAGAGAGGGCATTTGTAAAGCAGCCCCAAGGGTGAGAGCATGGGAGAGCTGGCCCTGAATTGCCTGCAGTGGTGGTGCCCTCCCCCACTTTGCCCTTCACCGCCTGCAGAAGTTGAGAGAGCTAGCTCTGAGGTTGTGAGAGTGGGAGAGCTGTCCCTGCCCCTCACAGCCACAGTGGAGCTGGCCCTGATGGTGAACCTCTATTGAGCCAGCCCTGATAGTGTGAAATAGGAAGAGCCAGCCCAGCCCCTCGCCAGATGCAGCACTTAGGAGAATGAGGCCCAAGATTTGACTGGACAGCACAGGGGAGATGGCTCTGGAGGTGTGCGTGTAGGTGAGCTGCCCCAAAGGTATGAGAGCAGCCTTTAGCCTGAAAAGGGAATTAGCCATACAGATACACGATAGTTAGACATTTTCATTCAGAAATTACATATAATTAAAAAGTAATAAACTAAGTCTGCAGGAAGAAAAAGATGAGAACCATCCCACATACATCATTCAATGCTTGTCATTCTCAGGACAAAGTTGTCAATTGACAGTGTTTTCACTTCAGTGACCATATTATAATTATGAATTCTGTTACATTGCAGCAAACACAGATGACTGTTTTCTGATGTAAAGAGATATAATAATAATGAGGGAAAGTCATAAATAATTATGAGTCAATAATGTAGAAATATTAATAGTACTATCAGTTACAAAAACGAATAGCTAGTATAGAACTGGTTGTATAAAATATACATTAAAAAGACTTAAACATTAAAACATTATGAACAGCTGTCCAAAAATGATGAATTTTTTTCCTCATTTATTACAGGACCTAAGCTATCAATAATGAACAGGGTTGATTTTTAATGTTAGTTAAAATCAAATCAATTGTTTAAAAGTTATAGTCATGAATATAATAGGACATTACAGGGAATAGCTCCAGATGAGTGGAATTGTGGGTTTTGTTCTTTGTAGTTTCTTGTTGTCCAGTAGTAAGGAGTCATGGTTTTGAGAAAAGAAAGAAAACAATAAAAAATGTATTCTGGAAGAAAATGTCACTTCAGAGCATATAAATTCAACAAATGATTCAGAGCATTTTGTCTTGCTTTCCTAATCTTCTGCCGCCCAACTCTTTTATCCTAAAATAATAGACCATTATCAAGTTTTGCCTTGTAAAAGTCATCCTTGCAGTGTTGGGAACCACAAACAGCAGGAAGTCACAACCTCTGAGCCCTGCATTTGCAAAATGCATGAAGTCAGGAGTCAGCGTGGGCAATGTTTCCCTAAGACAGAACAACGCGCTTAGCCCCCATCTGCAGAATGCCTTGCCAGTGAGCTGTGAATGTGGCTGATGTCAAGAAAGAAGTCAAAAGGAAGCTGCAGGTCCTCTGAAGGAGGAGTGTTCAACTCCAGAAGCCAACATACGAGGCTTCTGGAAAACATTCTAGAAATTGAATTTTCTATAGAATGTCTTCATTTTCAAACAGTGAGATAGACTCTGTATGCACAGGAAGGTAGTTAGATTCTGGAATAACACTGAGATTTCATTTATACCAGTAAGTGACAAGCAGAGAACCAAGAGGAAGAGAACAGGATGGGAGAGACAGGAAAGAGGGAAGAAGAGAGAGAGGGAGTGAGGAAAGGTGAGAGGAAGAGATGGAGGGAGGATGGAAGGAAGAAAAGAGGGAAGGAAGATGGGACAGAAGGAGGGAGGGAGGAAGATCTACTGTTCTCCTCCTCAATATGGCCACCTTAATTTGGACCCTGGTCATTTCTCACCACATAGTGAAATGTTCAGCTAGCCTGTCTCAACACTCCCCCCATTCATTTCACTAACTCTATGGAAAGTCAAAATGACTGTTTAAATGGACACCTAAGAACATGCCTGGATTCCCAACACTCAGGAGGTTGAGCCAGGAGGATCTTAAGTTCTATACCAGCCATCTGAAGGATGCCCCACTGTGTGGCAAATACAATCTGTGCTCCTCTTCATGGCCCAGGATTCCCACGGGGGTGAGGCTGTCTTCTTCATACCCTCACCTGACAGCTCTGCATTAGCAGTTTCACTGCAGGCACCCTGGAATCTATGCTTCCTCTGGTGGGTCAAGCATTTTCCTTCCAGAGCCTTCTAACACCTGTGAGCTATGCCCAGGAGAAGTGGCCCTGTCTCCTCACAGTGTCAGCGCCTTTGAACAGCCTATTTAAGCCATTCTCTTCCCAAGCATGCTCCTTCTAGATACTCTCCAGCATTGCCCTTAGCCAATTTCTTTTCAGCACTTGTCACAATTTATAATTGTGTGTGTGTGTCTTCATTTACTTATGCCTCCAGTAAGTACAGGACTCATATCTGGTTAAATCACCTTTGTATGACTTCTGAATGTAGCTGTGGAATAGCAATGACCATCACTTAGTAGGTACTAAAAGAAGAAGAAGAAGAAGAAGAAGAAGAAGAAGAAGAAGAAGAAGAAGAATAAGAAGAAGAAGAAGAAGAAGAAGAAGAAGAAGAAGAAGAAGAACCAAAACTAAGGGGCTGGAGAGATGGTTCAGAGGTTAAGAGTACTGGCTGTGCTTCCAGAGGTCCTGAGTTCAATTCCCAGCAACCACATGGAAGTTCATAACCACCTATAATGAGATCTGCTGCCCTCTTATGGCTGAGCAGGCAGAATACTGTATAAATAATAAATAAACCTAAAAAAAAGAGAGAGAAAGAAAAGACCCTTTGTGAATGAATGAGTGAATGAGTGAATGCAGTTTCATGGCTTGTCTCTGGACAGGTCACTTAGCCACCTAAGACTCAGTTGCTTTATGGGTACATTGACAAAATTAGTTCCCTCTTTACGGATAAGTGCTTGTAGATGCCCTGCAGAGTAGCTGACACAGCCTGAGGCTTTCTCACAAACTGAAACAATAGTTTTCATGATGAAGTAAACTATGGGCTGGAAAGTTCCTGCCTCTTAGACAGGTAGAGTTTACTCTTGTAATGGGTCGTGTTGAGAAGGGCGCAGTGCTGGGCCTGTAACAGATGCTGGACAAATGTCAGGACAGTGAACAGTGCCAGGCAGAAACTTGTCAAGTCTAACCTTTGAAAACATTCCTCCTGTACACTGCTGATAATTTTAAAAGATAGAATAAAAATTTAAATGTCAATTAACAAGGTCGGTAAGTAACTCTGGCATATTCACACCCTGCATAGATTAGGATATAAAATGGAATGGTTTGTCACATCTGTAGGTGAAATCACCATGGGAAACCATGACAACAGCTGCTACAATCTGAGCGTGACCTCCAAAGGATCACGTGTCAGAAAATTGATCCCAGTGGCAGCACTACGATGGTGAAACCTTTAAGAAATGGATCCCCAGGGGAAACAATGAGAACATTGGAATACAGCTCTCAGAAGATTGATGCTGGTCTCAAGTAGTTGATGAGGTCTCACAAGAATGGACCATCAAACAAGTTTGGCTATCTCAACTATCTTCCTCCTTCCCTTCCTCCTCTTCTTCCTCCCCCTCCTCCTCTTCTTCCCCTCCATCCTGTGATGCCATCTACCATTAAGCCATATACCATCACGTTCTTCACGCTCTATGAGTTAGGGATTAGAGTCTCAATAAGGTGTGCTCCCTACAGGCCTGAGAAGTAGCATTACAAACAACGAACAACAAAAAAAGCAACTAAGCAAAATATAACATACACTTTCATGCATGTGTGTGTATATGACACACATACATACACAAAGCATAAAAGGTGATACGAACAGACATTAAAAATATACTTTAGGAGTTTCAACTCCTGCCCAAGTGTTTGAAAAAGGCCTCATGGAAGAATGGCCATTAAACTGCCTTTTTTTGTGTTACAAATAGTAACTCACTACTTAGAGAAGAGCTTTCCAAGTAGAGACATCATGTTCTCACGGCCACAGAAGCTCTGATGACTAAACCAGCTGTAGGCAACAGCAGAAGAAGACATGCAGGGAGGTGCTGGGTGGCAGTCCAATCCTAGATTTAAAACAATTGCTGTAGAATAGGCTAGAATATAGAGGTATTCCACCAGAAAATAGCACTTGCCTAAAGCAGCAAGGTTCTGAACCAAAGGACTGGAGAGGACAAGTACGTCCCAGACCCAGGGGAGGGGTCGACACAGAGGGCTCCTTTCTGGGTTCTTTGTGGCTGCTGCTTTGCTTCATTGTCTGAACTAAGCTATGTATATTCCAGGCCACGTTCCAGTATCTTCATCTTTCTTGATGGCACAGTAGCTTACAGTGGTACAGTGAATGTTAAATCAGTGTTTCTGAGTGGATACATGTAGGGTAGGAGTGAGGGAACTGCGGAATATGGCCACAGACTTTGTAGCTTCAGTTACCAGCAGGGTTGGTTGAATAAGTGATAGGTGATGAAGAGCAGTTTGGGGTGGAGGGAAAGCACTTGAGGCACATTTCAGACATGCTGAGTGTTTAGAGCGTATGGGAGGACCCAGTAGCTGTTAGGTATCTAGAACTCTGGGAAGAAGTATGAGCCAGAAAATAGGTAGAGAGTAATAGAAGAAGGGTGGGCTCTCGGGAAAATGAGTTGGAAAGATTACATCTCAGTTGTATTCATGGAAATTTGGACCTCATCAGAAATATTATCTAATATGTATGTACATATGTATGCATGCATCATATCTATCATCAGTCTATCAATCTATCATCTGTCTATAACCTATCATGTATCAATCAATAAATCTATAATCTATCATCTATCAATTTATCTATCACATATTTGTCTATCATCTACCAATTTACCTATCTATCTATCATCTATCCATCTCTCCTCTCTTTCTATCTTTCTTTATCTCTGTATTTCTATTTCACCTACCTGTGTTCTTCCCTCTGTTTTGACCTAAGTACTAGTTCAACTTGAACTCCTCATTCCTTTGGTAAGCCTTCTGTAATTTTTTTCTTCCTGTTCAGACTCTAGAAGACTTGCAGTCATTCCTCCTCCAGTTTTTTGCATTTCTTGTTTTCCAGTTGGTTAAGAAACCCACCCAGGAAGCTGAAGAAATGGCTCAGTGGTTAAGAGCACTAGTTGCTCTTCCAGAGGACACAGGCTCAATTCCCAGCCCCACATGGCAGCTCATAACTGTCTCTAACTCTAATTTCTGGGGATCCAACTCCCTTACACAGATATACATGCAGTACACCAGTGCACATAAAATATAAATAGATAAATAAATAAATACCCACACAGAGTGACACAACTGTGTCCATGTCATAAGAGTTAAAATCATGACATATCTAGAGAAGCAAAATGCACATTCTCAACATTTGTGTACAGAAACAAAAAGACTAATATTTCATAGGCTACTTCCTTGCTCTCTCAAACAGGTAAAAAAAATTAGCCCCTCCCCCTTCAAATACCCACAGAGATCTCAGCTTTGATAGACAAATGACTTAACCTTGTCAGTTACGGGGTTTCCTTGTAATCTTCTTGTTCAGAAAAGTAAATATGACCTTCCATCTGGTAAAGGCCATTTTATTTCAGCAAAATAAAATTGCTTTAATAAACGTATCCCACTGTGCCTCAGATCATCCCTTGGTAGCAAAAAGAAGAGATAGATAGCCATCTTTAATTTTATTAGGCAAACCTAGCCACAAAGTTGCCAAACAGCAATCTAGGCTTGCATATTGGTTTCAAGGTGTTAAAGAATAGCATCTCAGAACTTAGAAGCCGAATGCCTGGTTCCATGCATTGCCTCCTAACCCAGGCTGCCTTTCATCTTTCAGTGTTCTTAAACAACTGCTAGCCCATGAGAATAATCTCACAAGAAACTTTGGATTAGAAGAGGGGAAAAGTCTTAAGAATATGCAGGGCCTAGGAGGACCTAGGCCTCCCAGCTCATATGCACCAGATGTGCAGCTTGACCTTCACCTGGGTCCTGAACAACTGGAGGGGGCGTGGCTATCCCTCAAACCTGTTGCTTGTCTGTGGGATGTGTTCTGCTAGCTGCACTGCCTTGTCTTGCCTCAGTGGGAGAGGGACCACCTAGCCTGGCAGAGACTTGAAGTGCCCAGGGGTGAGGAGGGACCCAGAGGGGGCGCCCAGCCACTCATAGGAGAAGGGGAGGGGGAGGGGGAAGAACTATGGGAAGGGGTGACTGGGACGGGGGCAGTAAGCAAGACGTAAAGTGAGTAAGTAAAAAAAAAAAAATAAGTTAAGTTTAAAAAGAAAGAAAGGATGAAATGGAAAAAAAAGAATCAAGTTTTTTTCCAAAGCATTTAAACCATCCCTGATTAGGAAGCCAAGGTCCATGATAGGTTAAGTGCCAAAGTCATAAAGATACGGAGAGGCCGAGCTGGGAGTGAGCCCAGTTCTTTTGGTTCACTTTGCAAAACTTGTGGCCGCTGCTATTTTTAGAAGAAATAGCAATAATGTCTAACATTCAGTGGGATGTATCAAACTGTCAAACACCATTAGACCATAGGAGCCCAACTTGAATCCAGGTCCACGCGATTAAGACTGATTAAGACCAGGCCTTGTGTTGTGTGTTCAGAAGGGCTGCCCAGAATGTCCCAGGGTTTCATCACCAGAAGGAGCTTCACTGCTTGCCTTGTTTTAGTTCCCTCTACATCCCCAACCCACAGGGGTGCAGCGTTCGTCTGACTGACAACATGGAAGAAACTGTTCTCTGAGAGCACCTCGTCTTAGGTTAGGGTTGTTGAACCTCCGAGTCTTCTACTTAACGCAGAGGCTCCCATTGGCAGGAAGCAGCGTCCTGGAAGGACTTGAGAATACAGAAGGTCGGCAGTTCCATGGACTGCCAGTCCCACTCCGCTGGTTAATATCCACAGCTGTAACCCATCTAGTTTTATTTTTCTCAGCTCTCACGAGATACCCAGCCAATTCCGAGACGTACTCCAGCGTGTAAAGATAATGATGCATGGAGTCTTGTTGATGAGCGAGTATCTGCAAGTTCCCGGGCCACAGACCTTGTCTGAACGGATCTAAGGATGGACTATGATGAGTGTCCATCACAGATTTTAGCTAGTTCCTGGGAAGAGCATGCGGTTACAGTCTCCAAATCCCTGGTACTCCACCAACTGATGCCCAACAGTTTCGAGAAGCATTTAGCTTAGTTTGAAAGTTCAGTGAAGTCGGCTGGTGGAACTAAGGAAACTGACGGCTCATAATCACAAGATCCAGAGAAAACCCCCACATGTTATTCTCTTCTCTTGGCTCAGAGTTTCTTTAGAGCCATGAGTGCACCCATAGCAAGGCTGAGAACAATGTTCAGTGTGTGCATAAATGAGTAACTGCTCACAACAGGCCTAATGTCGCTGAGTGGGATTTAAAATTAGTCTCTTTTCTGTGGGGCCTGAGGGCCTTTGATGTGCTTTGTCTCAAACAGACAAGTTCCAGTGTGGCGCACCTACACAGTTCAGAGTGTCTACATGAGGATAATGATAAATGCTGGAAATGCTGGCAATGATTTTGAGACAATGTGAGCAAGATTAATTCCATGGGTTGATATACTTCAAGTGGTTAAAATAACAAACCTTGTTATATGTGTTTATTCCAAATGAAAAAAATTGGAATATATTAGAAGCCATTGAATTGTATACTTTAAGGAGGTGAATTATATGATGTGTCAATTATATATAAATAAGGCTTCTTTAGGAAAATGCATATGAAACCTTAGAAACAAGTCCCAAAACATCATTTTATAGCTGAGCATATCAAGACCCAGAGATGGGATGGGGTTCCACAAGGTTGTATATATTTTTTCTTGTCAAAAAATACTTAATTTTAATTTGATATCATGTATACACTTTGCCACAAGAAAAATAAAATATTTCATTTTGTATTTTGCCATAGAGACTGGTGGAAACTCATTGCATCTTGATAAATCTCAGTGAATAAAATTATAAAATGTGACTGACTTATTCCTGTTTCCTTGATACTCTGACAGCTAAAGATGTCTTGAAAAGGAAACAGCTGAATAATTCATTTTCTAATAATGAGCTGTGGAGCAAGTTGAAATCTAAGACCAAGGAGAGAAATCACAGTTCCCGAAGGAAAGGAAAAAGCATGCAGGCTAGACCACGTAAGCTATAAGTTAGCCCTCATTTGGGCTTTTCACCAAGACCCCTCAGGGCTTTGACCTTCAGTCTGTTGTCAGGTGGAAATCATTAGACCCACAGTGGTGCAGTCTGGAATGAGGTCAACCACAGCCAGTGAGCGCCTTACCTCAGTTCTCATACACTATGGAGTGGATGGGCTAATGGAGAAGCTGGGAAACATCCTTCATAGCTCTGCTTAAAGGCATTCATGTGGAAAAAATAAAATGGAACAGGAAAGCTTTCGTTTGCTTTGTTTTTTGTTTTTAAATGTGTGTGTAGATGTTCAAACATGTGTGTGTGTGTATGTGTGTGTGTGTGTGTGTGTGTGTGTGTGTGTGTGTGTGTGTATAGGTAACCGTGGAGGCTACAAGATGGCATTGGATCCCCTAGAGTTGCTGTTAAAGGCAATTGTGAGTTGCTAGAATGGATGCTGGGAACCAAACATGAGTCCTCTGAAGGAGCAGCATGAGTCCTTAACCACTGAACCATCTCTTCAGCACCCAGCTTTTTTTTTTTTTTTTTTTTTTTTTTTTTTTTTTTTACTTTCTAATGCTGAAGACCAAACCCAGGACCGTGCACGTTCTAGGCAAGAACTGTACCCCTGAGCTGCACTCCAGCTCTAAAACAGGAAGGAAGACCCAAAGTCCGAGGCTATTTGAATAACTCACACATTCTCAAAAGTACTGCTGCAGCACACTGTAAAGTGTTCAAGTCATTTGAAAAAAGACCTTAGTTTTAAAAAGTCCTAAAGTGCCAACAGTTGAGTCAGTTCTTTTCTTTATAATAAGAGTAATTCCAGCAGTAGTTTCACAGAAACAAAGTCAACCTATAGCTCAAGCTCTTCTGGGACTTACAGTCATTGGTTCAATATAAACTAGATTCACTTCCCTGAAGCCAAATAAAATTACATCCCAACATTGTTAAGAGCCTACTAAATAACCGTAAGAATAAAGACACCAGGATAACAGGAAGGGATAAACAAAAGTTGATACATTTCACAAGATAAAAAATAAACACGGGTTGGAGAGATGCCTTAGCACCTCAGACTGTGTGTAGCTCTTCTAGGGAACCTGAGATCCATTCCATCACCTAGGTCTGGTGGTTCATAACTGCCTGCAACTCCAGCTTCAGGCCATCCCATACCTTCTTCTGGCTTCTGTGAAGACAAACAGATAGAGACAGACAGACAGACAGACAGACAGACACACACACACACACACACACACACACACACACACACACATAAAAACAAAAAAATATAAATGATTTGTATTTGTATGTGTATATATGTGCATATATGTTCTATTCTGTGGAGGATAGAGGACAACTTTGGCTGTATCTACCTTGTTTTTTGAACCAAGGTGTCTCATTGAATTGGTACTAGCTAAGTAGGTTAGGCTAGTTGGATAATGAGCCCAGAAGTCTGCTGTCTCTTGTCCGCAGGGCTGAGATTCCCTGCACAGTACCACATCTGACTTTCTTAAAGGGGCGGGGTGGGGGCTGAACTCAAGTCCTCATGCTTGTAAGGCAAATTACTGAGAGAGCATCCTGACCCCACAGTTGGTGTCTGTTTCTCCATGACTTAGCAAACTCACAGAAGATTCCTAAGGTGCAGAATTAACAAATTAAAACCTACAAACTGACTTTGTTGACATTTTCCCTCTTGGGACCCTCAAGCCGTTGAACCACTTTCCTATCACTATTGTACTCTGAGGTTGGGGTATACAATTGGTAATGGTAAGACAATGACAGACATGTGCCCGACCTCTTACGCACTAACCCTGCTATTCAATTCTTTTCTGACACATTGTCCCAGTGATACGGAGTCTAATTGTTTTAAAGTGACTCAGTTGCCCCTTCTTGACGTCATCATGCTGGGATGCTGATGGCTCGTGCAACCTGGGAGCTTGCCCTTTATTTTCACTTCACCCATTTTCGCTCTTTTCTCCTCCTGAATCTCAGACTTCCTAGAGTTAGCCTCAGATTTTCCTGTCATTGTTGTATCTTCTGTTTCCTTGTTTCCTTTTCTACTCGTCTCTCAAGAGGGTTTTCAATTGCATCTGAGTTTTCTGCTGCATCTCCAATTCCAATCTACAGGAAAGAGATAACACATTAAGCTTAATGTTGCCTAATCTCTAAGTTGTGGCTTCTGCCACAGTTCCTTAAGCTACCAAATGATAAGGCTATTAGCATGCCTCTGGCACTGAATGCTATTGTACCAGGCTGCCTAGATCACCTGTGCAGATAAGAGGATTTACAATCAACACACTCCTGCCTTTGGAGAATGTAACTGTTGGTAATCATGGCTGGTTACACAGTGTCCTGGTCTAGTTTCTGTTGCTATAACTAAATACCAGGCTAGGTCATTACCAAGTGTAAAGGTTTGTTGGGTTCGTGGTATTTTAAAGCTGGAAATGAAGAAGCATCTGGTGAAGGTCCCCTGCTCCAACATACTGGAGGACATCAGAGCAAGTCATCCGGCTCAGACCATCCTTCCTTTTCTTTTAAAAATACCTTCAAGGGTGTCCTCTAGCCTCAATTATTCCCCAAACACCTCACCTCCAGATGTCATTAACATATTAGTGGGGATTAAGTTTCCAACGCCTTTCAGAAGGCAAGCTTACACTACAACACACAGGCAGAGAGTGCCAGGACAGCCAACAGTAGCCACCACAGACTTTTGAGTCTTACCCAAGCTTATCCCGTCGAAGACCTGCCTGTGTATTCTTATACACACTGAAGGCCAAAGCATGGTGTTTGTTTCTGTCCAAACAGAAATCTTTGTAAGCTTATTCTGGATTCTTCTAGACTCTGCCTGGTGGTCAGTTTGCTTGATGATCACAATTGCCTCTAAAGACTGAGTCCTTCTAAAGCACCAGAGAATGTGTGGGGAGTCCCAAGAATGCCCTAAACATTCTGATACCATGGTTTGATTTGGGCATGGATGTGCGTGCGAGTGTGTCTGTGTGTGTGTGTGTGTGTGTCTGTCTGTCTGTGTCTGTGTGTGTCTGTGTCTGTGTGTCTGTGTGTATGTGTGTGTGTGTGTGTGGGGAGAGAGAGAGAGAGAGAGAGAGAGAGAGAGAGAGAGAGAGAGAGATTCTGTTTTCATCAAAAGACAAATACAAATTACTTAGTACTAACATTAGCCTTTTTGCTGTGAGAAATCTGACATAGACAATTTAAAGAAGTAATGATTTATTTTGGTTCTCGGTTTCAAAGGGCTTTATCGTGGCAGAGACCAGCATGATGGAAAAGCACAGATCACACTATGGAAGATCATGATTCAGAGAGCATGACAAGAAATCATCAGAGAAAATAAACTGCCTCATTAGTCACTTGACACATTGCTGAGACAAAAGCAACTTAAGGAAGGGATGGTTTATTTTTGGCTCATGGTTGAAGGGTGCAGCCCATCATGTCACAGAAGTCCTGTCAACAGGAGCTAGAGGCAGCTTGCCACACATCTCCACTCTGGAAGCAGAGGTCGCTGGCTGCTGGGGCCCTGCCCCTTCCTCTTTTCAGTCCTAGCCATGATGTGATGCTAGGCTTTGCTCTTTGAAGGTGGAGCTTCCACTGTTTAGCCTAATCTAGGAACTTCCTCATGAACATCCCCAGAAGTTTGTTTTCATGGTAGTTCTAAATCCCATCAAGTTGCCAATCAAGATTAGTCATTACACTGAAACTAATAGAAAAGAAAGCGGGGAAGAGCCTCGAGCACCTGGGCACAGGGGGAAATTTCCTGAAGAGAACACCAGTGGCTTATGCTCTAAGATCAAGAATTGACAAATGGGACCTCATAAAATTACAAAGCTTCTGTAAGGCAAAGGACACTGTCAATAGGACAAAACAGCAACCAACAGATTGGGAAAAGATCTTTACCAATCCTACATCAAATAGAGGGCTAATATCCAATATATACAAAGAACTCAAGAAGTTAGAGTCCAGAGAACCAAATAACCCTATTAAAAAATGGGGTACAGTGCTAAACAAAAAATTATCAACTGACGAATACTGAATGTCTGAGAAGCACCTAGAGAAATGTTCAACATCCTTAGTCATCAGGGAAATGCAAATCAAAACAACCCTGAGATTCCACCTGACACCAGTCAGAATGGCTAGGATAAAAAACTCAGGTGACAAAAATAAAAAAAAATAAAAAAAAAAAAACTCAGGTGACAGCAGATGCTGGCAAGGTTGTGGAGAAAGAGGAACACTCCTCCATTGCTGGTGGGATTGCAAGCTGGTACAACCACTCTAGAAATCAGTTTGGTGGTTCCTCCAGAAATTGGACATAGTATTACTGGAGGACCCAGCTATACCACTCCTGGCCATATACCAAGAAGATGCTCCAACATGCAATAAGGACACATGTTCCACTATGTTCACAGCAGCCTTATTTATAATAGCCAGAAACTGGAAACAACCCAGATGTCCCTCAACAGAGAAATGGATACAGAAAATGTGGTACATCTACACAATGGAGTACTACTCAGTTATTAAAAACAATGAATTTATGAAATTCTTAGGGAAATGGATGGATCTGCAGAATATCATCCTCAGTGAGGTAACCCAATCACAAAAGAACACACATGGTATGCACTCTCTGATAAGTGGATATTAGCCCAGAAGCTTGGAATACCCAAAATACAACCCACAAACCACAAGAAACTCAAGAAGAAGGAAGACCAAAGTGTGGATACTCCGATCCTTCTTAAAAGGGGGAACAAAATACCCATGGAAGGAGTTGTAGAGACTAACTATGGAGCAGAGACTGAAGGAAGGACAATCCAGAGACTGCTCCACCTGGGAATCCTTCCCATATTCAATCATCAAACCCAGACACTATTGTGGATGCCAGCAAGTGCTGGCTGACAGGAACCTGTTATAGATAGCTGTTTCCTGAGAGGCTCTGACAGTGCCCAACTAATATAGAAGTAGAGGCTCATAGCCATCCATTGGACTGTGCACAGGGTCCCCAGTGAAGGAGCTAGAGAAAGGACCCAAGGAGCTGAAGGGCTTGCAGCCCCTTAGGATGAACAACAATATGAACTAACTAGCACCATCAGAGCTCCCAGGGACTAAACCACCAACCAAATACACATGGTGGGACTCATGGCTCCTGCAGCATATGTATAGCAGAGGATAGCCTAGTTGGTCATCAATGGGAGGAGAGGCCCTTGGTCCTGTGAAGGCTCTGTGCCCTAGTGTAGAGGAATGCCAGAGCCAGGAATCAGGAGAGGGTGAGCAGGGAAAGTGGGGGAAGGGAACAGAGTTTTTATTTTATTCATTTTTTTCCTTTTTTTCTGAGGGGAAACCAGGAAAGGAGATATCATTTGACATGTAAGTAAAGAAAATATCTAATAAAAAAAGATTAATCATTACAGCCTCCAAGACCATTCCTACTTCCCCTCAGTAGACTCTGCCTCCTGCAGTTCCTATAACTTTCCAGAATTGCAAAGTGAGATGGGGACATAGCATTCAAAATATGAGCTTATCAGGGGACATTTCATATTTAAACCATAATGGTGCTTATGACCCTTACCATAATCTGTGGTTTTATGTCTTTTATATGAGCATGTGAGCATGGACCACTATGCTTTCTTACCTCTTGGAAATTATTTCAGAGTTTTTACCTAGGACTCTGTCTGTGTATTAACATAATTCCTCTCTGTTTAAATTTCCTCTGGCCTTTTAATGCTATGGACATACCTTAAACATTTGGTGATGCTTGATTCATAGTTAATGATGGGAAACTAAAAGGTGGCAGAAACTGTTTGCAGGGATAGAGGTTGTTGGCTGGTGGTCTCTGCTGTTAGCTAAGCTGCTTTTCTTCATAACAGGTGTCAAAATGCTCTGGCCTCTGCTTCTATGGGGTCTATACCCAGGGACTCAGGCAATAGAGGATGGAAGAAATTGGGAGAAAAAAAACAAACATGTGTGTTATAAACATACAGGTTTATCTTATTCCCTAAGAAAAACCTCATAGTATTATATAGATACCATTTAGCTTGTCTAGGTGTTACAAATAATCTGGAGATAGTTTTTAAATGGGTAGAAGGATGTATGGATCTAGATGCCAGTACTACAGTATTTCAGATGAGAGGCTGCCACATCTAAGATCTTGCTCTCTGCAGTGGCTTAGGGAATCAGTCTCCCATACACACCAAGGATAATTATACATATAAAACATTCACTTGGAAACAGTTTCCCCAGAGAAGGATTCTTTCCTTTTCTCCTTGTAAAGTACTTTCAGGGCTACTGAATCCCTGTGGCTGGAGTAGTTGCAGGTCAAAGTCTGGCGGCATGTGTATAAACCTCTTATTCTCAGAGCAGTAAACGTTAGGACATTCCTTACTCTCAGCTCTCAGCCCCTGAGTCTATGAGGGTCGATCTTCCCTGTCTTCCCGAGTGAGGCAGTCTCACCCTAGCCACTCTTTCCACTTTACAGCCTCTGCTCTCCTGTCCCCTGCTCTAGTGTGGACTCATTCAATTCTGTTTCTCTGCCGCATGTGCTCAACCTGTCAGGCCAGTCATAGAAGAAGAGGCTGTCTCCTCATTCTCTGCTCTCTTCAGATGAGCCTCTTTCTCCATAAATGACACTGTAACCAAGACCAGGAAACAGAAGAAAGGGAAAACTAGTAAATATGAGGTTTCTTATCTCATATAGGGCTGGAAATTATTCCTGGGGGAGAGTTTTCAGTCCACCTTTCTCCAGTCGCGCCTTGCTGCCTTCTCCACCCATGTGCATGGAACTCTGAAACACAAGAAGAGCAATTCTTTTCTTATTTAGATATAGAATCCAAGTAGAATGTTGCACAAAACATTTCCTGTTTTACACACACACACACACACACATGCATACACACTCACCATCCAAATGAAAATTAAAGCTACCCATACTCTGTCATACATTGTCAACATTTTGGTGTATTTCTTTCTATGCTTTCTTCCATTCAAAAAATGTTTGAATGATACTACACATAGGTCACATTTTGCAAAATGGAATTGCTGTGCATGTTTTTTTATTGGTTTGGTTTGGTTTGATTTTGAGACAGGGTCTTTCTACGGTCATCCTGACCGTCCTGCAACTCAGCCTGTAGATCAGGTTGACCTCAAACTCACAGAGATCTTCCTGCCTCTGCGTCCTGAGTGCTGGGATTAAAGACATTCACCTCCACATCCAACTTGTGTGTGTATTTTTTGTATAATATTTTAATAATTATTTGAGAATTTCATGCTACATATAATACGTTTTGATCATAGTCTTCCATCAACCTTCTTAGCTCCTCCCCCACCGACCTCCATTCTTAATACTGCCAACTTCAAGTCTGTTTATTTTTTAATAACCTATGGAGTCCAATTTGTGCTGCCTATATACTTGTAGATGTTGGATCATCCTGTGGAACATGACCAACCCATTAGGGGTCATGCCATTTATTAAGCCATTAGCTGTCAATAGTTCCCCAGCTAGGAATGGGCTGTGTGAGCCCATCTCTCCTCCATGCTGACGTGTTGACTGGCTTAATCTTGAACAGGTACTGTGCAGGCAACCACAGCTGTTGTGAGATAATTGTAGAGGCCCTGTTCTGTCCACAAGACACCCACTCCCTCCAATCACACCTGACCTTTGGCTCTTACGTTCTTTCTGCCCACCTCCCTCACCTCTTCCACAATAGATCCTGAGCCTTGTGGGAGAATGGTGTGGTACAGATCTCCTGTTTGCGGCTAAAGACCCCACGGAGAGTTATTCTGTCTACAATAGCCAGTTGTGAGTTTTCACATTAACCATCATCTGCTGCACAAATAAACTTCTCTGGTGAGGTCTGAGAATGGCTGTGAATGTATTTCTTACAGTTTTAACAAATAATGGGTGTGTGTATAGATGAATAAGTAGAATCCATTTTAGTTGATATGTTAGTTATATGAATGTACCATAATCCATTATTTTTCATCAAATATTATAAATATCACAAAGGCTAGCATATTGGTGCATCACCATGTTAGTCTTAGGCACAGAATTCTATGGAAGACGGAAACAAAGCGTACTAATTTGTAATTGCCATCGGTGGCCCCTTTACCCCTTTACTTACTAATATGAACTAATATGACAGGGCATATTAGCATGCATCCAAATTATTGACCAACTGCTAAGCAAGAGTTGCCACAGTCTTCCTTCATATAGCATGAAGAGATAGCTAGCCAGAAACACACAGTGTATCTGCATAACCCACACTCTAGCAGGCCTCCTGGCTTCTTGTTTACACAGACTCTATGTGCCCTAGAGTTTTCAAGCCAGGACACTTTGAGGACACAGAACTGACAATGAAAAGCTCTATAATAATGTTATTATAAACAAGCATTAGCCATTAATTACTTGGGGCGCTTCAGATGAGGGTTCCACAATGAGACCAGAGTGTCAAATAAGGATTATAAAAAGCTAAGCAGTTTTTTTTTTTACTTGCCTTGTGATTAAAAACAGAAAGCTCTTTATATACACACTATTAACTCTTTATAGGTAATTAAGAAGGTCTGGTTTCCCTTGGGACCTGATGAGCACATTGAAAAGTCACACCCTCATCTGTCTGCTCCAGCAGCCGAGGCCTTTGTCCTCCTGGTGTGACAGAATCTGCATATGAGGTCCATCTGAGACTTGAGTGATGAGGGGTCACCAGAAGGGCTTGCTTCTCTGCATTTTGGATGGGGCTGGCTGACAACTTCCATCACATGGGGTCCAGAATAGACTCAGGAGCATTGATATCAGGCCAGGACTGCCTGTCTTCCCATCAGGCATCTCAGCCAGCCGGCAACAAACACTCCTGGTCTAGCTATTGAGGACTGAATAATTGGCAGAGACTTAAATGCCTGCTGACTTGCATTTGGTGAGCCCGTTTGAATTTTAAGTCTTTCATTAGAGCACAGAGCATCCCTTTTAAAGACTCAGGTCCCATGATAATGAAGACTCTTCCTAGAACACCAGGAAGGCAGGATGGTTCTTCCTGCCTTCCCTCATCTGACTGTGTTTAAACAAGGTTGTGTATTCTGGGGGCAATTAGGAGAAAAGGAATAAGATGAGTGAGGTTCACTTCACTTTTCAAAGAAAGTAGACAACACATCTAAAAATGCTTCCCTGTTCAGATAGATAGCTGTGCATGTGTCTTCTAGGGATTACAGGAAGGGAACCTTGAAATACTGGGCTTTGGGTATGTGTGGTTCCTGGTGAACTAAGTCAGTTACAGCCCCAGAAGGCTCTGTAGGGTTATGGTGGTGTGATATATCTGTGCCAGGGGAGAGGTCTGTCGTGGTTTCAATACATCCTTAAGCCCTTATTCAGACAGCAGGTGACTAGGAGGGAAGCGACAATGGTTCAATGCAGTTTTTCAAAAAATCTTTTAGGAAGCTGGATCAGCCTACATGGAAATGTAATTGTGATTCTCAGCAGGCTTAGACTTAGTCACAAAGAGCCAGAATAATGTGTTTTTATACAAGGCATTCATTCATTCATTTTTATTCATTTATTCTTTTACAGTGCCACTATGAAGTGCCAGGCTGTGGGTAGGATCTGGTGCCTATCCCTAATGAATTGAAATTAAGGGAAGAGAAGGGTGTTGGATACAGGGAGCACAGAGCAGAGAAAGAAGATAAGAAAGTGCAATGTGATAATTATTAAGCCAGCAATTGGTGCTAGCACCAAAATTCAGATGGGTAAGAACTTACTGGGACTGGTGTGGGGAGAGAGTTGGAGTAATAAAAAGCTTCTAAGGCCAAGAGTTTGTCTGTGTGTTGAATGATGGGGAAGTAATTTTCAAGTAGACCAAGACATAGTAGAAAAGGCAGAGTAGCAATGCAGGGGGTGCACAGCATGGTAGAGGGCCAGAGAGACGGCTCAGTGGGTAAAAGCATTCATCCTGCAAGTATGAGGTCCTGAATTCAGATAGCACCCACATAGAAAGCCAGGCATGGTTTTGTATCCAAGTTGCACCAGCACTGGGAAGGGTAAGACAGTGGGTCCAAAAAGGAACTTGGTTGCCCAGCCTTTCCAAAATGGCAAGGTTCCTGGTCAGTGAGAGAGCCTATCTCAAGGCAGTAAGGGAAACAACAATTGGTGTCTTGTTCTGACTTTCTTATGTGCACAGGCATCTGCACCCTCACATTCACATGTATATAACACATACACACACACACATACACTATAAAAAAAACAGAAAGAAGTTAAAAACAAGCTGGTAGTGCATCCCTTTAAACCCAAAAAATAAGGGGGCAGAGGCAGGCAAACTTCTGTGAGTTCAAGGTCAGTCTGGTTTACATAGCAAGTTCCAGGATAGCCAGAGCCTATATACTGAGACCCTGCCTCATGGCTCCAGTGCCCTTCCCCAAATAAATTAAAGCAGCATGGTATTTCATGGTTCTGTAAGCAGCTGTCCTAGAATAGCTGGGGGCATGGGGAATGGTGTAACCAAAATAAGACCAGAGAGTAGTGAGGGGCAAGATCAGGATGGGCTGTATCACTGAGGCAATGTGTCCAATAGCTCTACCTAGAACCTGGAGCTGCTGGCCCAAACTCTGGATATCTACATTTACCTTTTCATCCAGGACTATGGACCAAGGAGGTCTACAAAGAACAGAGAGCATGACACATCTACTGTCTGACACTGTGGATACACAACAGAGTATGGACAAGCCTTGGTCGAGTCCAGATATCTGTAGCATCTCTCTGGGCTCTGCTTCCACACCACTGTTCATCATTAACTGATACTCACGGAGTTTGGTGGAGAAGTCACCACATGATACCTCCATCCAGCCTTCTTTCTGCACTTTTGCCTTCAGCAACATCAAACTAGCTGTCACATCGTCTGCTCATCTGGGTGTCCTGGGTTTTCCTCTGCATATCTGCTCAGCCAGTCTAAGGAACTTAATCTTAAAGGGAAATTAGATCACTGTGACATGAGTTGTTTGAGTAAGATGCTACTGGCTTAGAGGAGAGCTGCTTAATTTGTAAGCTCACACGTCATTAGTCGGGGAATCTCTTACAGAATTTTTCAGAGGATAGGTGCCAAGCTCATGAATCCGTAGTTGGTAGAGAGGGTGGCTTATTAATGGTAGTTTCAAAAATAGGGCACTGACCTTTTCTTAATGCTCCCATGTGATCCTCATGCTCCACGAGTCTCTTGGGTTATCAGCAGTGGTCTTCCCAGTAGATCGTCAGCAGCCTGTGCAGTGCTTAGGCAAGCATCACAAATTTACATACAGCTGTTATGGCGTTCCTCGAGTCTTAGGGACTTCCAACCCTTTTATTGGTTTGTTTAGATCCTTTCAGTAAAATATCCCTGCACCTGACACAGCAGAAAGAGCAAAATGGAGAAATCCATTTATTCCTTTTTCTGTGTTTGGACAGGACCTTGCTTTTGTGGGTCTGGCTGGCCTGGTGCTCATTATGTAGCCCAGGCTGTCCACAAACTCCCTACAATCCTCCTGCTTCAGCTTCTCAAGTACAAGATACCGTCACAATGCCCAGCTTCAATTATCATCCTCTTTCTCTTTGTTCATATCTCTTGAGCAGCTTCTGTGTGTTGCTGGTGAGTGTAAAATTCCGCCCAAACTTTGACTTTGTTAAAAGCGTTCACTCCCATAGTCCATACATTTCGTTTCAATATTTATCATTCTGCAATATCCAAAGTGCACAGGGCAATTGATGGCCCCTGAAGCACACATCTGAACTCAGTCTGAGTCATGGTGGGGATTTAGTGTTTCAGGAATTCTATCAGTGATAATAGATCATGAGGAAATCTGCAGGGGGCTGGAGTCTTGCAAATCAACCCTGACAGGAGAGAGCCCTTGAACTCTTTCACTGCTGTAAAGCTCCACTTCAGTATGTCTCCTCGGAGTGAAGGATGGGCTCTGGTTTGAGAAGACAGACTATCTTATGGACCTCTATCTCTTAATTTATAAACAGAAAATTCCACTGAGATGACAGTTCTCTCTACAGTTCTACAGTTCTCTACAGTTCTCTCTAGCTGGAAAGTTGTACAGCTGCAGAAAACTGATGGGGCAGTGATAATCAAAACTCACAAGACCAGGCATGGTGCTGTGCACTTTTAATCCCTGTCCTTGGGAAGCAGAGGCAGGTGTATCTCTATGAGTTCAAAGCCAGCCTGGTCTACATAGTGAGTTTCAGAGTTCCAGGACATCCAGAGCTATGTCTCAAAAAA
>NW_022196900.1:14078349-14127681 GCF_008632895.1 Mastomys coucha
AAAAAAAAAAAAAAAAAAACCAAAAAACCCACAAAAACAAAAAACAAAAATCAAAACAAACAAACAAAATCTCATGGGCTGGGCTACACATTCTGCTATAATCAAATACGGGATAGAATCATAGTACCTGTGATGTCATTTAATGTAGACAAAAGCATGAGCAACCTCGTTGGCCAAGTAAGGAAGATGACTTTTTCGGGTATTACATACTTTTCACATTGTTGTGATAAAAATACCCTGACAAAAGCAAGTTAGGGAAAGGGAGACTTACTTTGGCTCATAGATCCTGGTAACAGTCCATTATGGTGGAAGAGTTGTGGCAGCGGGGTTTGAAGAGCTGGTCACGTTGTGTCCATATCAGGAAGCACATAATGATGAGTCTTAGTATTCATCTCACTTTTTCCTTTAAAAAAAGATTTATTGATTTTTATGTATGAGTGCTTTTACTACACATATGTATGTGTAGTATATGCATGCCATGCCTTCAGAGGCCAGAAGTCGGCACAGAAATCCCTTGAACTGGAATTACAGATTATTGTGACCTATCATGAGGGTTCTAGGAACCAAATCTAGGTCTTCCACAAAAGCATTAAGAGCTCCGAACTTCTGAGCCACTTTTTTTTTCTAGCCCCATTTTCTCTCTCTCTCTCTCTCTTTTTTTTTTTATACAGACCCATTATAGGGAATGGTGCCACCCACAATGGGCAGGTTTTCCTACTTCAGTGAATGTAATTTTGATAATCCCCCACAGGAATGGCCAGAGGCCCACCTCCCAGGTGACTCTAAATCTCTTCAATTTGATAATTGGGATTAACCATCACACTAAGGTCATTGAATTTTTTTTTGAGACAGGGTTTCTTTGTATATCCCTGGCTGTCCTGGAACTCACTCGGTAGACCAGGTTGGCCTCGAACTCATAAATCTGCCTGCCTCTGCCTCCCAAGTGCTGGGATTAAAGGCATGTGCCACCACTGCCTGGCAAGGTCATTGAATTATTAACCATAAGATGCAAAGTAGAGATTCAAATACTGATCATTCTATATACCATTAATTCTCAACTATAGTTAATTTTGATACTCACTTCCAATAGATATTTGGCATTAGCTATTTGATACTGGATATCTGGAGATATTTTGGGTTGTCATCTCTATGGGATTGCCACTGTCAGCTACTGAGTAGAATAAAGACTTTGTAATGTGGTTTGGTTATGAAAAGTCCTTGTTGGGCTCACACATTTGAATGCTGGGTCCCAGCTGGCAATAGCAGAGGAGGAAGTCATAGAATCTATAGGAGGTGGGACTTCACTGAACAAATTGATTTTGAGTAGCACTGAGTTTGTGGAAGAACGAATCTATTTAACCACACAGGCACCTGCCTCCTTCCTGTTTTCCTGGCAAATGGCAGAGCAAACATCTACAAGCTTTAAAGTATTGCTAATTGTTTTTATGTTTGCACCAGGACCCATGCCAACCGTTATAGCCTGGTTGTCACCTGGTAGTGGAATGACCTCAGAGATAATTTCTTGTTCCATTTGATTTTTAACATCATTTCAGAGACAGGTGTGGTGGTACACACCTGTGATCTAAGTACTTGGGAAGCTGAAGCATGAGGATCCTGAGTTTTAAGGATGAATTACATAACAAGATTGAGGCCGGCCCAGGCTGTATAGTAATACCCTCTCTCAAAACAATAGCAACAAAGTCAGTTCAGAAGGCACTCTACATTCCTGTGTGAGAATTAATCATTCCCTCTGTGTTGGGGAGGATCCAGGAAAAGCAAGGCATGAGATGTGAATCATACTGGATGAAGTACAAGGCTGTACAAATGCTGAACTTCTTAAATACCGAGGCAGGTATAGTATTCAGGAGTGTCACATTTGCTGGCGTTGAAGTAGCCACTCCACCATTAGTAGCTGTGGGACCTTGGGACCCATCAGCTTCTGATTCTTCTCTAGTAATTTGAGATTATTTGTATAAGAAATTGTAAAGTACCATATGCAAATTAACCCCTTGTTATATATTTGTAACAATGCCACGTAACCATTGTATTTCCTTGGCTCTCAGTGACCCATTTTTCTCTTTAAAGATTGAAACTACTGGGGAGAAGTGATCTGTAAGTCACAGATTTAGTGACAAACAGAAACTCTTGGCCTGGTACCCCAAAAAGAGATTTATTAAAGGCTAGTAGAAAAGTCATAAAATGTCTGCCGAGAGCGCTAAAGGTTATGCCTCCAGGAATAAGACTTAAGTACACTGCAGAGATGCCTGGTGGAGACTGTACATACGGGCAAAGTCACCCAGCTCCATGTGCATGGACACAGGGTCTGGTGGTCATCCCTAATGTTCCTGCCCTGGTACCTCTAGGAATGTGTACCCCACGAGCATCACTGCCAGAATAGGCTTCATGGAACCCCTTTTTGACGTCATTAACTTCCAAAAACATCCTAATAGCTGTTTAATGGAGTCTGATTGATGGAGTCCTGTGTTGGGAGCAGACGGCTCTCTCTCTGGCTCTGCTTACCGAGGGCCGCAACCCCACCCTGCCGGTCACTGAGCACCACCTCAGCAAGGGACCGCCACTCTGGGCACTTGGTGGCTGGTGGAGGGTAGGATGACCTATACCCGGCCAGAATTTCCATACTCTGGGTAGCGCAGGTATAGGTGTCTGCCTGCACACTCTGCCCTGCCAGGGTCGTCTGGGTCCCAGTCGGTGGGGGCAGAGAAAACCGGACAGCTGCAGGGGGTCCCTTGGCCTCCTGAAAAGCCAGGGATGTAGTTCTCAGCCTCTGTACACCGCAGGCGACCGCTGGGTGTCCCAGAAAGGCTGGGAACAAGGGGAGAAGGGGGTGGAGAAAAGGCAGCAGTGAGGCTGTTCTGTGCTAGCACGGGACAGGAGAGTCGCTGGTCCTGGGTCTCGCTGCAGATGCTGGGGCTGTACAACGCTTTAGTTAAAAAGGAGACAATGCATAATCGTAAGATATTTTACTAAGAAAAGAAAAAAAGAGGCTGGCCGTGACCACGTGGAGAGAGAGAGAGAAAGAAGAGAAGAGAAGAAGAAAGAGAGGGCAAGAGAGGAAGAGAGCAGGAGTGCAAGAGAGAGAGGAGGGGACAAACCGCTCCTTATATTGTGAGGCAGGGCTCTCTGTCTGAGGGCTGTGGTCAGATGACTGGGGGTAGGGTCCAGCTAGAATGCTGGGAGCTTAGGGCATTGTCTACATGACAGAACACGCATCTCCTGGGGTGGGGCGGCTGTAGGGGGTTGGGAATGAAACCGGAGCCAGGGACCCAGAAGGCATGGCAGAACTCCTTCTGTCCCTTGAAGGCAGAAATTATCACCTACTGGGTCACTGGGGTTCCAGACCTGTTCCTTAACTGGGTCCAGGTTGCTGAATAGACCATTGCCCCACAGTCCTGTGCCTGGGTCTTATCAAAAAAGGGAAGCTGGACCAACCTTTTATCATGGCTTAGATGAGGCTGAGAGACAGAGAATTCTCTGAGCTGGATTAAGTGTGCAAATTAAAATATCTGGTGGGGTTATTTTGTTGTTGGTTTTTTTGTTTTTTTTTGTTTTTTTTTGTGGTAAATTTTGTCTGGAGGAGTTTGGTTTCTTATTTATTTATTTATTGTTAGTTATGCATTTTGTTGTTGATACAGGGTCTCACTCTGTAGTCCAAGCTGGCTTGGAACTCACTATGTAGCACAGCCTGGCATTAAGCTCAGAGCAATACTCTTACCTCAGCCACCTGAGTGCCGAAGTTACAGGTTTGAGACTCCATGCATGATTCTGGTTTGTTTGGCTGTTTGGTTCTTTGTTTGTTTGGTTGGTTTCGTTTGGTTTAGTTTTTGTTGTTGTTGTTTGTTTTGTTTGTTTGTTTATTTGTTTTTTGTGTTGGTTTAGTTTTGGTATAGGCTCTCACTGTTTAACTTAAGCTGGCCTTAAACCCATCTTCTGCCTACCTCAGCATCTCTAGTGTTAAGATCATAGGTGTGCACCACCATGTTCAGCCTTGGATGTCTAGATTTTTAAAGAATACAATTATCCCAATGTTTTCAGGAAGAAGTAAAGAAGCAAAAAGTATAATCAGGAGCACTACTGTTTACTAATTATTTAAGCAAGAAACCCCACTGCCATCTGGTCTTCACGTACCTCCAATATCACCCTTCTCTGGTATATCTTTCCCAGGACTGTTCCCTCCTCCCTGGTTTCGGCCTTTATCCTTTCTCACCTCAGCTGCTGACAGGGTCTCCCAGCATTCCTTGGTTCTTCCTTCTCTAGAACATGAGCACCTTAGGAGCATGAATGTGATTTCAGGGCTCACTGAGTTACTCCCGTCAGGCTAGTGGCTACAATTTGGAGCGATAACAGAACAGGGAGCGGCTTGCTATGCTCCAACTCCCCTTGTAGAGGTCAGAGGACACCCTCATCTTCTATTTCCTTTGAGGCAGGGTCTCTCTGTTGTTTTTCTGCCATGGATGCTGGTCTAGCTGGCCCATAAAGTTCCGGGGATTCTCCTGTCTTGGTCTTCTATCTCCCCATAGCTGTGTTGGGATTCCAGACACATATAGTACACATCCACCTTTTACATGAGGCCAGGAGATTTGAACTTGGGCCCTTACACCTGCCAAGCAAGCACTTCTACCCACTAAGTCATACCCTTAGCCCTCAATATTGTCTTTTAAAACCTGAAGTTTATGAAGTTCATAAATTTTAACAGCTATCATCAAACTGCAACTCTCTTCATAGTCAACCCCTGATTTTGTCAGAGAAGAGGGAAAATAATTATTTGAACGGATGTGAGAATTAGTTATCTGATAGCCAAGAATGAAGTACATGATCAGGTTAAATGAACCTGTTCATTTTAGTTCATACCATTAAGTTTTTGCTATTCAAAAATAAAGATGGTACATTTTGTTGATAAAAGTGGATCCTTGCCGGGCGGTGGTGGCGCACGCCTTTAATCCCAGCACTTGGGAGGCAGAGGCAGGCAGATTTCTGAGTTCAAGGCCAGCCTGGTCTACAAAGTGAGTTCCAGGACAGCCAGGACTACACAGAGAAACCCTGTCTCAAAACAAAACAAAACAAAACAAAAAAAACAAAAGACAAACAAACAAAAAAAAAAGTGGATCCTTGAGGATTTGAATAGGGAGGTTGTATATTTTTGTACGTTTAAATCGCAAAAAAGAATAACTACTTTTAAAATAGAATATAGATGATAAGACAGACAAATCTGTTATATAATTTTAAGGGATCTAGTAAATTTTAATACTAAAACATTTGTTATTTGCAAAAGAACGGGAGGAGGAAGAGGAAAAGCAACCTAGCAACATGAAACATGACACAAATAGATTTTTTTTTTTCTAAAACTGCTGCAAGAATCTCTTGATGCCAGATAGCTTGGAGGGCAAGGGCAGAGTGTTCACACTCTGGGAGAGGAATCACAAGGCCAGGAGACTAGCCTTGAAGAGCAACTCACTGATTAGGGAGCTACGCAGGCTGCAAAAAGCAAGGCAGGTGCAAAAAGGACTGGTGTGGGAGGTGAGGTACGTGTAAGCTGATGGGCCATAAGCATCACAGGTGGCCCCAGGATGGGCTTGCAGCTGGTCTTTAACTATGCGACAGGGCATGGCATGGCCATCTACTAGGGACAAAGTACAGGAAGAGACACGGGCAGGTGCTGGGGGACAGTAGCACAAGTCCCTCCAGTCCTGAGCTGGCAGTGACTTGGTGGTACCCTGACATGCATGGCATTTGTTCCTCTCCAACTTTTGTCAGCTTCTTGAGGGACAGCCTCCCCCTCCCCCCAGGCTCTATGCCTGTTGCAGCTAGACATGTACTGAATACTTCCTTACTTGACTGATGGCTGGTGGGAAAAGACAAAAGCATGCAGAAACACTGAGGGGTCATGGAACTGGCAGATGCTGTGTGACTCCAGGCAATTCTTGTCCCTTTCTGATTCTAGATTCAATATCCACAACTTCGGGGCGAAACTGGACTTCAGTAAGGTGTCTTAAGGATATAAAACTGGACTTCAGTAAGGTGTCTTAAGGATATCACATGATTCATGCAAAAATTATTCTCAGATAATAGGATCTTGTGGGGGGGGGAGTAAGGAAACTAATATTTATGGTTTGAAAGAACCAAAATTCTTCATCTTCTCTTGACTCCTTTCTTTTGTTTGTTTGGTTTTTTGTATTTCGAGACAAGGTTTCTCTGTATAGCCCTGGCTGTCCTGAAACTCACTCTGTAGACCAGGCTGGCCTCAAATTCAGAAATCCACCTGCCTCTGCCTCCCAAATGCTGGGATTAAAGGCGTGCGCCATCATTGCTGTTTTTTTTTTTTCTCTTGACTCCTTTCAAGGAGGATCTGGAGGTCGCATGCTTGTTTTTCTGGGGAAACTTTATACTACTTGGATTAATTCGGAGTATCTTTATAGTGGGTTTTGGCCCTCAGAGGAGAATGTACTGTACCACAATAATGTCAAGGTTAATATTTCACAAGTAGGGTCAAAGTCATCTGAAATGGGTGAATGTCATGTTTTACTGGACTGTGTGGTCTTCAAAGAAAAACAGTTCTTGTTCAAACATTTGCCTTTACCAGTGGTTTTTCAACCTTCCTAATGCTGCGACCCTTTCATACAGTTCCTTTTGAATTGTGGTGAGCGTCAACCATAACATTACTTTGTTGCTACTTCATACCTGTAGTTTTGCTACTGTTGTGAATTATAATGCAAATATCTGATGTGCACGCTATCTGCTATGCAACCCCTTCGAGGGTCTCGACTCACAGGTTGAGAACCACTGCTTTAGCTACAACTGGCAGACAGAAAGCTAACTAACACATAGAGCTCACCTTTTCAGTTCACATGAGGGAAATGCTGTTCTACTTCTAGGGTTGGGAGGCGCCTCACAGGAAGAGTCCAGTATGATGGTAAGATGTGAATACCATCGGTTGAACCAGAAGTTGAGAGTAAAGAGTCATAACCGCATCCGTATGGGCTAAAGTTCTACACTTTCGTGCCACCGTAGCAGGACAGACAGCCTGGGCCCTGAGTGCCTTCCCAGACCAGATTACCTCTAGTCCCTTTCTCTGAAATTCCTTCCATGTAGGCTCCAGACATGCATGTGCACACACATATACATGTGTGTCTCCATATGTGTACTTACACACACACACACACACACACACACACACACACACACTGAGCTGCTACTATCACCTCCATGCATTAACATCTAGCTTCCAACCCAAAACCTGAGTATGGACTCCCCTCAGGACACAGGATAATCCAACTCCTTCCCTAGTCCTGTGTGTGCTGGCACAGGAAAAGAGGGCTGGGGGCTGCCCCTACCAGGAGGGCTCCCAAAACGATACAGAGACAGTTCTAAAGGCATATATGACAGTGACTTGCCCTCAAAGACATCTAGGTTCCAGGGCTCCTTATGACTTTCACAAAGACCACCCATACCTGAAGAGGACACATTCCCAGGAATTTCTAGATTGCAGTTCTTGAGGAGCAGCATAGAAGAGGGGATAGGTTGTAAGCATCGGGCAAAGGGAGCAAAAAGCAGCTTCCTGGTATTTAGATTGCTCCCTTCTGTCAGAGGCCTTAGGTCTCCTCTCTCCTGCCTCGCTGCTGCCCGCTGTTCCTGACGCTAGTCAAGATTCAGCCACGGGAGACACGTGTGTCTGGAAGGCCAAACAGTGACCGGCAGTAACCCTGCTGCACATGATGGTGGCCAGCTGCCAACTGGCGGCCTCAGAAGCCTCTTAGCACAGCAGCTCTCCAGCAAGCACTGCTCCTACGCTGTCCCGAGAGGATGACGGGAGTGCAGGACCTTTACACGCAACCGGCCTCTAATGCCCACTCAAAAGACAAGCCAAGTCCAAACAAAACTTCCTAAAAGACTCCAGGTCTTAAGCCAGATGGTACATCTAAACTAGAGGAGACACACAAAGCTTATTCACCTCCCAGCCAAAGCGTCCAAACAATAGCTCAGGAAGGCTGTTTAGCATGCATGATATCATTTTGTCTGCTACCAAGCCCACGGGAGGGTTCTGCCGACTCACACCCTGGACACACTGCTCAGCATCTCTATCTCCAGTTATCTCCTTCTAAAGTGAACAAAAGTAGTAGACCCATGTCACTTTCTAGCTGTGTGTCGTTGGACAATCTATTTAATTGCCTTCAATTTTTTTTTTTTTTTAATATTCATCAAGTAAGGTTAAACATAGACCAACCTCATGGGACCGGTAGAAAAATTAAGTGAATTAATTCACGTCAAAGCACTTAGAGCAATGTCTGGCTTCCAGAAAGCAAAGAAGATGCCAGAAATGATAACTACTTCCATTGTTTTTAGTAATCTTACAATTGTTAAGAGGATTAATACAACAACACCTGCCATGTAAACATGGCCTATTGATCACAGTGTTCTCATGCTGGGTTCAGTCTTTCACAGGAAGGACCTCGCAGATAATATTAAGTATGCATGAGTTACTGCCTAGCACATAGATAGCCACTATCATTCTTTTTCCCTCTCTTCCCCTTTCTACAGAACAGAAACAACTCAAAGGCTCAGTGGCTCGCTCAAGGCCATAGTGTTACAAGGTAAAGAGCGCTTCCATTTGAATCCTGGTGTTCTAGAGAACAGATTGCCCCGATACCGCAACCTTGCATTCTCTCTCAGCCTCCTCCTGCCTGACCCTGGGCATCTGGACCACAACAAACTGGCTTCCCTTCAAAGACTTTTCCAGGGACGCATCTGCTGCTCAGTTGCCATATCCCTGGGTCACTGGCCTGCAGCTGTTTTCATTCTGTGCTGTGAAGGACTGAGCTTGCCTCCTCTTTCTTGGCCTTTTCCCTTCAGGATCCAAAAAAAAAAGTAAGCTCCAGTAGAGATGGATACAAGGGGATAAGTTGGGAGAATCCACCCCCAGGAACAAACTAACCTTACATACACGAGTGCCTTCTTCAAGAGCAATGAGTTTAGATGCTGCTTGCTCTTAGCTGGCCCCAGCTCCAGCCATATCTTGACACCTGAATATCACTGTGCTGAGATTTTATGATGGAGTTTCTCCAGAATAGATCTCCAAATCCTTTCTAAGAGGGGAAGATCCAGTCTATAGCTACAGCAGCCAGTTGAGGGGAGCACATGTCGAGCCCACATGGTAGCTGTCAAAGATGGAAGGCAGGTAGTTTGAGCTGTGTGAAGTGACTTCCCTCTAGGCCACAGTTTCCTCCTCTGTAATGGTGAAAATATCAAGACTCATCTATCAGGGTTCTTCTGAGGAACCAGTGAGAGAACTGGTGTCTTAGTACGGGACCTACACCCAGGCACGAAAGCAGGAGAAGGACCGGTAGGCTTCAGCTCACTGACCAGCTGAAATCCCAGAGCTGAGAGCAGCCACACGGCATGCAGTCATGTGAGAACTCAGGGACTAGAATAAGACAATGTGACACTTGGGTTGTCATTGAAGAATAGAAGCATTTCCCTGGTGCAGGTGACTCCAACTCAGAGGACGTTTTTACAAAGTTCTTAGAACTCTCACTTACTACAGAAGACAGAGAAGCTGCCTGACAGCCCTGTAAGAGAGGTGTGGGAAGGTGTGAGCAGGGAGGTGACAAGGAAGAAATGAAGATGTGAGTCTTTTATGTCCAATGTTCATAGTGAAAGCTCATTCTTGTCACGGCTGAGAAGACCCCCGAGCAGTGACAGGCGAGTACCACCACAGGAGACAATAGGTACGTGTTCAGAACACATACAAACTGTCAGCTAAATGTGGGCATTATTAAAAGTCACTTAAACTTAGCTAGATTATATTAAAGTCTACCACTTCCTAATTATTTTTAAATTATTTTTACTTTATATGTATGAGTGTGTGCATGTACGTGTTTCGTGTGTGCGTGTGCGTGTGCGTGTGCGTGTGTGTGTGTGTGTGTGTGTGTGTGTGTGTGTGTGTGTGTGCAGTTGTCCACAGAGACCAGAAGAAACCAGGGGATACCCCTTTAACCACTGATCTATCGCTCCAGCCACCAGCGTTAGTCTTAAATTGTTTCTGTCTATTTGCTACCACATGTGCTTTTGAAGCTCCTTACACCTGTTCTATCAGCATGGCAGACGTATAGCCCTAGGGTGTGCTGCTGCGTTACAAGTCCACACTCAGTGGTGTCGCATCTTAACTCGAAATCATCCATAGAGTAATTCTACCCTGGAATGGGAAGGCCTACGGTTCCTCATCTCCCCCCTTGCTCTAGAGAGCTCTTATTAAATATTTACCAGAACAGCACTGACAAAGGGCCTCCCCACTCTAACAATGCCTCCAAAGGGCTAGGTTCTATGAAACATCAGGTTGTGCTGCTGAACACTTAGGCTCTATGCCCCGCATTGCTCAAATTTCTCTACACAACTTTGTAGTGAGACTGCTTTGGAGCGTCTCATGAGGGCTCATGTCCCAAACAGTGCTGAAAGTGTGTATGTCTACAGTGACTCAGGCAGGGCTGGCATTGTATGAAGCGTGTTGCTGGAGGAAAATAATACAGGAAGAAACTAAAAACAGAATAAAAACTTTAGGGTGTCCACAAAAAGATTCTGTTCAACTAGTAGTTGCTCCAAATGCATTGCAGTCAAGGCACTGGACAAAGGGAGAAGAAAGAACACACACACACAGTTTTATCTGGGACATTTGGAGCATGGGGCAGAGCTGCAAGCTCTCCCCCTCATGCTGAGACCAGCACTGAGCTGGCAACTTAAACTATGACTTCCCCAGGACTCCCAAGCCCCTTTCCTTTATTTTTCACAACTCTTGTCACCTTATAACATGATAACAGATATGGAGGTACAGGGAGGTGAGTGGGATTGTGGTGTGTGATGTTAAAGAATCATCATCAATGTATCACAACCCCACAAAGAAATCATTAAAAATGCTAAAAATAAAAGAATTCTCAATGGGAAAAATATAAAAACACCTTCTTTAAGAGCTTCCATTTATTAATAGGTGTTGAAACAGGGATTATATGATATATACTTACTTAATTTTAGCTTCCTCTATCCCATTCCAAGCACCACCATTTCTTCTTTGGTTCTTAAGATGTATTTGTGTGAAATGAAGGTCTTGCAGCTTCAGGCAAGAAAATGACCAAGTATAGGCTCACAGCAACCATTTTCAAGAGTTATAGGACAGGATGAATCAATCAAGCGTAGTTTGTTTGAGTGTCTCACTCAGTCTCGCAACTCTAATCTTTTTGGTTTAAGAAAGAGACATGATCAAAGCTCATTAAGAAAAAGTCTGTTGATGAAAGGAAGGTGATTCTATAGAATGCACCTTCAGAAGCAAAATGGGTCCAAACTATGTCCAACTGTAGGAGAAGGGTGGAGCATCATCCTCACAGATCTCTAAAGTAGCCCTGAGGAAATACACTATATATAGTGTGTCACACAGTATTCCTTTTTGTCCATACATCTTTACTTGCAAATGTCCGTTGCAGTGATTCATTGACAGTCTTGTTTGAGGCCGCTAGCTTTTGCTCTTCTGTCAATACTGGATCCCCATTCGGGCTCCTCTCAGATACACTGTTGTAGCCCTGTGTGAAGGAGATCCTGCAGTTTTGGATCAGCAGGGTCAACCCTTCATGTGCTCCAACATTTCAGAGATGGGGTAGATGTTGGGGTGGACCAACTCAAAGCCCTGGATCTGGGCCCGGGTGGTAGCTGATTTGGTCAGCCCACCAGCTCTCCTGAACCCACATCACCAAGGTGAGCTCTCCAGCACTGTCCCAGCTAGTTCACCCAGTGCTGTATCTGTCAAGGGCAAGGCCAGCTTGCCTGCTTTCATGCCTTTGGGACCATCTCACCTACCCCCACACCACCAGGGCCAGGTCTGCTGTGCTGCCCAGGCAAGGTGTCAGGTCCCATTCTCCTGAGTGCTACAGCTGGCAAAGGACAGGACTAGCTCTCATGCCCTTGGGGCCGGCTCAGCCACTCTCCTTCCACTAGGGCCAGCTATTCTGCACTACCCAGGGTGGTACAGGAACCACTCTCCCAGGCGCTATAGCCTATAAGAGGTGGGGTCAGCTCTGCATAGCCCTCGGACATCAACATGGTCCCAGGGAGCAACCCAGGCCAGAGACATCTGCGTGGCCTTTGGTGGTAATATGAGCCATGATCATCGACACAGACCCCTGCTGACAATGGCCATAGATATAGACAAGGCCCTTGTGGCAGCACGGGCTGGGACTTCACTATGGCCTCAGGCAGCAGGGCAGGCCACTCATATCAGATTATTCCACTTCACCCTTGACTCTACAGTTCTTCCTTTCTTCCATGGGCTCAAATGCATCCACTTCTCTTTCGCTCCCATCTCTCTATCACATACTTGCACACTGTAGTGGCTCCTGTTGCAGGAGGGTCATGCGGGGGTGGGGGGGTGGGGGGTGGGGGTGGGGAGCAGGCCTCTGGTTGTCTTCTACCTGCCCACACCCTAGCAGGCAGGGGTCTCTCTTGAGAAGTTTTAAATTTACTCTCCTCCTCCTTCCCTCTTTCTTCTTCCTCCTGTTTTGTCTTCTTCAATTTCCTTTTCAGACATGGTTTCATATAACACAGCTCGGCCACAAGCCCAGTGTATAGTTAAAGATGACCTCAACTCTTTATCTTTCTGCTTTTACTGCCCATGTTCTGGGAGTACATATCTGTACTGCCACACCCAGCGCTATACTTTTTTTTCTTTAGTTTCTTAGTTTTGAGCTCAAGCCCCAATATAAAATGTCAACAGTACTCTTTCTCTTCTGAACATTGGGATTCCAACAGAAATTAAAGAAAACTATCAATGAAGGCAGCCTTCAAAAATCTAAAAGATCTGTGTTCCCCTTCCTACTCCCCCATTCTTCACCACCTGAGGCAGTCGGGAAACCTGATCCTGGCGTCATGAGAGCAAGTGAGCTGGCCCTGCCCCTTGCCAGCTGCAGCACTTGGGAAAGTGGGCCCCACATCTTGCCTGGGCAGCACAGGTGAGCTGGTCCGTGGGCATGAGTGCAGGAGAGCTGGCCCCGTGACTAGTCTGCCAGGAGGTGGCGTGGGTACAGGGTGATGACCTCCCTGCCTCACCTCTCACCACCTGTGATAGTTGGGAGAGCTGTCGCTGAGGTCATGAGAGTGGGAGAGCTGTCCCCACCCCTCACTGGTGAAGAGCAGGCCCTGAACCTCATCTGGGCAGACAGAGTGGAGCTGGCCCTGAAGGTGAAAACATGCGCCAGCTAAGGGTGCGAGAGCAGGAGAGCTGGCCCAGCCCCTCACCGGCTGCACACTTGGGAGAGTGGGCCCTGCACCTTGACTGGGAAGCACAATGTAGCTGCATCTGGAGTCCCAGTTGCAGGTGAGCCAGTCTGAGAGCATGAGAACAGGAAAGCTGATACTGTCTCCTACTAATGGCAACATTGTGTGAGGTCATGGAATCATGGGAAAAGAGGAGCCAGCCTGGAGCAAGAGTGGGGTCAAGACATGCCCAAACCCCAGAAATCTTGTCCAGAGATCAGCAGGAATAGTACCGCTCACCCCTGCTCCAGGCCTGCATGTAGCCCCACACACCCCCACCTTTGCCCTCCATCCCCAGAGGTCACATAACCCAGTAGCCAGGTTAAACTTCCTCCTTATAATGTCATGTCTGGCAGTCCCTAGAATTCCTTCCTTGCTTGTCTTTCAGGATCCATCGGGTGGGCAGTGGGCAAGCAAGCGGAACCAGCATGGTAACATTGTGTGGTCTAACTGGAGCAGTGCTGGAAACCTTGCCCTCATGGTTCAAATAAGAGAGAGCCGATGGGCTGATCAGCTCAGCGATCACCCAGACCCAGATCCAGGGCTTTGAGTTGGCCACACCAAAATTTCTATCATCTGTGAACAGTCGGAGCAAGTGAAAGGGGCAGTCTTACTAATCCAAAGCTACAGGGTCTCCATGACACAGGGCAACAACTGGATAACTGGGAGGAGTCCCAGTGAGGACCCAATATTGATGGTGTCACAGAAGCCAGAGCCCTCAAACCAGACAAATGACTCATTGCAATGAATATTTGCAAGGGAAAATGTGTGGACAGAGGGGTACACTGTGTGGCACACTGCGACATACTTCATTCCACAATAAGATGTTTTCTGTGCTTTGTTTTGTTTAGTGTGTGTGTGTGTGTGTGTTTTTTGGGGGGTGTGGCAGGGTGGAGGATAGATATAAGGAGAGGAGAGATAAGTGGAACTGGGAAACTCACAAAGAATCAATAGAAAATTAAAAAGACAAGACAAAACAAGTAAACAAACGAAAAAACCTTAGTGATCTTAGAGAGTGCTTGGCCTTTGAGAGTATTAGAACCTATCACCAGGCCCACTTGAGGCTGACATGAGAAGGATGATTCGATGTTAAGACTTCACACAGTGATTCATTCCAGCACTAATGAGCTGTCATCCATTCTGCACCAAATAAGTGTTTTCTCAGTAAAATGAAAGTGACCTATCTATGTCTTGCCTGCCTACAAACTACCAGCAGGAAAAGAGCAAATTAAAGAAATCTTCACTGTCATCCAAGAGGTAAAATGCAATGACTGTCAGTGGTAAGGGGACTGTGACCCCTTCTCAGTGTTCTCTTTGCCTTATTTGGCCACCCAAGAATGACATTCTGAGTCTCCACCTATGGAGTCAGTCTGTGTCTCAAGTACAAGATGGAGGCATCCTTGGTAGCCTTTATGTTCATTCCCTTGATCTAGTGAGCATAAGAACTGAACCAAAATCAGGAATCCTAGCCTCAAAACCAATGAGCTCTGATGACCCCAGCACCAGAGATCTGGATGACTTATAACTTATAATGCAGGTTCTGGCACTAAGAAAATTAGATGAAAATCCCAGAAAGACAGAATTGCCACTTCTGTTCCTGGTCTATTGACTAGAATCAGTTGCCAGGCTCTGCCTACTTACAAGGTCCTAGAAATCATAGCTTTCCATACCACCAGGAAGTAAAGGAAAAATTAATGTGTATTGATTCATTTAAATCTACTATAGAAAGGCAAATGGTATGTGCTGTTACCATGTGGTTAGCTTTTTCCTTGAAGGCTTCTATAGATATGACAAGTTAAGAATCTGTCAGGTGACGTATCAACTTTTATCAATCATAATTAGGAGGCCACACATCCTAATCCTTCCCAAACAATTCTATCAACTGGGCACCAAGTATACTTATCAGGAGACTCTAATCCACCTTGACCCTCACCCTCAGTGCCATCCATAGAGAGGTGGATCAGTTCACCAGTCTTACTTTACAACCAGGGCTCTTTATTCTGATCTATCTTGCCCTGTTGTCCTGCCTGGTTTTCTGGGCCCAACCTTATGCTTAATTATGCCTAATGCTTACTCTGAGAAGAAACCATAGACAAAAGGATCTGTGTCTTGTTCAGTGTTCACGGGTTCCCTTTAGTGAAATTCATCAACGGTTTAAGCAGTGGAATCAGGCAGGAGAACTGAAGTACCTTCCTGAAAACATAAGGACATACAGAGCTTGCTGTCTTGACTCATGCTTATCAGTAAAGCACTGGGGAAGAAGAGACAGATCTCTGGGACTCACTGGTCAGAAAGCCTCTCCTAATTGATGAACACCAAGCCAATGAAAGACAATATGTTAGTTACTTTTCTATTGGTATGATAAAACACCATGACCAAGGCAACTTATAGAAGAAAGGGTTGGTGGGGGATTACAGTTCCAGAGGGATAGTAATCCACGATGATCATTGTGAGGAGCATGGCAGCAGGTAGAGGGATGTGTTGAGGCAGCAGCAGAGAGCTCACATCCTGATCCACAAACAAAATAGAGTGCGCACTGGGGATGGTATGAGTCGTTTAAAACCTCAAGCCAGTATCTAGTGACGCATCTCCCCCTACAAGGCCACGCCCCCAATCCTTTCCAAATAGTTCTGTGAACTGGGTACCAAGTATTTAATACAGGAGCCTCTGGGTGCATTCACCATAGAACCTGCATCAAAAAACAAGGTAAGATATGGAGAGGAGGCTCAGCTCTTAAGAACACTGGCTATTCTTCCAGAGGACTTGGGTTCAATTCCCACCTGGTGGTTCACAACCATTTATAACTTCAGTTCTAGGGGATCTGATGCTGTCTTCTGGCCTCCACGATCGTGGGGCATGCATGTGACATAAATGTGTGCAAAACACATAAAATGTGGATGGCACCTAAAGAATGACTTCACCCTATCCCATGGGCAAGCACCAGTCCCTGACTCTACTAATGATACTCTGGATAACACCTAAAGAATGACTTCAACCCATCCCATGGGCAAGCACCAGTCCCTGACAGTATTAATGATACTCTGTGATGCTTGCAGACAGGAGCATGTTGTCCTCTGAGAGGCTCCACCCAGCAGCTGACTCAGACACACATAGACACCCACAGCCAAACAGTGGATAGAGCTTGGTGACTCTTATAGAAGAATAGGAGGAAGGATTGAGAGCCCTGAAGGGGACAGGAACTCCACAGTAAGACCAACAGAGTCCACTAACCTGGACCCTTGGGGCTCTCAGAGATTGAACTGCCAACCAAAGAACATATACAGGCTGGACCTAGGCCTGCCTGGGTCCTATGTAGCAGATGTGCAGCTTGACCTTCATGTGGGTCCTGAACAACTGGAACAGGGCTATTCCCAAAACTGTTGCTTGTAGGTGGGATATGTTCTTCTAGCTGGGCTGCCTTGTCTGTCCTCAGTGGGAGAGGAAGCACCTAGCCTTGCAGAGACTTGAAGTGCCAGGGTAGGGGGATACCTAGGGGGCAGAGGAGAAGGGAAGGGGGATGGGGGAAAGGATTGTAGCAGGGGGTCCCTGGGAGGGGGCAGTGAAGTAAAAAAATTAAATTAAATTTAAAAAATAGAATGACACTCAAGGTTGCCCTCTGGCCTCTACACCCACTTATCAACATGACCCCACCTCACCCCCAACCATGCAGAATTAAGAATTAGTGGTAGAGTCATCCTGGATCCTCAAGCTCCTTAACATCAAAAGAGCCAAGCATTCCACAGTGGCAGTAAATTACTGGCAAGAATACAATGATTGGATATATTGGAGAGAATTACAAAGATACTCACGGAAGCATTGTTTCAAACAGCAAAACACTGGGAATTACCTAAAGACACAGCAAAGTGGAATGTTTATAAATATGAATTGTCTACAGCTTGATGTCCTGATTTGGCCTCTCCAATGTATCAGGGGAGGGAGGGAGGCAGAAGGAGAGAGGGGAGGGATGGAGGAAGGGAGGGAGGGAGAGAGAGAGAAAGAGAGAGAGAGAGAGAGAGAGAGAGAGAGAGAGAGAGAGAGAGGAACCAAAATACTTCATTATAACAGCGTTCCTGTTATTATTCTCCCCAGCCTTGTAGGTTACAGAGTAGCCTGCTCTAATTTTGTTTGTACTCCAATTATATTTCCCACGTGGGTTTTATTGGCTCCTTCTGGGTAATTTCTTCAGGGCAGCTACGACCTAACTCACTCAGAGCTTTTGCTAGTGTATCCTTCCCAAGCCCTTCATTGTGATTACAGAAGTACTCTGTCCTCTTCACAATCAGAGATGTTTGCTTAGTCTCTTGTGAGTCCTCCTTTGATTAGCCCATTTCAATGTGATGTTCACATTCTTTGCCTATAGTATCTACCAGAATAAACAAGAAGGGAGGTGGGGTTGATATAGCCCAGGCTATTCTGGAGTTCACCATGTAGCTGAGGATGACTTTAGATTTCTGGTCTTTAGGCCTCCACCTCTCAAGTGCTACAGCTCCATACATGTATGACCATGCCCAGCTTAATCCAAACTTTTTTTTAAAGACATAGGGAAATACACAGAAACATCAAGTTCTAAAGCATTAGAAAATCCAATCAGGATGCTATAACATAGATGGATTTGGAAGACATTACACTGAATAAAATAAGCTATGAGGTACCATTTGCAGGCATATCCAAAGTTAGAGGCAGAAAGTGAGATGGTGTTTGCTGAAGAGTGGAGAGGTGATTGTTTACTGGGTATAAGGCTTCCATTTTTCAAGGTAAAGGAAATACTACAAGTGGATGATGGTTACACCTTGTGTGTGTACCTATTGCTGAGTTCCCTCCTCTGTTTTCTAAAACTTGGACTGTACAAGAAAGAGGGGAATAAGGCAGTGTGCTGTGTTTGCAGCAGATAAATTCTAAAACTCTGGAAGAGATTGTAGCAGTAAGTTCATTATGGCATCCAAAATCTTCGGATCATGTATAAATGTTTAATTCTTGTAAATGTTTGGTTTGCGATTTTTCGTAAAGTCATGGGTTGCTTTTACGATAAGGAAACAGCTAGTTTCATACTTTTAACATTATTATCTCACAAGATGACCGATTGAAGACTAGACAGTCACCCAGGAGGCGTCTCAGCAGAGTCAGGAATCTGGGCATCCCTCTGCCAGACAAGGTTTGTTTTCTTGACCAGGACTCTTCTCAGAAAGAGATGAACTCTGGTGAGCCTATTATTTTTGTGACTGGTTCAGCCATAGAACCCGTCAGTTTCGTTTCTCCACGTACCTTCTACTCCTCTGGGACCTCTGTGCCTCTAAGCAGCCTCTGAGCTGCCACATACCTCTTTCTCCATTTCATTTTAGGTTCTCTTGCCAAGGCTGCGGAGATTGGCTATGCTACTTAATTGAGCTGGGATGTGCTATTAAATCTCTCACCCATAAAAGGGAGATAATCCTTTGAGTGGAAGAAGAAATTATTCACTGGATTGCCACATGCCTCTCTCTGCCCGTCTCCCAAGAAGACTTATGTACTAAGCCAAGCTGTATTGTATAACTGTCTGTGAGTGGTGGGGACTCTGTCTTCGAAGCCACAGTGGCTGTGGTTCCCTTTTCTGCCCTACACCCCTGGGGAAAGGTGATCAGCAGAACAAAACCTTCAGTACAGAAAGAGACAGAGCCACCTCCAAGTCGCCCCTTTGATTTCCTGCCAAGTAGAACAGGGACAGCCCACAGTTTGAATTTAGGTGAAGGGACAAAAAGGGATTCTGAAGGCTTCACCTTGTTCATATCACAGGGATCTGTACTGTGGTTTTGACATAAGCCCGGCTTTCTCTTCATATTATGAGATCAGGACAAGCTCTTTCAAAATGCTGAATGTCACTAGCTCTCACAAAGGTATGGAAAAACCTCAATGAGGCTAAGGGTGAACCCCTTAGAGGACAGGAAAGAGGCTTCCAGGAGGAACTCTCTCTCCTCTTCGGCATGTCCTCTTCCCTCCTCTCCCTCTTTTCTTCCTTCTTCAGTTTGGCCCCAGAAGCCCCCCTTCTCTAGTCCCATAACCTTTACTGCACTGAACCTTAAGGCCTTGATTTACCAGACTCCGAGGGCCTGGGGAGATTGTGCTATATATTCCCCCTGCATTTACTTCCCAGTGCCAAGCACAGGACCTGGTTTACTGTGCTCATTTAGTATTTGACAGATTGAAAGAGTGAATGGATAAATAACTCTCACACTAAGTGTAACTCTCTACACTAACGGACTTTTTAAGCATGACCCTGCTGTAGTGGCTCCTGTCTCAGTTAATAAGCAACTCAAGCTTTCCAGTTACTCCATCCATAAAACGTACTTAGCCTCTTTCTCTAACAATTCAGATCCATCCAGGAACAAGTCCAGTGGCTCACTTTATACACAGCATTCAGCCTCATGGCTGCCATACCGGCCAAAGTCAGTATCTTCTAGAGTCTATTTTTAATACAAGAGATCATGTAAAAAGAAAAAAATTAGACCAGCTTCATTTGGTGTCCAAAACATGCCAATGGCTTCTCATTTTGCACAAAGACAAGCCAACATCATTACCAAGACCTTCACATCTCCTTCCATTCCTCCCCCTCGTTGCTCTGACTTCACCCCCACTTTCCCCAGACAAGCCTGCTTGGCTCCAGCTATGTCTGCCTCAACTTAATTGTCGATGCTTGCCAGATGTGCTCTCACCTCAGCCCTCTGGAGGGAATGTTCCCACCCCGTAGGTGCTCCAGCCCGTGGCTATCAGCCGGTCTTATCTCTGGGGCTTCGAATGGCAGACATTCTAGCCAGGAAATTTGGATGGCAAGTTGAATCTCCTTATGACGAACAGCCAATTCAAACCTTCCATCCTCGAGGTCATCGAAGGCCCGGAGGTTGGTAATGTAGCTCTGTAGTAGAGGCCTAAATAATATGTGTATAGCTCATCCACAGCCAGCTCTGAGAACAGGAGCAATACTCTCTCTTCCTAAGCGGATGCAGCTCAGTCAAATGGTCACGCAGTGGCTTTGGGGTACTGAGACAGAACCCTGACAGTGGCATTCAGGGCTCCTCCCTATTCAACTTCAATTCTAAATTAAATCTGGACACTGGGTGGAACACTGTTTCATTGTTTATCTGTATTTCTCCCAGAAACCTTCATGGTTTGTCAGGTATACTTCCAGATCGCTGCAAGAAGCCACAGCTCTAGGCTGCTTATGACATATCTCTTACCTCTAAAGAGTTAAGTATGGCCACCCAGACTTGGAGTCCCATTAGCCCAACTGAGTCTAGGATCCCAGTCTGTGACAGTGTCTCCCACTCTGGTCTCAGGCCATGAAGGACATCCATCACTCAACATTTTGACAATGCTGACAAGACATCTTTCCTAAGTGAATTCCAGGGTCCATGCCACCAAAATGCCCCTATCTGGATCTTGCCAAAGAATACGGTCTACTGTTATAACTCACAATAAATCTATGTAACATATACACCTTCCTCAGTCCTTTAGCAAAGAAGTACTAGTTCACCCCGTTTGTTTTTAGGGGCTATCATCATTTGAAAGGGCCAGGGCCAGCTCCAGGTGCCCTTACCAGGGTACTCATCACCAGCTCATGAAATAGAACTCCCATATCCTAATGCCTTCCATAGTCCACCTGCCCTGCATGCAGTATTCCCTAGAGTCATCCCATGCATGTTCTCTGGCTCACCAGACAGCTCCCGCATCCTTTTTAATATACATACTGTTTCCAAAGAAACAAGAAGTATTTTTCAGGCATGCTCTCTTGCGGCTTAGCCCTGGTTATTGAGCGGAGGATAATAAAAGTAATAAAAAATAAAATGCTGTCAGTATTCAGGCAAGGGCAGATTGGTCTCCCTGTTCTCAGAGGATCACAGGACTCATTTTCTACACTCTGGGATTCAAATAAACCTGGAAATGGAAGCTTTTTAGACCTATACCCATAAATATCTCAGTTCCAAATGTTGTTCTTGTCCTGTAGGCTCTGATGGCGTGAACCTGGTAAGGCTCTGGGTTCCATCTTGCTGCTCTACCCTCTTCAATGCTGAATCTATCTTTGGCTCTCAGGTCTGGGGTTTCGGTAGTTGGGTTCTCCTTGGAGCCGCCTTTCAGCCCTGTGGATTTGTACAACCTGCCTTGATTACTTGCTGGCAAATAGTCTATCATTTACTTTCTTCATGATAACAGAGCCACCTAACTACACGGTTGTTACAGTGGAAAACACACACCATCACCCCTTGCCATGTATGTGTCTTAGCAGCTCATGGCCTAGGGTTTCAACTTCCAGCTACACCTCATCTGAGTTCCCCACCTGTGAGTTTTAGCAATTGTGATGGCCAGCACCACGATACCTACTATGGAGCAATAAGCAAGTATAGTTGTTCTAATGGCCAGCCTGAGAATCAGCTCTTTAGGGTTGCTCCTGATTCCAGCCCTCTAAGCCTCCGCTCCCCAGAAAAACATGTAACAGGAGCTCCCGGGGAGGAACAGGTAGGAAAGAAAGGTGACGAGGTTAACGAGTTAATCACCACTTCGAACAAATGACTCTTGATCCTATCAGGGCCTTTGGAGGAGGCGTCTTCTTGTGTTTTCTGTTGCTGAGATAAAACACTAACCAAAACCAACTGTGAGGGAAAAAAAGGGTTACAATCCATCATCAAAGAAAGTAAAGGCAGAAACTGAAGCAGAGATCGGACTCCTTGGCAGGCTTGCTTCCCTTGCTTGCTTAGCCCGCTTCCTTGCACAACCCAGGACCACCTGTCCAGGCGTGGCACCACCCACAGGGGGCTGAACCCTCCTTTGTCTACCATTAACCAAGAAAATGCCATCCACAGACATGCCCAGAGATGAATCCTAGTCCTCAGTTGAAGTTCCCTCTATCCATGTAACTCTGGTCTGTGTCAAATTGCCACACAAAAACTGACCAGCACAGGAGACATTTAGACTGCCTCTTCAGAATTATCTGGACAAGAGTTATGTCAGGGGGCATTTATAGATCAACACCCATTCCTCATTCTACAGGGTTGCCCTATAAAGTACTAAGCACTTCACAACCCCAGATGCACAGGGCGAATGCCAGGATGACTTCTATGGGGATGGGGAGGGGTGAGGGAAGAAAGCAAGAGAGGGTCAATGCATCTGAGATTAAATGCTGCCCGGTTACATCTATGTAAAGCTGTGGCCATCAAAGGTGGCCCGAGACTGCAAACTGTCTCACATAAAGGGCTAGATGGTAAGTATTTTAAGCTTTGCATGCTGTGGATGAGCTCTGATTACCATATCTTCTTGTTATTCAAAGGTCCTTTATTCTTGATGTGTGGTCTTACAAAACTTAAGGCAGAATAGGCAGTGCACTCTTCTTTGCAAAGGTAGATGCAAGACACATACCATTAGAGATGCACCACACTCACACACACCTGCCATTTTATCATTAATATGTCTATCCTTTCTTGGCATTAACATCTCTGCTTGCTTTCATTTTCCTCTTTAGAGTGTACCACGTTCTGAAGTGTTATGAATTTTACATTTTTTCATTTAGTTTTCTGCCTAGATGCTTTAGTAGAATGTCATCTACATTCAGGATAGATGTTGAACCTGGTCAGTTTACTATAGCATTCTACCTTGTAGAATGGACATGCACAGGACCCATGGTAAGCTCTCGGTTTGTTTGCTAAACAAATTGCAAGCAACACAGTTCGCATGCTTATGTTTAGCATTTCACAAATGGCAGGAACCTGACACACATATTAACCTCCATTCTGTTTAACCTTCATGATCACCTTTCCAGGTGGGGAAAGCAAATGCTACCATGCTTATTTCGTAAACAATGAGGACAATCTGAGTAATGAGGACGGCATCAGAACAGAAAAGAATCAGGGACTCTGGATTCTGTTGGCCTGTCTCTGGCTCCTGGCTCCAACACTTTCATCTTGCATAAACTCTCTACAATCAGTACCTTATTGATAACATGGAGATTAACACTTGGTCTTACAAGGCTATGTGATAATTAAAAGCTTTCCTGGGGAAAGGAGTTGAAGTAGACAGCACAGAGGTTGTAAACCCACAGCTGCTTGGGCAGAATGGTGGGCTTGTGAGAAGTGGTTGGGCAGGGTACTGACCTCCCTGTCTGCTATCCCATCAGAAAGCAGTAGAAATGAGGATCTGTGTGAGTTCTGGTCCCAGCCACAGCGAGAAGGACTGTCTGGGAGCCGTCTCTCCACTGCCCTCAGGCTGAATTCTACTTGAATTGCTTTTACATTCAAATATACTCAAAGGCATATTTTTAGGCATGTGTTCACCTTGGTTGTAAGACAAGCTGGCTAAATGATGTCGTTTAGGTTGAGACCTTGTCTAAGTCTACCTGGACCTTGTAGACATTCTGAGTAATCTATGCTTGGCTTAGTGATACAAGCACCCAGGTCTAGGTGTGGTCATTGATACCACACTGATTTAATAATCCTGAGCCTCGTTTTATTTATTTGAATGAAACTGGAGTTCTTTTGGTAATTGTGATGGTAAATAGTTGATAAGATCAAACATTACCTAGGAGGAAAACTGGGCATGTATGAAGAAGGTTGCAGCTTGGGTTAACTGGAGTGGCAGGTCCCACCATGTGTGCACAGTGTCATTCCATGGCTGAGTCCAAAGACTGATAAATAAGGTGAAAGCAAGTAGGTCACACGCTAGTGTCCTCTGCTTTCTACTTCTTGACTCCAGAGGCCTCATCTCCAGCTGTCACCACTGATGCCATGCTTCCTCAACCCTGGTGGACTGTACCCTCAAACCTTGAGCCAAAAGAGACCCCTCCTTAAATGAGTTTTGTCCAAACAATGAGAAAAGTATTTACATTAACTTCTTAATGCCACACTCCAAAGTGTAACACTTATTTTTTTCCTTATTTAAATACTTCCATTTCAGTCCCTTTTCTGGATTCTGCTTTTCAGGCATGTGGATAAAATGAAAATCAGTGTGTTCGTTGTCAGGGAAACAGCCGCACAGACAGTGGAAACCTCAGTAATGCAGAGACGTCTGTCTCTAATCCTTGCTGCTGCTGCCCCTGATGCCAACCACTTCTTACTCCTAGTAGTCATCCTTGTGGTGGTCTCCTGATAGTCCTTAGATCCATACTGTCTGTCCTTAATTCTAAATAAGGCCAGACAAACTTTGGATCCATCACTGTGGCAAAAAATGATGCTGCCCATCATGCAAGGCTGTTTTAAGGAACGATGTGGCTCCCGTCTGGCTCACTGGGAATCAGCACTCCGTTGGCTTCCAACTACTCTGTTCTATGCAGAACATCACGCTGGGGGAAAGAACAAGCAACCCATACACATATGACCCTTAGAAGAACATCAGACCACTGGGCCACCACCCCGGCTCTGCTCCTGTTTGATAGCCACCAGCAGCTCACTGGGGTGAGAATGAGAATCCCAGATTCCCATTCAACTCACTCCAGTCTTTAAAGGACCCCAGCTCGAGCCACCATCTGACTACCTGCCTGTGTCTGGTGAACCACAAGCAAGAACCTTATCCCCACTGAGAACACATGGGCCCAAGCAAACAACGAGAAACCATAAAGTGCCTACTTTTAAGGCTTGCAGGGCTTAAGGAGGGTTTGCACTATACAGCATGGGCCATCGTTTCCTGATACAGCTGAAGCAACGTGGCTTGGCTGTGTGTAGTCTTGCTTCCCAGGCTGCTGGTGTGGCTGGTAGAGATTACTGCCCAGATACTGTTCCTGAAAGGTGAGAAAGAATACCACTCCTCTCAGCATCACACCAGGACAAGGTTGCTTTGTCACAATAAAAGAGTACTGAGGTTTTCATCATTGCTAAAGCCATGGCTAAGGTACCCACACTCCTGTAAGCAAGTCGCATTGTGAACCTGTAAGCAACCCCAATGAAACTCACTGGGACACATACATGCATACATACATACATACATACATACATACACATATCACACACACACACACACACACACACACACACACACACACACACGCACACCGTACACACACACAAACATGGAAGGAGAAGCAGAGCTTATTGGGGAGAGCAAAATGGCTATCATAAGTGAGTAGAGAACCAGAGAGTAAGGAGGGTGAATATCATCTAAATGCATGAAAATAACATAATGAAGCCTGCTAGAAGCCATTTAAAGATGTGTTTGGGTATCCAATACCACAAGTTTTCCAGCCACTTCCCTTAAATGCAAGCCTACCACCAAAAGAGCTAGTCGAGGACAGAGTCTGGAGTTCTGTCAGTATGATGCATCAGTGATGGTCACAATAGGAAATTCGTGCTTTCCAGTTAGAATAATTTGGAGACCAAATAAAGGAGGTTATTTTTATAAGGAGTGGGTGAAGGAGACTGATGAAAGTGAGGTAGTATCAGCCTTAGGAAGAGAATCCTCTACCCTTGGGCCTGTAAAGAACACAGAAAGCAGCAGGTGAAAGACCCTCCTAGAGAGTCATACAGAGAGGGTAGTAACTTCAGAAGGAGCTGTGTTGTTCATCCTTAGAGATGGACGAAACTCTAGATAAGGCTGCAGAGAATGAGCCAGATAAACAGAGATCCAGATTTCTCTCATACCCACTCCTCCAAGACCCATCTGGAGCTTTTTATTTGCCAAAATCAGAAGGTAGTAAGCACAGACACTATGGAGGTGTTGTACTCCTCTGTACAGTGAGTGTCCAGGGGCAAAGGTCAGGGCTGTGATGAGGAAATGGGACATGCTGGTGCACACTCAGAGCAGCGTTGCTGCTTATTCACAGGTCAACAGCCCACCTCTTCCTCTCCAGAAGAGAATTTTAGCTCAGTATTGCCAATTTTAGCTCAGTATTGCCAGTGATCTTCCCTCCCAATGAGGTGCAGCTCAATAGCTTTCAAATACCACAATTCTTGAAATAGGATTCTCAGTCCTTTGATGTTTTACTTACACAAATTTGTCTACTTCCTTTCCAGAAGTAGGTAAACTTGAATCATTTTTTTTCCTCCAGAAACTGTTGTCAAAAAAATCCCTTAAACACCAATGGGAGGCTACTCATGAAGCTAATTACAGTCAGTAGAGTAGGTTTAGGGTAGACTGAAAACCTTCCAACTGCAATTCTGTTCTGCATGCAAAAAACAAATTTGCCATCACCCTGAGTTAGTTTTTATAATTAAAGTAAAATGCAAATGTCGATGCTCATCTGATTGAAGAGAATTAGATCAGATAATGGATAACTCTCTATGGGGCATGAGGCAAGTGGAAGATAATGGTATTGTTCTATTTTCTTCCTCATCTTTAAATGATTTGCTCAACAATACAGTAAGGGCTCAGATGTGAACTCCAGGATTCTGAGTTCCAAGCCTAACACAACTGCTGTTACATCACATTGTCTTTAATACTGTATATAACAACACTATGTAATATATAATACTATATAAAAACAAAATTAATAATAAAAGAAAAGCATGCAAATTTTGTGTACTTAGAGGCACAGGTGCCATCTCTGGTGCTTGGGGCCACACAAGAATTCACTTAAATCATATTGCTTCTCCAGGTGCACACAATCATACTTCCAAGGTGTAGGCATGGTACCCTATTTCCTGTCAGCTTCCATCTTTCTTCATCGGGTCACCATGGAGTCCACAGTTCAGGAGAATATGTTTGTTAGCATTCTGTCAAAACCCCAACCCCACAGTTACCTGGCAACAGCCAGGTATGCTCCTCCCCACAGTTACCTGGCAACAGCCAGGTATGCTCCTCCCCACAGTTACCTGGCAACAGCTAGGTATGCTCCTCCCCACAGTTACCTGGCAACAGCCAGGTATACTCCTCCCCACAGTTGCCTGGCAACAGCCAGGTAGGCCTCACCCAGTATAAGAGGGGCTGCTTGCAGCCTCCTCCCTCTCTTACTCTTGTCTTGCTCTCTTGGGCTCTCCTCTTCTTGTTCCCTGTCCCCTTGCCCTTCCCCCATCCCTTCCCCATTCCTTTCCCTCTCTCTCCATGTGTTCATGGCCATGACCATGGCTGGCCTCTACTTCTCTATTCTCTTCCCCTCACTTTACCTTCCTCTACCTCCACTACCCTCTTAACTCCCCTCCCCATGCCCTGAATAAACTCTATTCTATACTATACTATCTGTGTCGCTGGTCCCTCAGGGAGAAGGGATGCCTTGGCATTGGCCTGCTGAGATACCCCCTTCCTGAATACCTCACCACACCCCCATAGAACATACTCTTTCTCTATATATCTTTTTATAAACACATGAATGTTGGCTATTACTGACAGAACCTACAAGCTTTTAATAAAGAATCCCATAAGAATCAAGCATATATTAAAGAAGTGATATTGGACATTATCTTTGTGGTTGTAAGTAAGCCAAGCATAAGAAAGGGTGTAATTATAAAATAACCAATAACAGTGTAATTCTTGACAAATAATGTTAACTTTCCAGAAAGTTAAGTCTTCCTGACTCCTTTTCAAAAACATTCTGATTCACTCATAACTTTCAAAGTCTTTCATTTGGCTTAAAACCGCTAAAAGTCCTAGAACAGAGGCCCAGGAGAGAGAATGGGATCAAGGAGAAGTCAAGCACACCTGGAATTCTTGTGACCTTAATAAACCACAGAGCATGGAGATAAGAGAATAACAAAGAAACTTCTAGAGCCTGGGAAATCCCACCCAGCATAACACTAGAGTATGCAACCACAGGATTCCAAGCCATGGTCTTAACCTATTCTTACCCCCATCTTTCCAAAATTCCTCCTTACATTTTCTGCATGCTCTTTCCATTGAAATGGAAAAAATAAAATAAAATAATTGGGTTTAGAGAAATGTCTGTTGCTTACTACTTTATTGTTGTATGGGTCAGATTTTTGTTGTTGTTGTTTTTTGTTTTCGTTTGTTTTTTGGTTGCTATGACAAATACTGGAGAGAAATACTTTAAGTGAGAAAAAGACTTATCTTACAGTTTTCAGATTACTAGTCTATTATGGTGCAGAAGGCATGGCAAAAGAGAAAAATTCACTGTATTAGTTACTGTTCTTTGGCTGGGTAAAAATGCCATCACCAAGGCAACTCATACAAGAGAGTGTTTAATTGGGTCTATGGCTCGATAGGGTTGGAGTCCATGACGGCAGAGCAAAGGCATACCAGCAGGAACAGCTGAGAACTCGCATCTCTAATCTAAAAGCAGGAGGCAGAGAACACAGACGGAATGGCAAGAGTCTTCTGAAACCTCAAAGCCCACCCCCAGTGACACATCCCCTTCAACAAGGTCACAAGGCCTAATTCCCTAATCCTTCCCAAACAATTCCATCAACTGGACAACAAATATTCAAATACGTGAACCTATGGGGGCCATTCTCATTCAAACCACCATACTCACCTTAAGGGGAGTGAGTCGAAAAGTTCAGGGAGTGGGGGGTTGTGGGGAGGTAAACAGGGAGACAGTGGACAGCCAGACTATACAATCTAACAGGTTCCCAGCCCCACCCATCAAAGGATAGAAATGTCCTCACAAGCCCCTCAATGTGTGCTTAACTAATCTTCTAGGCATCTGTTCATCCAATCAAGCTGACACTAAAATTAACCATCACATATAGAAATTCTTTCTTTCCTGGATCTACTTCCATAACCATGGATGCTTTCCTGATGTTGTAGTGAATGCCATTATGAAGCTACTGGAGTTGGTTCAGTGTCTTCTCCAACTCAGAGATGCCATTTCACTTTGAGACCTTCAGAGGAACGGGGAAATATAAGCCCCAGCTTCTTTAGATGAACTCCAGACCGACAAGATGACATATTATTGTCTCCCTTTAAGACAGGTAGCCTTTTGTATCTACACATGACAATCTCGTTTTTGAGTTTCCTGAGGGACCGAGTCAGTGAAGAGACATCACGGCACAAACACCATTACCTCTACCTGGGAACTCTAATTCTTCAGAGGCTCGGCTGCTCCGTTTTATCTTTGTCCAACTGAGATATCCTCCTAGAAATGGGGCATCCTATTTCCGATCTCAGAAGTTTTAGTGACATATTCATTTATTTTAAAGTAATTTATTGAACCATTATGCTTCAGTGTAATGGGGAAGATGAAGTATTAAGTACAACACAAGATGATAATTGTTATCAATTGTAAGGACATAAATAAGGGAAACTCTACAAATAGAATGCCAACTCTAAAGAGGTAGGAAAAGCTTCCTAGACTTCCTAGAGCAAGAATATTTTTAAGCAGAATATTTTGAAGGCTTAGAGTTACGTGTGTAAATGTGTTCATGCGGGTGTTTGTGTTGAAAGAGGGAGGGAAGGAAGAGTGGTTTGGAAAGCAACAAGGCACGTGTTTAGTCAAACACAAGAAAGCACATGATTTTAAGGAACTGGAAAGGTTGAGTGCCAAACCTGATATGGCCCTGGTAGGGACAGAGTGACATGGTTCCTGCCCTTAGGACAGGGCCCCTGTGATCTTGATGGCTACTGTGGTTGTAAATCTTGTTTGTGTAATAATGTATATTTCTGGACCCACTAGCAGTGAAGGACTCTTTCTTTTCTTCTGAGGGATGTCTCCATGATAATCAGATAGCACAAGTCCAGGAGACAAAGGTATGGCTAGATCTCAGCAAGATGTTAAACACTGGGACCTCCAGGACAGCCCATAAGGCTATGGGAAAGAGTTCTAAACACTTGAGTTTGAAAATGTATAATTTCTCAACTATGCAAAATATAAGGCTGCAATATGAATTATATGAGGGGCTTCACCAATCTAAAGGAACACTATGAACCAGCTTGTCAGAAAGATACAAAGACAGGCAGATACAAATGCAGACAGATTCTTGAGTTCAAGGTCAGCCTGGGACACAGCAAGTCCAGGCTCGGGTGTGGTGGAAATGGTCACTTTAGGGCAGGGTCCCACCCAACTATCTTATTGTTTGTGCTTAACAAAGGCAGACAGATCCTTTGCAGTGTTAACAAAAAAAAAAAAAAAAAGTATGTATTCTGTCTTCTAAGAATTTAAAGGGCTGCGCTTGCAGATGCTGATTCATAAGATAATGAGAAAGAAAACCTGAAGTAAATGACTGGATTGATGTGTAAAATAAAAGACTGGACCTGTGTTTTGCAGGAGATAGCTATCCAGAGAATGTTTTAGGATAGAAAGAGAGAGGTGCTTGGAGAACTCTCTCTCTCTCTCTCTTGCTCTCTCTCTCTCTCTCTCTCTCTCTCTCTCTCTCTCACACACACACACACACACACACACACACACACAGAGAGAGAGAGACACACACACACACAAGAGAGAGAGAGAGAGAGCAGGACATGGACAGAGAGATCTCTTAGAATTATGAGCAAGCAGAATACAGACAGAAATCTCCAGAGAGAAAGCAGACACAGAGAGAAGAAAACTAGGAGAGCTGTGTCAAGTGGAACACAGGTCATCAGCTTGGATCCACAATTTCACTTTTCTCTGCTCTCAGACACCCCTTCTCTCAGAAGCCCTCTGCACGCCGAGGCTGGTCCTTGGCAGTGAGTAAGGCTAGAGTGTAACAAGTAAGAGAAAATACACTTGGTGAGATGAGCGGAGAAGAATGGGCAGTCTCTGATTTCTCCTCCTTGGATGGTTTTGTATTTGTGTTGATTACACAAAGACATGAAAACAAGCACTTACTACATTTTTCTCATGTGCCTATTGATGGTAGATCATGAAAGGCCCTGTAAACTAGGTTAAAGAATTTTGACTTAGACCTAAAAGCAGTAAGTTAATGTTGAAGCATGTTCAAGGCCAAGCTAGTGCCCAAGGAAGACTGATACTATTCTTAGGACCCTTTTGTGCTTTGTCCTAGAAAGCTGAACACTCAGATAGGATCAAGTAGCTGAGGGGAGTGCAGAGAACACTGCACTAGCTTCATGTTACGCTATTACTAAGAAAATACCTAGATAAGATGAAGAGCGAAAATAACGGGACTCCTCATTCATCCCCCCATATGCTTTAAACCATCTTCAGATTGCTTATGACGTATAACACCATGTCAAATGTCATACAAATAATTACTGTGATGTATTGTTATATAGTGTTGTACGGGGAAAAAAGTGTGTATGTGTTCAGGGCAGATGTAATTTGTTTCAGAATGCTTTACATCCACAGCAGATGGAATCCAAATATTTGGGACCTGCTGACAGACCCATGTTCCTATGAAGGCCATTTACCACTTGAAGGACTTCTTTTGTCATGTATTATGTGGTACAAGTCTTTCAGCCTCATGTGTCTATTAGGCTTTAGGAAGACATTTTCATCAAACAGAGAAATTTGGGCCTGGAGAGATGACTAAGAGTTTAAAGGGCATGTACTGGTCTTGCAGAGGACCAGAGATGGATTTCTAGCACACATGGCTCACAGCTGCCTATAATTCCAGCTCCAAGGCTTCTGATCCCCCCTTCTGTTGACAACTGCACTCACGTGCACATAGACACACATATAGGTTTATATATTTTTAATTTAAAGCACAGAAGTTTTGCTTTTGGAAGATACCTTTCCTAGCACATTTTCTAAGTCACCTCCACTGTGACATTAGAGAGTGTGTCCTTTGTCCCTGCACTGAGTCCAGTCAGCTTGAAAGGCTGGAGAATCTTAGAATGTATAATGTATAACTTTTACCTAAAAGCAGGCATGGAAAACCTCTGCCACAAACCAAAAAAAAAAAAAAAAAGGTGGAGTAGCCAGTTCCAGGAACTTTGCTAATCCAGAGCCTCAGGGCTCTGGTTCCCAGTACCTGCCCCTCCTGAATGATCCACTATGAGGGGGGAACTAAGAATGAAGGTCTAGTGGTTTATGAGACTCTCCACCCTGTTGACCAGTAGATGAAGATTGCATTCCTAGAATGAATGTGTTCCCCTCCCTAACTGAATACCTTGGGTTGGGTCCCTCTGAAAGTTTCCACTGTTTATGTTGTTTCCTTGGTAACCCTCTCCCCGCCCCCAGCTTGTGGGTTAAATACCCCACACTTCTTGTGTTCGGCGTCGAACTCTGGCCAGCAAGGTCATGAGATCGACCAGGTACCGGTATCCCCAATAAACCTCATGTGATTGCAGCAAGTTCGGTCTCTCGTGAGTCATTGGGTGGTCGCGTCATCCCGAGACTTGAGTAAGGATCTCCCCAGTTCTGGGGGTCTTTCAAGCTCACTGCTACTCTCTTTTTCTTCTATCTTCTCTACACACTCTTTCTTTTTCCTCTGGCTGTTAAGATGCTCTCTTTGCTGGAGATTTTAAGGAATTTGTATTGATTTATGCCCTGGCTTACTTTTCTTCATATACCTGAATATTCTTGGAATTTTGGATTTATTAAACTTCTTTAAACTTCAAAATTCTTCAGAAATTATTTTTTTCAAGTATTTTTCCCCTTGTTTTTCATGGTCTCAACATATTGAAATACCAGGCACACCTGGACACTCCTTTTCTTTGGGGTACTTCAACTATACATGTATAAAATATATGTATATTATATATTATACATGTACTCACATGGTTCATTTATCATGTATTTTGTACTCCAACTCTTTTCTCTCTGAGCTTTATTTTAGACATTTGTAGCTTTAGGCTCATTTGTTCCGTGCTTGCACATGTCCCATATGCTACTCATCCATATTCTGGGTAATACATCCCTGCTTCTTGGTTGAACGGCAGACATTGTGACCTTTTCATTGCTCAAGAATGAATATGTTTGTGGCCATATGCATATGCTTAGGCTTTGCTCTGGGATGTCCTTGAACGGTTTGGAAGCAGTGTGACACTTTTGTCTTTTGCTTAGAAAGATGCTGAACTGGGTGAGTTCAGGGTTCACTTGGGGCATACTGTTTTCCCATAATTGAGGCAACACCATTCCCAGTACTCTATCTGAAGCCACAAGTTATGGGACTTTCTACTCTGGTGGAGAGAAACAACAGCTACTAGAATCAGATAGTCTCCATCCAGATCTTGGGTCTGTTAATGGCTAGGCACATCATTTTTTAAAATTAATTAATTTATTTATTTGTTTGCATCCCAAACGCTGCACCCCCACCTGGCCCCTCCGTCACCGAGTTCCTTCCCCCTCCTGCCTCTCCTTCTCGTATCAATTAATATTTCTGTGCCAGGCTGGAGAGATGGCTCAGCGGTTAAGAGTTCCGACTGCTCTTCCTAAAGGTCGTGAGTTCAAATCCCAGCAACCACATGGTGGCTCACAACCACCTGTAATGAGATCTGACACCCTCTTCTGGAGTGTCTGAAGACAGCTACAGTGTACTTACATATAATAAATAAATAAAAAAAAAATATTTCTGTGCCCTTGTTTCTTAGTCCATGTCAGACATGAAACTGCGCACAGATAAAAGCCCTAATGAAATAAAGCCGATCATAAGTGCCATTCATTTCTCTTCTGTATCAGTACCCCTCCCTCCCAAACCAAAACTGTTAGCCAGGCATAAGGTGGATGCCCATGACTCATCTCCAAGGCTCAGGAGGGAGGGTTGCAATATCAAGGTCAGCCTTAGCAATTCTGCGAGACCCTATCTCCAAAGAATTTTTAAGCTAGGATTATAACTCAGCAACACAGCATTTGCTTAGCATCTTCAAAACCTTGGGTTCAGTCTCTAGCACAGTTTTAAAAAGGAAAGAAAGACAAGAAAAGGAAGGAGGGAGGAGGGGTGTCTGCTTTTGAGAGTCACTCTTGGCCTATTGCTGAAATGGTCCTCCATGTTTACCTTTCTCCTGTCGTTATGTTCCTCGCTTCACTTATTCCTGCATAATGAGGTCCCTTATACCCTCACACTGTGTTAATAGCTTGGAAGAAATCAGAAGACAGTGTGAAAACTTACAGTAGCCTGTGTCCCACACCCTGACCAATCTAAGCTCCCTTCTGCTTGTCAAGGTCTCAGACAAATGAAACCAGGTGCTTGGGGCATTTTGGGGACACAGGGCTGGAAGCTGGGCTGCAGCACTGAGGCACCTGAATAGTTAACTGTATAGAGTCAACTGAGGGGACAGCAGATAAAGTAAGGTGGTGATGGCAGGAAACAGAATCCAGATGTGCTAATATATGCATGGAAGTGCAAGGTTGCAGAAAATAGAATGGAAGGCCGACGCCTCTAGGTATGGGGCAGACAGATCACTAGAAACACCAAAGCAAAGGAGCCCTGGCTAGGGAACTATTGAAGGAATATAGGAGCATCATGGGAAACTTTCAGATCATTACCTGGGTTCTTTCTGACTTTTCAGGATGAGAGGAGCCTTCGGATCTAGTGATGAATGAGCCATCTGTCAGGGCCTGGGTATGAAATAGAAGCTCACATGCTACATCATTATTCATGCTGCCCCAGTCCTCTTATTACCACATCCATATATTCCCCACATTTATAATCCAGCCCATGCCCTTTCTAACAGAAGGCTGGCAATTGCTTCTCCAGCAAACCTGTAACCATCCCGCCCAGTAGTGCCTTGAGAATGACCTTGAGGTGTGTCTGTATAACAGTCTGTAATGGAGGCATCTGGGAGACACTGATGCCTAACACTACAGGGCTCTCTCAACCCATCTCTGCACAGAGCTCACAAACTGAACCTCTCCTTTCATTTCCCTGAGCCCAGCTCCTCACCTGTAAATAAACGGAGCAAATCCAGGCCCTCCTCCACCTTTCCTGACTCCAGTCGGGTGCTACAAGGACAAGCTCGTTGAGGTGCTTGGTAGAGGTCGATGTGTAGAGAACTATGCCTACAGAGAGGGAATGCGGAGGCAGTAAATAAGCTTGCGACAGTTCTTTTACAAGGTCTCTGAGAGAAGAATGGCAGGACTAAGGTAAGATGGACACCCCCATAGCTAGTTTTCTATAAGTCAAAGTCAGCGTTGCAGACCCCCAGACAGCTCTGTTCTTCCTGAGCTCAGTAAACTTATGGGGCTTTTAAGTGATCACTATTTCTTATTAGTTTTAGTATCTCTGATGCATAATTGGCATACAGTGTGGAGGGGGCAGAGCAATGTCTAAAGAAGCTGAATGTTAAGCATCAGCTGAAGTCCTAACTGGCTGTGTCCTGTCAGAGGCTTGTCACCTGATCTCTCTAGCAGACTTTTGTTGATCTATGTGCTTCAAGGCCTTGGGCTAGATGAGCAAATGGGCTACTTTCAAATTCTCTTATGTGGTACTTTAAAGTTTCTTTAATGCACCTTGAATATTTGTTTTGTAAGTTACGCCAGAGAGTACTATTTTAGTTTTTGAAAAATGATTTAGTAAGTGTGTGTTTGAAAAGTGAAAAGATTGTTTCGCCTCCTGCTAGCTCCATTGCCTTGGCAAAGCAGTTCAGCTCCCTGGGCTCCCTCTCCTAGTAGTTCTACCCCAGAATGCCTGGGAACATGAAATATTTAAAAGACCCAGCAGAGTTAAGGACACATTCTGGACAACAAATAAGTGATACCTGGTAAAAACTAAGCCATACTTTGAATTCAGCATAAAAAATAATTCTTAAATAAACCAGGCATAGTGGCACATGCCTTTAATCCCAGCGCTCAAGAGGTGGGGTTAGTTAGGTTGATCTCCATGAGGTCAACATCAGCCTGGTCTACTTATTGAGTTCTAAGAAAACCAAGGTTATAATGAGAGTCCCTGGTTGAAAACTAAAATCTTAAATAGGTGGTTAAAGCTTTGAATCCAACTTCAGAGAACAAACTTTGAAATACAGTCCTTTACATTAATATCAAGAATTTGGGACTTGGGGATGGCAAAATGCCTAAGGAGATGAAGGCGTTTGCCTTGCAAATCTGACACCTTAGTTCAATTCCCAGAACCCACATACCATGTCACGCATCACACACACACACACACACACACACACACACACACACATACACACACATCATGCACACACAGTAATAGAATAAATTTAAGTCTTTTTTTAAAAAAAAAATCACTCAATGGGGCTCAACTTGTCTCTCTACCTTGCAATCACTTTTCTTTAGTCTTTCTCAAACCCCTACTGATGGGATTTCCATTTGTCTCTAATACTTAGATCACGTGTCAGCTTCTCCACTGCATCCTGTGTTCTCCTAGACAGACAGAAGCTTCCTAGAACTCACATACTTCCTTTTGCTTTTTTTATACCAAATATCTCTTATTGATTATTTGGGAATTTCACATTACGCATGCCAGTCACACAAATTCCCCATGTCTGAACGTCTAAACAGATACACAAAATATGGCTACCGCATAGTGGGATGTTGCACTTTCTAGAATTTACAACAGTAATTAACTACTATTGGGTGCTACAATGTAAATGAAACTCTAAAGCAGTATGCTAAATGGAATAAAGCCAACGTAGTAAGCTTCATATGCTATGATTCTACTTGTGCTAAACATCAAGGAGAAAGAAGCCTATTCCTGATGGCCTTTGATGGGCATCAGAGGAGAGATTATAAAGAAAACAAAACATTTTTCAGATGATGTGAATAATCTAAAATTGAGTTATCTTGATGATGGCACAGGTCTGAAAAATACCATCAACCTATACAATGAAAAATAGCTGGGGCTGGAGAGATGGCTCAGCAGTCAAGAGCACCGGCTGCTCTTCCAGAGGTCCTGAGTTCAATTCCCAGCAACCACATGGTGGCTCACAACCATCTGTAACGGGATCTGATGCCCTCTTCTGGTGTGTCTGAAGACAGCTACAGTGTACTCACAAATAAAATAAATCTAAGAAGAAGAAGAAGGAGGAGGAGGAGGAGGAGGAGGAGGAGGAGGAGGAGGAGGAGAAGGCGAAGGCGAAGGAGGAGGAGGAGGAGGAGGAGGAGGAGGAGAAGGAGAAGGAGAAGGAGAAGGAGAAGAAGAAGAAGAAGAAGAAGAAGAAGAAGAAGAAGAAGAAGAAGAAGATAGCTGACATTTTATACCCTGAAATCCATTTCTCCTAAAGAAGTTTGAAAAGATCTTATCCTGATTTTTTTTCTTTTCCATTAATTTATTTATTTATTCACTATACACCCCAAACGCTACCTTCTTCCTGGTGGACCCCTTGCACAGTTCCTCCCCCTATCCCCTTCTCCTCTGAGAGGGGGTAACCCCACCCCCACCCCCAGGTATTCCTCCTACAAACACCCTGACACATCAAGTCTCTGCAGGGCTAGGCTTATACTTTCCCACTGAGGCCAGACAAGGCAGTCCACTAACAAGAGTTAGTGGAGGGGATTCCACAGACAGGAAACAGCTTTAGGGACAGCCCTCACTCCAGTTGTTGTGGAACATACATGAAGACCAAGCTGCACCTCTGCTATATATGTGCTGGGAGATGGCGGGGGAAACCCTAGGTCCAGCCCACATATGCTTGTCAGTTGGTGATTCAATCTCTGGAAGCCCTCAAAGGTCCATGTTAGTTGATTCTTTTGGTCTCCCGGTGGAGTCCCTATCCCCTCCAGAGCCCTTCATCCTTCTCCCAATTGCTCCATAAGAATCTCTGAGTTCTGTCTGATATTTGGCTGTGAGTCTCTACATCTGTGTCAGTCTGCTGCATCACAGAGACTCCCAGAGGGCAGTTATGCTAGGTTTCTGTCTGCAAGCATAACAGAGTATCATTAATATTGTCAGGGATTGGTGCTTGCCAAGGGGTGGGTCTCAAGACAGTTGTTGGTTGGCCATTACTTCAGGCTCTGCATTTTTTGTAGACAGAAAAAAATGGGGGTCAAAAGTTTTGTGGGAATTTTGGTGTCCTTGTCCCTCCACTGAGGATCCTGCCTGGCTATATAGGAGGTGGCCACTTCAGGATCCATATCCCTACTGCTATGGCTCTCAGCTAAACTCACCCCCATAGACTTCTGGGAGCCTTTTCCATCCCAAGTCTCTGGCACATCCTTGCTTATCCCTGATTTTAGTGGGATTGCTTCAAGTTTCTCTCCAGTTAATTTAATGTTGGCTATTATTCCCTTGCTGTATATTACTTTTATTATGTTTAGATATGTACCTTGTATCCCTGATCTCTCCAAAACTTTAACATGAAGGGGTATTGGATCTTGTCAAGTGCTTTTTCAGCATCTAATGAGATGATCGTGTGATTTTTTTTTCTTTCAATTTGTTTATATGATGGATTACTTGATTGTGGTGAATGATGTTTTTGGTGTGTTCTTAGATGAGGTTTGTCAGTATTTTATTGAGTATTTTTGCATCAATGTTCATAAGAAAAATTGATCTGAAATTCTCTTGTTGAGTCTTTATGTGGTTTACATATCAGGGTGACTAGCCTCATAGAATGAGCTTGGCAGTGTTCCTTCTATTTCTATTTTGTGGAATAGTTTGAGGAGTATTGGCTTTAGCTCTTTTTTGAAGCTCTGGTAGAATTCTGCACTAACACTATCTGGCCATGGGATTTTTTTTGTTTGGCAGGGTTTTATTGACTGTTTCTATTTCTTTAGGAATTATAGGACTGTTTGGATAGTTTGCCTGATCTTGATTTAACTTGGGTAAGTGATAGCTGTCTAGAAAATTATCTATTTCATTTATGTTTTCCAATTTTGTGGATTATGGGCTTTTGAAGTAAGACCCAATTATATTTTAACTTCTTCAGTGTCTGTTGTTATGTCTCCCTTTTCTGATTTTGTGAATTTGCATACTGTCTCTTTGCCTTTTAGTTAATTTGGCTAAGCATTTTAAGTCTTGTTGATTTTCTCAAAGAACCTGCTCTTGATTTTCTTAATTCTTTGTATTGTTCTCTTTGTTTCTAATTTATTGACTTTATCCCTGAGTGTTGTACCAAGGGCGGGGGCCTGCTGCTGAGACCGATGGCTCTCTCTCTACCCGGTGTTGACCTGTGGCTGCACGGAGCATTAGTTAAAAAGGAGGCAATGTATAAATGAGATATTTTATTGTAGGAAAGAGAAAATAGGTCAGTCAAGTAGAGAGAAGGAAAGGAGAAGAAGGAGAGAGGGAGAGAAAGGAGAGGAAGAAAGCAAGAGAGGAACAAAGAGCAAGAGAAGAGAGAGCAAAAGAGGGAGAGCAGAGAGGAGACAAAGAGTGAGATAGAGAAGAAGAGTAAGAGAGCGAGAGAGTGAGGAGGGGGCAAACTGCTCCTTATATTGTATGGGGCGTGGCATGTCTGGCTGTGGTCAGATGACTGGGTGTAGGGTCCAGCTAGAATGCTGGGAGCTTGGAGCATTGTCTGCCTGATAGAGCACACATCTCCTGCAGGGGCAGCTGTGAGGAGTTGTGACTGAAACAGGAACCAAAGACTCAGGAGTTATGGCCAAGTGCCTTCCGCCCTCTGCAAGCAGAAATTGCCCACAGGGGTCCAGGGCTCAAAGTCAAATACTTGACTTAGCTTAAGTTACCTGAGTAGACCACTGCCCCACACCCGAGTTTGATTGTTTCATGCTTTTTACTCCTCTTAGGTGTGTTTGCTTCTTTTTATTCTAGAGCTTTCAGGTGTGCTGTTAAGTTGCTAATATGATATCTCTCCAATCTTTATGAAGGTGCTTAGTGCTATGAACTTTCTTCTTAGCACTGCTCTCACTGTGTCTCATAAGTTTGGGTATGCTGTGCCTTCATTTTCATTGAATTCTAGAAAGTCTTTAATTTCTTTCTTTCTTTCTTTCTTTCCTAACTCGGTGGTCATTGAGTATAGAGTTTTTCAGGTTCCATGAGATTGTAGGCTTTCTGTTGTTGTTGTTGTTGTTGAAGTCCAGCTTTAATCCATGGTAATCTGATAAAATTCAATCTTTTTGTATCTATTGGGGCTTGCTTTGTGACTGAGTATATGGTCTACTTTGGAGAAGGCTCCATGAGGTGCTGAGAAGTAGGTGTATTCTTCTGTGTTTGGGTCAAAGGTTCTGTAGATAGCTCTTAGATCCATTTGAGTCATAACCTCTATTAGTTTCATTATTTCTCCATTTAGTTTCTCTTTCAATGACCTGTCCATTGGTGAGAGTGGGGTGTTGAAATCTCCCATTATTAGTGTGTGTGGTTCAATGTGTTTAGTAATGTTTCTTTTAATGAATGTGGGCATCCTTGCATTTATGGCATAGATGTTCAGAATTGAGACACGATCTTGGTGGATTTTTTCCTTTAATGAGTATGAAGTGTCCTTTCTTCTCTCTCTCTCTCTCTCTCTCTCTCTCTCTCTCTCTCTCTCTCAAGATTTATTTATTATTATATCTAAGTACACTATAGCTGTCTTCAGACACACCAGAAGAGGGCGATAGATCTCATTATGGATGGTTGGCTGCCACCATGTGGATGCTGGGATTTGAAGTCAGGACCTTCAGAAGAACAGTCAATGCTCTTAACCGCTGAGCCATCTCTCCAGCCTCTCTGCATCTCTTTTGATTACTTTTAGTTGAAAATATTTTATTAGATATTAGAATAGCTACTCCAGATTGCTTCTTGGGTCCATTTTCTTAGAAAACCTTTTTCTAGCCCTTTACTCTGAGGCACTGTCTATCTCTGTTGATGAAATGTGTTTCTTGTATGCTGCAGAATGATGGATCCTACTTAAACATCCATTCTGTTAGCCTGTGTCTTTTTATTGGTACATTGAGTCTGTTGATATTGAGAAATATTAATGACTATTGTTCCTGTTATTTTGATGTTGGTGATGTTATGTGTTTTGTGTGAGTGCAAATGTGGTATGCATATGTGTGTGTGTGTGTGTGTGTGTGTGTGTGTGTGTGTGTGTGTGTGTGTGTATGAATCTCTTTTTTTGGTTTTGCTACGGGATGATTAATTTCTTGTGTTTTCTTAGGTGTAGTTACCCTCCTTGTGTTGGAGTTTTCCTTCTATAATCCTGTATAGGGATGGACTAGTAGAAAGATATTGTTTAAATTTGGGTTTGTCATGGAATAGCTTGGTTTCTCCATCTATGGTGATTGAAAATTTTTCTGTGTATAGTAGTCTGGGCTGACATTTGTGGCCTCTTAGGGTCTGCAAGACAATTGTCCAGGGCCTTCTGGATTTTAGAGTCTCTGTTGAGAAATCAGGTGTAATTCTGATCGATCTGCCTTTATATGTTACTTGACCTTTTTCCCTTGCATCATTTAACATTCTTTCTTTGCTCTGCATATTTAGTATTTTGATTATTATGTGGCAGGAGGATTTTCTTTCCTGACCCAAATATTTGGTGTTCTGTAAGCTTCTTGTACATTTGTAGCCATCTTTGTTTAGGTTAGGAAAGTTTTCTTCTGTGATTTTGTTAAAGATATTTTCTGAGCCTTTGACCTAGGAATCTTCTCTTTCTTTTATTCCTATTATTCTTAGGTTTGGTCTTTCCATGGTGTCCCAAATTTTCTGAATGTTTTGTGTTAGAAACATTTTATATTTGGCATTACTTTGACCAATGTATCAATTTCTTCTACTGTATCTTCTAGGCCTGAGACTCTCTCTGACATCTCTTGTATTCTCTTGGTGATTCTTACATCTGTAATTCCTGTTCCCTTTCCTAGGTTTTCCATATCCAGGATGTCCTCCATGTGTGTTCTCTTTGTTGCTTCTATTTCCATTTTCAGGCCTTCCTTGAATAGTTTTATTCATTTTATTTACCTATTTGACTGTATTTTCCTGTGTTTATTTACATTTATTTGTTTTCTCTTTAAAATCTTCTCCCTGTTGGATTGTATTTTTCTATATTTCTTTAAGGGATTTATTTATTTCTTCTTTGAAGGCCTCTATCATCTTTATAAGATGAGACTTAAGGTCATTGTCTGGTTCTTCAGGTATGTTGGGATATCCAGGGCTTACTGTAGTAGGAGATCTACTGGTTTTTTTATTGCACTGGTTTTTGTTGATTATGTTCTTGTGGTGGCCTTTAGCCATCTGGTTGTTTGTAGTGTTAGCTGGCCTGGTAGCTACTGATGTGTCAGGCCTCTGGAACTATAGTTAGAGCTGGTAGTTCCTGGATGTCTTGAATGGCAGCAGGCCTCTTGGGAGACAGGCAGAGCTGTGGCCTGAAAAGTAGAGTGCAGATCTGGGATTGCAGGTAGAGGTGTGGAATAAAAAATGGAGCACATGAAGGCTAGGGCAGACCTCACAGTTGCTGGGCTTGCTGGAGCCCAGCAGGCAGGGCACTGGGGCATGAGTATCTCATCTGGTTGTCCTGATGACAGCAGGCCTCCCAGGAGGCAGGCTGAGCTGTGGCCCATCACCCACATACTTCTTATAATAACAGTCATGATTTATAAAGGGTTAATCTTGACTGTCAATTTGATGGAATTCAGAATCATCAAAGTAGTATATTTCTGTGCATGTCTCTGAGGGGTTAGCTAGATGGGGCAAATTAAATGTGGGCAATATTATACTATGAGTTGGGGTCCACAGCTGAATAAAAAAAAAAAGAAAGAAAAAACAAACTGAGTATTAACAACCATTTCTCTCTGCTTTCTACTCCCTACTTTTCTACCATACCTTCCCCTGTATTCCCAAGAACGATCAACCAAAATAAAGCCTTCCTTAAGCTGCATTTTTGTCAGACATTTAGCCACAGGAACAAGACAAGCAGCTAGTACAATGTGTTCCCTCAAGTGTCATGCATGTCACCAATCTCTCTCTTCCTGTAGACCATGAATCCCTCAAGGACCAAAGTGTAGCACTGAGGCTAGCTCGGTATTTTTTCTGTTTGATAGATTAACAAAGACAACAAAGATATTCTTGCTCCCTCTAGCTGGTATTTCATAAATCTACTCATTTATGATAAGGACATGGTGAGGTGGGGCTCTGGTACACACTACAAGCCTACAGGCCTCCAGGCAAGCTTCAGGAAACTGGCTGGAGCTTTGTGGAAGTCAGTTCATGAAGAGGTAGCAAGGGATGGTTGCTCACTGTCCCGTGGCCAGAAAAAGTTCCCTAAAATAGCCAGACTCTACACTGTTTCAAAAACATCAGAAAAGTACCCAAACTCTTGGGAATCACATGCCACCTCTTACACCAAAGCCAATGAGCTAACCCAGGATCAGGGCACGCTAAACTACTGCCCCAAATAGGCACAAAGTTTCAATCATGTTTAGTGGCAAACCATGTTCCAGCCAATTTTTTAAAGAGAAAAATTATACCCCCTGTGCTAAACTGTGGACATCTGAGAAGCCAAACTGAACCACACACGTTTATATTCTGGGACCTTTTTTCCCCACTCTGTGAGGAGTTGAAAAGTTCAGAGAAAGCAGATTTATGGCTATCCCTAATTATCACGAGGAGCTGGGGAGAGTTGCTTTATCTTTCTGGGCATTCATTTCATCCGTTGAAGAATGAGAGCCTTATAAAGGGAGGCTTTCAGAGTCTCTTGAGAGTCTCAGCAAAGCCACAGGAAAGCAGCAACACCATGGTGTCATAAGCAGAATTGGCGTCTGCTGATATAACATGTTTTCAGAGTCAAGAAGGAAGAGCCTAGCTCCAAAAATATCCCTGCCATACTAGCCAAGGGCAAAATCCCACAAGTTAAGTATAGGGAGCTAAGGAGGGTATAGAGACTTTAGAATCAGCCACGCCTGGCCCCTGGCCTCAACATATTGCCGACTCTGTGTTTTCTCATGAGTACAGCTATCATGGACAGACTACTAGTTGCATCAGTGACCACCCGAGAGCAGCAGAGGTCTGACAGGGTGTGTTCTTCACACCCTCTGGGTGTAGGATTAGACAGCAGAGAGAGTTCAGTTGTCTGTGCTTCAACAAAGGACAGGGTGAGAAGTACAGGCTGTCTTCTAGAGTTCTCACGATAGATGGACTTACTAGCCTCATTCACTGTCCAGCCTCACTGAGAAGGGAAACCCTTCTACGTCCAACCAGAACTATAATTACATTAAATTACCTTCAAATAATGACCAGTTCACTGTAATATTATTTTAAGTGTGGCTCGAAGAGTTTTCTGAACCTGCCCTTTCCATATTCTCCTGCCAACACTGCCACTGAATGAGACTTAATGTCTATAAAAGTACTTTAAGAAGCGATTTGTATTGCTTATTTTCCTTTTGGTCAACAAATGACACAGAAATCCCCTTAAATACTATTTAGCACCAGAGACACTACTGCCTAATTTTAGAGTTGAAGAGGAGCCCATACAAACAAAATGGTTAACCTGCCCCCAAAGCATCCTAGGAAACATGCCAACGGGAAAGAAAAAAAGAGGATACATGCCACATCACTTTCATCCAAGTGGCTTTGGACAGGGTAAAATAAGAATTTTTTTCTACACTGTATATGACATTGCATCTCCAAGACTGAGAACTGACAGTAAGTAGAAGTCACAGGAATTCATACCCAGTCTAGCAGTGTCCCACTGTGCACACTGCCTTCCCACTGTGTGCACTGCCTTCCCACTGTGTGCATTGCCTTCCCACTGTGCGCATTGCCTTCCCCACTACCAGGTGGTCCAAAGCTTTTCAACTACACTCACTATGACTCTTAAAGAATCAGCATGCCCATTCTAATCTGTGCTTATTTATTCACTTATGTAATATACATGTGCTAGTTTAAAATGTTAAAACTCACAAGGAAACATTTAAACAGCAAGAAAATATCTTTTTGTTATTAATTCTAGAGCAATAAAATCCTGTAAACTAGGTGTTTAGATATATTCCGTTATTATTTTTAGTATATTATATTATCTCTGTTTAATGGGAAGAAAGGAAGTGATGTTAAAGGAGGGAAGGAGGTGAGTGAGATACATGTGACATGAAAGCAGAGGGAGAGGGGTGATATGAACAAAGAGCAGGAAGGAGAAACGTGAAGGCCAGTGAATAATGGATGAGGTAGAGCAAAGCACAGTGACGTCATCTATGAAAATGCCACAGTGAAAATGTACACTAACAAAAATATCAAAGACAAGAAAGGAAAATAAAGAAGATTACTTTGTTTGTGTCACAGCCACTTGAAGGTCTGTTCATGGACACACCTAGTGGTCACCATGGCGGAGAAGGAGCCTGCCTAGGGGTTTTAATGAAACCAAGTAAATGGCTCTCTTGGCTGAGTTTACTCAGTAGTAATACGGTTTGAATGTTAATCCTTCATTTACATAGAGGACTTGTTGAAGCTGAGCTAATAAATTTCCATCATTAATGCCAGAATTACTTTTTGCAAATAAATTACAAGGAATTTCATATTTATACTTTTTCATAGGCAGATTTAAACAGAAGCTACTAAAATTCCTCAGGGTTAGCGAATACATTAGGAAAGTCTTTGCCTAAGTGTACTGGGTACGCAGATAGCAAAAGCGACTCCACAGTGAGGCAGCACAGCAGTAGACAATTGTCCTGCCGCCTTGGAGGTGCTGCCATGCTTCTTTTAAACAATGCTTTTCTCACAAAATATCACTTTGATCTTGAGGAAATAGTGGTTTAATCCATGCCCTTTTCCTTGGAGTTATCTGCTCGGTGGCCAAACCCTGGCACTAATTTGTCACCATGCTAAAAATAATACATCTCAAAATCATCTCTGATTTTAATAATTTTTTTCAAAAGATTTGACACAGGTAAACTGACCCTCTGTGTTTATTGTGGCCCCTGCCTGAAGAGACATAATAATAAATCAGGTGTCTGCAAGCTGTGGTCATTGCATCTGACCCATTCTACCCTGCTACTATAAAGTTTTACTGCAACACAACCACATTCACTTCCGTATCAGCTATGACAACTATTGCACTGAAAAGATAGAGTTTGAGTAGTTGTGATAAAGGCTAAAATGTTAACTGTCTTTCTTCCAATACACACATACACACATACACACACACACACACACAAATTATTCAACTGCTATAGATCATTATAAAGTTTTTAAAATACTTAATGAATGCCAGGCAGTGGTGGCACATGCCTTTAATCCCAGCACTCAGGAGGCAGAGGTAGGAGGATTGCTGAGTTCGAGGCCAGCCTGGTCTACAGAGTGAGTTCCAGGACAGCCAGGGCTATACAAAGAAACTCTGTCTCGAAAAACCAAAAAAGAAAAAAAAAAGAAAATACTTAATGATTTGTGTTTTTCTCTCTGTCTCTTTCTCTCTGTCTGTCTCTGTCTCTCTGTCCTCCTATCCCTCATGCACATGGGTATGTGAGATCAGCAGTCTACCATTGTGCTCTACTCCCAGTGTGACTTACAGAGGTCATATCTATATTTGAGAATTCTAACACTGTGACTTTGAGTTCTTTGTTGCAATAGCAGTCTGTGCGTGGTTCGGTCCTGACATCTTACTCATACATCAGTTTCTCGCACCTGGCCCGTTCTTTAATCTAAGAAGTCATTAACACATTTATAGATAATAATGCACCTTCTGAGTCTCTTTTCTTCAGTGAAGAGAGGTAAAAGGGACTGACTTTCATACATTTCTCTATTAACATGGAAGCTAGAATAGGCTGGGGGTAGAGCACACATGCACACAGGGGTAGGTGGATCAGAAAGACAGAGAGAAGAAACAGATAGGTAAAATGCACAGACAGACAGACAGACAGACAGACAGACAAAGCCAAAGAGAGAAGCTAGAAAGCATGCAAGAGAGCAAGAGAGAGAACAGGAGAGATCGTATCCTGGCCACACATGGAGCAGATAGGTCCAGCAAGATGTTTGCAGTACAGCAGCATGTGACATGAGCCAAATCAATTTAGATTTATTGTTGGAAGTTGAAGTGAGACTTAAGAAACATCTCTCTTTTTCTGTTTTGTTTTGTTTGCCTTTGTTGTTGTTTTCTTTAGGGATCATCAGCTAAGACTACAGAAGCAGGGCTCCCATGGGAAGTGACAGCTGACAGTACCACACACAAAGGATCGAGCACAAGCAGAGCTGGTGATGAACACTGGAGAAAGGGCTTGCCAGGTCTGAAACCTACTCTTGAAGCCTGGCTCCCCCTTCAGTGCCACGAGCCACTGCATCCCTACCATGTGATCCAGTGAGCAACCTGCCTCCATAGTGGCTTCTTTAAATTGAGTTCCCACCACTAAGGAGTCCTGACTCGTATGCACCCATTAACTATGGTGGACTTAGGAGTTTAGGTCTCCATTGTTTCTTTTCCACTATAATATTTGCTTAAGGTAAAAATTCAAACAGTACATAGAGACATCTAATTATAAAATAAGTCTCTCTCCTGCCACCCACAGAATCCCTTCACTGAGAAAAATAAGTGTTCTTTTGTATGCTTCCAGGATGTTTCTTGAATTGAGTTTACGACACTCTAAAGAGATAAGGAGAGAATGGAGCTGCTAAGATACATTATTCCCAGACCTAACTCAGCAAAGTGGGGATGAGTCAGTCAGTATTACATACATTCTTCCCCTTTTGGATTACACCAAGCTTAAAGATGCCATTGTACAAATGCCTTACTGTGGGGCTCTACATTTTATATATTTTAAAGTAAAACCTCAGTAGGAAAGTACCAGCTAATGGGTTTTATCATCATGTAGGGTTTTTACAGTCTACTTTGAAATATCCGGCATCTTGAAACAATTACCCAAACCACTTAAAACTTCACAGAAAGTTGGTTTATTTTCTTAAGGCCTATAAACATAATGTGGTTTATTTTTAACTTCATATCTCTGGTGTCTGGCTTGAAATTTCCCTTCTGCAAAAAAAAAAAAAAAAGTCTGAGAGCAGACAATTTATTTTGTGCGTCTTGTTTCATTTTTCCCCCTAAGTTTGTGAAGGAAAGGAAGTTATTAGAAGGCTACATTTAAATAACACAAGTGAGTTAAAGATTGTTTGGAAGTAACTATACAACATATAAATGACTGACCAGTATTAGATGCTGCATACAACAGAGATAATAAATGCTACTGAGCCATCTTGCCATCATAATAAGAATAACAGCAATAGTAGCGATAATACTTAAAAGGTGGTGGAAAGCTCTACCTTTGCAAAACAAATCCAAGTTAAACAATTATTTTCAGGTCATCATCACTACCAATAACAAAGATCAACCTTTGTTTAAAAACCTATTTGAGAGAGAAATCTTGAGCTGAAAACTTTTGAACAAATGGTAAAAATGACAAGTAAACGGTGACAGAATGTTAGAGTATGAGTGACAGGACCTGAGGGGCATGAGGTAGAATAAGGCCAGGAGGATTAGAAGAAGCATTAGTGTAGGGAGTAGAATCCTTTCGCCAAGATACAGCCGAGAGCAAAGAAGGACGCTCCCACCCCTCCTGAAGCCAAAGCAAAGGCCTTGAAAGCTAAGAAGACAGAGCTGAAAGGTGTCCATAGCCACAAGGAAACAAAAGAGAATATCCTTGTGACACCCACCTTCTAGTGAGACCCTAAGCCTGAAGCTCCAGAGGCCGCACAAATAATACTGAAAGAAACACTCCCAGGAGAACGCACTTGAACACTATGCTGTTATCAAACACCCCCTTCCCTGCCTCCCCCATCACTAAATCAGCCATGAAGACAAGAGAAGACAGCATGCTTGTGTTCTTTGTGGATGTCAAGGCCAACAACCACCTGACCAGACAGGCTGTTTGGAAACTCTGTGACATTGATGTGACCAAAGTCAATCCTCTGATAAGGCCTGACAGAGAGAAGAAGGTGTGTGTTTGCTTGGCTCCTGATTGCCATGTTGTAGATGTTACCAACAAAATTGGGATCATCTAAACTGAGTCCAGCTGGGTAATTCTAAATATATACTTTTTTCACCCTAATAAAATAAAATACGTAAATAGAGATATAGCTCCGTGGTCGAACTCTCGTCCAGAACACAAGGGTCCAGTTTCCCTTTCTGCCATTGTCAAACCAATAGGCAGTCTTGGTTGACTTCCTTGAGAGAATTGAACTGAATAAGCTGTTAGAAGAATCAGAAAGATGCCAACTGATGTTCGATTCCTGGAAAAGAGACCTGGAAAGAAGTGAACACAGCCAGTGTGAAGACCGTGAAACAAAGACGTCTAACACAGACAAGGAACAGCAAAGTTGGCATGGCTAGAAAAGGTAATTAAAGGGAACGCGGTACAGGAGGAGATCAGGGGTTCAGGGAGAGCTAGAAGCCACTGTCTGTTACTGTGAGTAAACCTTGGAGCCTTAGTGGGCTTAGTGGACGTCACAAGCTACAGCCAAAGAGGAAGATGGTGTTGAAAATAAATTGGACGAAACAAAGGGGGAGAGA